>NW_012116821.1:3309445-3349898 GCF_000951035.1 Colobus angolensis palliatus | reverse complement strand
ACGGGCAGCGCTCCGCGGCCCGCAGAGCCGCTCGGGGGAGCCGAACCCGACTCCGGTTCACGCTCGGCCAGCGCCGCACGCTGTGGCTCGGGGCTTTCCGTGCATGAGGCGGGAGAGGGGGGCAGGAACTCTCGACGCTCCCGGCAGACAGGAGCCCCGCAACCTCGCTGTCTTTGCCCCACGCCGGGGGTGTTGCGGGGTCGTCGTGCCCTTGGCCGAGTACCTTGAGTGCCACGTAAACAGCCGGGAAGGAACGGAGCAATGGCTTCCTGGGCCTCTTCCTCCTGCCCGGAGGCTCCCTCAGGCCGGGGTCCTGGCTTGGAGCCCCTGGGACGGGACGGTGGGGGGTTCTTTTTGTGACGTCCCGTTAACCTCATTCTGGAATCTTGATAAGTTTAAAAATGCCCGAGGGCCCAAGAGGTTTAGGGGACAACAGGCTCTCTGAATTGGAAACGCGGGCTCTAAAATTTTCCATCTTTCTGTCAGTGTTTCTCTCCAGAGTTGGAGATTTTATATATATATATATGTGTGTGTGTGTGTGTGTGTGTGTTATGAATAAACGAATGACTTGAATTGAGCAGCAAGATTTTTCGCTCAAGGACAAAACACAACTGGAAGATGTATCTTAACTGGCATACTAGTGGAGTGCTTTTTTTATTATGAGGGATATATTTGTAAGAAGAGACAACTATCAAATCTAAATACTCTGGTATTTAGAGTTAATGTCAAGTTTGTGTCTTCTTAAATACATTCTATTTGACCTGAGATTTCACTAGTTACATTCAATAATGTGGTTTAAAATAGATACGGTATTGCAGAATTTTCTGTGAATTTTTGTGTTTGTTGAGCTCATGGTTAAGCTATAGTCATCGTAATATGCATAAATAGTTGTCTTTCTCCGTAAAAAAAGATGGAGGCCAATATTCATTGACAGCCTGCTTGCTATATACTGGGCTTTTACATCCCCATCTCATTTAATCCTTATAAGAAACGTTTGAGAAGCTCATTATTGTCCACTGTTTACGAATAAGAGCGAATCAGGGCTCACTTAAATAACTTGCGCTTTTGGTAATACTTACTCAAATCGAAAATGACCATAGCCTTGGACCCAGCAGCCCTCCTAGGAGTTTATCCTATCAAACTTGTACAAGTGATCAAAGATGTTCATCAAAGATTGTTCAGTCCTAACTCCAAACAGAAAACAACCCATGTGTTTGTTAACAGGACTGTTTCAGTAAATAAGATACATCTATTCAAACAAAATACTAGAAAGCCCGTAAGAAAATAATATTTTAAGAGGTGTTAAGAAAGATAAAAGAACATGATGTATGGTACATTTATGTAAAAAAAAAAAAAAAAAGGAAATATGTTATACATGCCTAGAAAACTTCTGAGAAAGATTCGCCAGATCCTGTTGTCAGAGTTTTTGACCATGTGTATGTATGACTTCATTTAAAAACAGAAATTATATTTTAATAAACAATGGAAGAAATAACTTGGCTAAGAGTACACACTAGTATGTGGAAAAGCCAGGATTTGAACTCAGGCAATGTCATAAGTAATGAGTTTTCCATATTCTTTTAAATGTGAAGCCTGGGTACAGCTCTCTCTGCAGTCCTTCAACTATGCCTCCCTTGATAGGAAGGCACAAAGTTAGGGGCACACCTGTGAAGACACGCCTTTCCACATGCTCATCTGGCAAATCCTATGCAAATAGTCATCCTGGGCACCCAGCATCATGAAAGCAAGAAGACCAGAGACTTCAAGCTTTTCCCACCCCAACAATTCCATAACACTGGTTTTATTTAGAGCTGAGATGGAAGGATTGCTTGAGCCTAGGTGTTCAACACCAGCCTGGGCAACATAGTGAGACCTCATTTCTAGAAGGTTTGTTGTTGTTGTTTAAAAAAGAGCAAGACTGTCAAAAACAAACAAAAAAGTACATAAAAAGAGATAAACGTGGCCAGGTGCTATGGCTCACGCCTGTAATCCCAGCATTTTGGAAGGCTGAGTTGGGTGGGTCACGAGGTCAAGAGATCAAAACCATTCTGGCCAACATGGTGAAACCCCTTCTCTACTAAAAATACAAAATTAACTGGGCATGGTGGCGCGCCTGTAGTCCTAGCTACTCAGGAGGCTGAGGCAGAAGAATCACTTGAACCTGGGAGGCGGAGGTTGCAATGAGCCGAGATGGAGCCACTGCACTCCAGCATGGGCAAGACTCTGTCTCAAAAAAAAGAGAGAGATAAACATGTGCCCTTCCACACTAAGCCACACCGCAGGGATCTTGAACATAACTAAACTCTTTATCACATTTTTAGTAATGAATCGGGTAGTATATCTCCAGTAAATACTGCCAAACTTAGGAGTTTTATTTTTATATACGTCAGTCAAAATCAACATTATTTCATGAATGTTGTTATAGAGGAGACCCACTTTCATAGAATATATTTATATATAGAGAGAGAGAGTGGGTCTTGCTCTGTCACCCAGGCTGGAGTGCAGTGGCTCGATCTTGGCTCACTGCAGCCTCTGCCTGCCGAGTTCAAGTGATTCTCCTGCCTCACCCTCCCCAGTAGCTGGGATTACGGGCACCCGCCACCATGCCTGGCTATTTTTTTTTTTTTTTTTTTTTGTATTTTTAGTAGAGATGGGGTTTCGCTCTATATTGGCCAGGCTGGTCTCAAACTCCTTATCCCAAGTGATCCGCCTACCTCAGCCTCCCAAAGTGCTGGGATTACAGGCGTGAGCCACTGCACCCAGTCATGGCGTTTGTCTTCTGTTCCCACTTGATGACCCATGCACATCTCTCTTCTGTCCACCACCTTCCTTTGAGCGAGCTTCCTCAGAGCTGATGCTCTATGCAGGCCTGCCTTGAGAACCCAGAACCCTGGGTCATGCTAAGTTCAGATTTTCCTCTATAGCATGAGCTTCCATTACTCCAGGGGTGAGAACACAATTAGTTAAGCAGTTGGATTTGCATTTGCAAACTGCTTTTGGTTATTACTAGATTGCACCTTCAAAAGAAAAAGACGTGTAGCCAGAGCAACAGAGCCACTCTATTTAGGCTTTGTACTCCAGCTTTTTTTTTATTTAATCATATCATAGGAGGTAAAGTGATTAGGATTTGCAGGAAGCCTCGTCCAGCTACACAGCTGGGGGGACAGGAAAAGAATGACCACCACTTCTTCCCTGGGTTTGTTCAGTATGGCCTGGTGTTTTTATTCAAAATTAGCTTCTCCTTATGTTTTTAAGAGCTCAGAACCCAACTAAATGCTTGGTCAACTAATGGGAAACTAATGTGGGAAAGTGCAGCTCCGGAAACTAATGTGGAATGGAGTGAAAATGTGTGATGGTCACCTCATCTAAGGCTCGGAGGATGAGAAGAATGTGTAATAATATAGTCAGCCTGGGTCTGGCACAAGGGGATACCTCTTCCTCTGGCTTTAGGGTGTGAGTTCAATGAGGTTAAAGAAAACCTCAGAGGGTGACCTTGAAAATAAAGAGTGGAAAGGAGTGCAGCTGGTGCCATTCCAATCCTAATAAATGTATGATGTCCTCACATTGGACCGGACGCTGTTAAAGGTGAGGGAGATAAAAGTCCCTGCTCTCTTAGAACTTAACAATCTGTAGAGGGTGGGGGAAGACAATAAACTACAAATAAATGTCTAATGTGCCAGGTGCTTTTATAAGTGCTCTGAAGAAACTTTATGGGGATAAAGAGAAGCAGGAGAGGTTTTTTTCCGTATGTTTCCCCGTGGTATTAGACTAGCCGAGTGTATGTATGAAAGTGTATGGTTTTAAAATTGTGTTTGTTTTAGTTGGTTAGCTGATTGGTTGGTTTTAATTTTTGTTCCATTTTGACTAAGTCACATTTCTCTTTCCATCGTCTGGGAGACACAGAGCCATACACAGTAACGGGACGTAGTGTCCAGAGCTAGAAATTGAGCAGAAATCTGACTGCCAGGACCTGAGCAGTCCAGAAAGGGACAGTTGGCATGGGCAGAGAGAGACTGGAGGCTAGGGAGGCTGCATAGATGGCAGAGGTGGCAGCAGTAGGCAGTGTTAGACTGGAACAAGAACCGTTTGCTCAAGGTTCTGTACTAGACTGTTTGCTGAGTTTGGGTAGTTCTGGCTTCCGTAAGGACTGAGCTGTGAGGTGAGGGCAGCAATAGAAGATTGGCTCACCACTGGGCTTCCCAAATGAAGTCCCAGCTTGTAGGATCCCTGATGTCTCCTGAAACTTTGCTGTAGGATATTGTTTTAATTCTTTGACCAGTGATGGACAGGCTGGCATGAGTCCTCGGTGACATACTTGCATTCAGTGATTGGGCACAAAAAGTAACACTGGATACAGGACATTTTGCTAGTTCACGTGTCATTGCTCAAGTTACAAACTGTGATGGTTAAAACTGAGTGTCAACTTGACTGGATTGAAAGATGCAAAGTATTGATCCTGGGTGTGCCTGTGAGGGTGTTGCCAAAGGAGATTAACATTTGAGTCAGTGGGCTGGGGAAGACAGACCCACCCTTAGTCTGGGTGGGCACCATCTAATCATCTGCCAGCACAGCTAGAATATAAAGCAGGCAGAAAAACGTGAAAAGACTGGACTGGCCTAGCCTCCCAGCCTATGTCTTTCTCCTGTACTGGATGCTTCCTGCCCTTAAACATCAGACTCCAAGTTCTTCAGTTTTGGGACTCAGACTGGCTCTGTTTGCCCCTCAGCTTGCAGATGGCCTATTGTGGGACCTTGTGATCATGTGAGTCAATAAACTCATATATGTGTGTGTGTGTGTGTATATATATATATCCTATTAGTTCTGTCCCCTCTAGAGAACCCTGACTAATACACAAACTATAGAGAGTTCTTTTTTTTTTTTTTTTTTTGAGACAGGGTCTCACTTTGTTGCCCAGGCTGTAAAGCAATGATACAATCACGGCTCACTGCAACCTTGACCTCCAGGGCTCAAGTGCTACTTTATTTATTTATTTATTTATTTTGAGTTGGAGTCTCCCTCTGTCACCCAGGCTGGAGTGCAGTAGTGCGATCGTGACTCACTGCAACCTCCACCTCCCGGGTTCAAGCAATTCTCCTGCCTCAGCCACCCGAGTAACTGGGATTACAGCACTCGCCACCATGCCCGGCTAATTTTTGTATTTTTAGTAGAGATGGGGTTTCACGATATTGGCCAGGCTGGTCTCAAACTCCTGACCTTGTAATCCACTGGCCTCGACCTCCAAACATGCTGGGATTACAGGCGTGAGCCACCGCGCCCGGCTCAAGTGCTACTTTTAAAGCTAAAAGCCCCACATAACATGCTAGCACACTCTGACACACTCTCATATCCTTGCTTTATGGAAGGCAACTCTAATGACAGTGCTTACTAAATACAAGTACAGGACATTTGCTGTGACTGCCATGATTTAGAGCCAGACACTGCAAATTACATCCTCCATCTCTCATGAGTCCTGTTCTTCCTTCCCAGGACTTTGATCAGAAAGCGCACCCACTGCTGAGTGCTGAGTGCTGAAGAGATGGCCTTGGCCCTGGCATTAGGCATCCTTGGCTTGAAACTCACTTCTGCTGCTTGTCACCTGTGTGAACTTGAGCAGGTACTTTCATCTTGATCCTCAGTACCAATGTCTGTCTTTGTCTGATCAGGCTGCTATAACAGAATACCATAGGCTAGGTGGCTTATTAACGACAAATGTTTGTTTTTCACAGTTCTGGAGGCTGAAAAGTCCAACATCAAGGCGCCAGCAGATTCAGCATCTGGTGAGTGCCCCCTGGTTCATGGACAGCCGTCGTCTTGCTGTGTCCTCACATGGTGGAAGGGTGAGCGAGCGCTGTGGGATCTCTTTTATGAGGCGTAATTCCAATCATGAGAGCTCTGTCCTCATGACCTGATCACCTACCAAAGGCCTCACTTCCAAATACCATTACATTAGGGGTTAGGATTTCAACATCTGAATTTGAGGAGGACACAAACATTCAGTCAATAGCATAGCAATATTGCCCTGGCTTTGTTTTGAAGATTCTGTGAAACTCACTTTAACTGGAGTAGCAGAAAGTTCTAACAGATCTTAATAGTTATTATAACGATGTGCTGGGCTTCATGCTGGTGGTGGCCAATATCTTCTTGCAGCTCTCAGTTCTATAACAAATCTCCCAATATGTTGTTTTCCAATGACTACAGAGTATTGATCACACCCAGTATCTGTATTTGCTCACTCCTGTGGCATTCCTTTCTTTCTTTCTCTCTCTTTTTTTTTTTTTTTTGTAGACGGAGTCTCGCTCTGTCGCCCAGGCTGGAGTGCAGTGGCCAGATCTCTGCTCACTGCAATCTCCGCCTCCCGGGTTCACGCCATTCTCCTGCCTCAGCCTCCCGAGCAGCTGGGACTACAGGTGCCCGCCACTTCGCCCGGCTAGTTTTTTGTATTTTTAGTAGAGACGAAGTTTCACCATGTTAGCCAGGATGGTCTCGATCTCCTGACCTTGTGATCCACCCGTCTCGGCCTCCCAAAGTGCTGGGATTACAGGCTTGAGCCACCGCGCCCGGCCTGTGGCATTCCTTTCTTCTTTTTCTTTTCAGTCATTCATTTTATTCCTCAATATTCTCTTTCTTTTACCCCACTGTATTTCATTTCAGTCCCTTGGTGTATTTCATCTCTTCTTTTACATGTCTAGAGAATGTTCCTAAGTCTAGTTTCTCAGGATTTTTCCAGGCACATCAGTAACTTTTCTGCTTTTTAAAATCATTAAAGCTTTGATGAAGTAAGAAAACGTCAAAATGCAAAATATCCTTTTAAGTAAACAAGTGCATAAAGCTCACAATTTCAGTAAATGTTTCAAAACAGGTAACAAGTTTAATGTTATACTCCTTAGAAATTCTGGCTTAATTTAAAAAATATTAAGTAAATGACTGTTTAGAAACACAGATGGTTCTTATAAATAGTTATGATCTACCTGTTACCTCCCATGTCAATATTGCACAGTAAGAGGGTAGTTTTCAGGGGGCAATTGTGTGTTCATTGACTGGAGGGATACACACAAGAGCCCTGGCCTGGTGCTTGGCACTCGAGGAGTTTAGGAAACAGGGGTTCCTCTCGTGGCTAGTGTGGTCTATTTGCTGCTTATTATTATTATTATACTTTAAGTTCTGGGATACATGTGCAGAATGCGCAGGTTTGTTACATAGGTATACATGTGCCGTGGTGGTTTGCTGCATCCATCAACCCGTCATCTACATTAGGTATTTCTCCTAATGCTATCCCTCCCCTAGCCCCCCAGCCCCCGACAGGCCCTGGTGTGTGATGTTCCCTTCCCTGTGTCCATGTGTTTTCATTATTCAACTCCCACTTATGTGTGAAAACATGCGGTGTTTGGTTTTCTCTTCCTGTGCTAGTTTGCTGAGAATGATGTTTTCCAGCTTCATCCATGTCCCTGCAAAGGTCATGAACTCATCCGTTTTTATGGTTGTGAAGTATTCCATGGTGTATATGTGTATTAGCTGCTTCTTATTTCATGCCTAAGCTATCTACTGAGAGCCTACAATGTGTAAAGTGCTATAGTAGATAAGCTCAAAGTCATGAAAAACGCATTTTGTGCTCCTAGAACTTAAAATCTCATGAGAAAAAGAAAACCTTCATCTTAACACCCTAAGAGAGCCCTGGGCCAGGTGTGGTAGCTCATGCCCATTATCCCGACACTTTTGAGTATTGCTTCAGTCCTGGAGTTCAACACCAGCCCAAACAACACAGTAAGACCCAGTCTCTACAAAAAATAAAAATTAGCTAGGCGTGGTGGCGTGAGCCTCTAGTCCCAGCCACTTGGGAGGCTGAGTTGGGAGGTAGGAGGATTTCTTGAGCTCAGGAAACTGAGGCTGCAGTGAGCCAAGATCAGGCCAGTGCACTCCAATCTGGGCAACAGAGTGAGATACTGTCTCAAAAACAAAAAAACAAAACAAAAAAAAAACCAGACAGCCCTGGCTGGTTATTCACTCTTACTTAGTGTCCTCTGCTCCTTCCTGAAAACAAAACTCTCCTATTGTGGCGACAAGAACCACTGGGAGAAAAGAGAAACACCTGTGTTTTAGAGAACCTGTGGTTACAGAAATAAAGAAGGAGAAAAAGCAGTGAAGAGCAGAACAATTTAGGGAAATCAGTCAAACCACACTGCTCTTGCCTCAAACTCCAGCACACCAACCCCAGTGCCAGCCTTGCAATCAGCCACAGCCTCCAAGCCTTCACTGAAACTTGGCAATTACAGACTAAGTTAGCATGTTCTTTTGAAAATATAATTGTATTGGGGAGAAAGGGGGGATTAAGGACCTATTGATCTCTTGCATAAAACTGGCCCGATAGTCAATTGATTGACTAGACAGAAATGGAGGGGAAGTGAGTATTTTTGTACTGTGGTTACTAACTCTGTAAGGAATTGGATATCTGTAATCTAGCAGCCCAAATCACTTAAGATAGGGATACAAGTTATTTCCTCAGTGGACATAGTTATCAGGACTGGCTGCATAGTTTGTGGGCCACAGCATAATGAAAATGCAGGGCCGCTCGTCAAGAAAGTATTGAGAATATCAAAACAGCAGAAGAGAATTAAACCAAGCATGGGGCCTTTTATTCTTGAGGCCCTGTGAACTGTATAGGCCCATGACCCTGGCCCTGACAATTGTTTTTTTCACAGATAGTTGTCGCTTACCATTGGAATAATCAGGAAACCTCAAAAGAAGGTGTGATCTGAGCTTTCTTGAAAGACAGGTAAATTTTCCATTTTTCAAGGAGGAAGGATGGCATGAATCAAGACACAACAAGGAAGCAGTTCAGGCTGTATTTCCCTGACATCGGTTAGACCATGTTTACTGGCACAGAAGTTGTCTTGTGGGAATAAGTCTAGAAGGATGGGTAGAGGACAGATTATGACATTGGAAGGCCATGGGAAACCATTAAAAATTATCTTAGTAATGTTTTTGGAAGATTTGGCAGTGGCATATAGGATGCTTTGGGGCAAGCCCACTCTAGAGTAAGACCAGTTAAAAGGCTCTTATGTAGTTGAAGGCATTCATTTTTCCAGTGGTTATAGTCATACTATTCTGAAATATTTCCTCCCTTCCCTTTTCCAAGAACTTGGAACTGTTAAATAACACTTACCGGAAGCCATTGGTTTGGACTGGGCTCCTGCACTAGGCCTGAGAGACCAAACCAAAATGGAATGACTCATGCTGAAGTTTGAGTGCCACCAAGCCAAAACTACATTGTTTATCTGACCTTCCAAAAAATCAGCAGAGAGAGAGATAATAGCAAATTCCCAAACAAGCCAGCTTTAGCTGGCACGGTAAGGAAGTTCCTTCTGCTCTAATCTTTACAAGGAAGTAACTTTGAAAGGACCAGTGTGCATTTTGTTCTCTGATACTGCTTTTCTCACCCCTTTTCTGTCTAGAAAGCCAAAGTCCTCTGCTCTAAAGCATATTCTATAGCATACCATGAAGTGTTGCCTGATTCTAGAATTGCAAATAAAAACCAGTTAGGATCGAAACTAAATTTGTTGTAATTGCATCTTTTGACAGTATCTGGCAACCACAAAGGACCCAAAGCACACTGCCGACAACTCTTGAGACCCTCTGAGGAATGAGGAGAGGTGCTGCTGACCCCTTTTGAGGTTTCCTGTCTTCCTCATGGAACCCTGAGGGTTGTGAATTTCTCTCCTCTTGGGGATAACTCTGCACTGAGCCGTGGTCCCCACACCCTCTACCTCCTGATCTTTTTGGCTTTCAAACCCAGGGCTAGTGTGTGCTGTGAGAACACATGACCCTGGGCTTGCTACCAAGGGTTAGTTTATGTTGTGAGTGCTGGGGAAGAGAATATAACCTTTTGGGGTTTGCAGTGGCTGACAAGTCACTGGCAAGAGTGGATGTCATGACAGAAACAGGATGGGGTCCTGTAGGGAGGCCTCGGGTGTCTGACTGGGTCTGACAGAAATTGGCAGTAAATGGCGATTCTGCCATTTACTGTATGAATTTTGACTTTCAGAAATTCTTTGTAGGAATTTTGTACTCTATCCTTTTCCTTTTTTTTTTTTTCTTGCACACAGATCACTGTGATCACTAACAGTAGCTATGTTGACAGTTAAGTCATTGTGGGATTGTTTTTGTGTACGGTGATAGACGTTTATCTTCAATGTCTTAAACATGGCTAATCAGTCAATTAATCATCATTAACTGACAAAACCACTATATCCTCTCTGATCTGCAATGCCAACTGCATCATACTACATGTTTCTGGCTTCCAGATTCTATTCTATTGCTGTGTTTCCTATCTCTATGTTAATGCCACTTTGTCTTAATTACTCTATTTTTATAATATCTTATAGTATCTTGTCTATTACAACAAGTAACCCCCAAATTTCAGTGGCTTAACTCAAAATTTCCCCCACTTCCAAAGATATTGGTTGGTTGGGAGGCTGGGGAGAGTCCTGCTCTGCACAGTCATTCAGGGACCCAGGCTTTTTCATTTAGTGGCTGTACCATCCCCAAAGTCTTCAGGGGCCTTCACTGGATCATCCCATCAGCATCTGGCTGGAGGAGGGAAACCATTTACACCCACTTTACACTGGCCAGGTCCAAGCACTTCACGTCATCTAAGTTTCAAGCAAGGCTGGAAGTGCAGTCTAGTCGTATGTCCAGAAGAAGAAGGAAATGGGTTTGGTAAATACACTGTCTGCCGTAATCTCACACAAGGACACAAAATTAAACATGTAGCTAAATTAATCTCACAAAATTTTCTCCCAGTCTTACTATGGTTTCTGTATTTCCTAGCTCTGTCATTAATTGGACATATATTTGTTGAGAGCCCACTAGACTTTTGTGGTATGCAGCCTCTAAGACAGCCCCTAATGATACCCATTTCCCCCATTCATTCCCTGTAAAATCCCTTCCCCTGGAAAGTGAGCTGAACTTATTGAAATATTTTTAATGAATGGAATAGGGTTGAAGGGATGGGTGTCACTTCCAAGATTAGGTTATAAAAAGACTGTGGTTTCCATCTTGGTTGCTCTATGATTCCCTGTCTTTCTCTTTCTGATCACCAGCTACCATGTCGTGAGGATATCTGGGCAGCCATTGGAGAGAATTCCATGGCCAAGGAACTGAGGTCAGCCTGCAAAAACCTGACTAAGTTTGGATCTTACTGTGATTTCCAATTTACTGTGACTGCCAACAGTCACATGATGGAGCTTGCATATAAATTCTCCAGCACTAGTTGAGCCTTGAGATAAGCCCTGGGTGACACCTAACTGCAATCTCAAGAGTGACTTTCAGAGGTACTCAACTAAGTCATGCCCCAAATAAATGTCATTGTTTTAAGCTGCTGAATAGTGAGGTAATTTGTTTTGTGGCCCTAGATCATCAATATAACTTTGTATTAATTACTGGGGACAAAAGACTTAACAAGGCACATTTTGCTTAAGGAATCACCATGTTCTCCCTCCAAGCATGAAATCTTAGGATCACCTTTGACTCTGACTTTTTAAAAAATGAGTTCCCTGTGGAGTCCCAAAGTCTGTAGTCCAATGACCTCCATTCTCTCTAACTTCCACATTTGAAGGTAGCCCACACTTATTCCCTATCTTATCTTTGTACATTTTCTTTTACCTTCCTAATCATCTTACGCTGCATTTATAGCAACTAGCCTCCACTCCAACAATGCCTTTTTATTTTTTAAGCAACTATAGTACATTGAGTAATTTGTACAGCAATACACTATCATATCTTCTGGATGGCAGAGTGGGGTGATCCCTAATTGTGGCTCTAGCATAGACTGCACTAATGACCTTAAGTCTGAAGACATCTTAAGGAACCCAGGAGAACCATCTCTGGAGGTGACACAAATGCAAACTGATTTTCATCAAGCCACTCTTTAGGCTCAAGCATTTTGTCTCCTCATGACTCCAAGAAAACGGTACTTTTCTTTTTTTGTGAGTTGGTGTTAGTTGCATCTTTACTCACTTTAAGGAAGGTCAGTCTTTTGTTTCATAAATAAGGAGTGAGGAAACACAGGCATCAATAAAAGGTGATTCAAGGAAAAAAAATAGTATCAAACTATAGTTTTTGTTTTTTTGTTTTTTGTTTTTCATTGACAGGGTCCTGCTGGAGTGCAGTGATGCTATCATAGTTAACTGTTAACTGTAGCCTGCAATTCCTGGGCTCAAGTGATTCTCCCACCTTAGCTTCCTGAGTAGTTGGGACTACAGGTGCGTACCACCACACCTGGATTTTTTTTTTTTTTTTTTTTTTTTTTAGAAATGGAAGCTCACTATGTTGCCTAGGCTGGTCTTTAACTCTTGGACTCAAGTGATGCTCCAGTCTTGGCCTCCCAAAGTGCTGGGATTCCAGGCATGAGCCACTGCGCCCAGCCAAACTATAGTTTTAAATGAGCTTTGTCGGAGAGAGATCGCATCAATTACTATTCAGCAGGAATTTACAAAATTCCTTCTGTATGTCAGACAGAAAAAAAAAACAAAAACCAACATCAAGGGTTCCGTTTCTGAAGATTTCATAAGTCAGTGGAGAAAGGAACAATAAGCAAATGGTTACGATGCAATAACCGAAGAGTTAAGGGAACGGTTATCAGTTAGATTGATTAGAATGACTTCACTTGCAAATAGCCTGGGCAGATTTTATAGTTAATTGATTCCACAGCTCAACAGTATCACGAAAGACTTTGGAATTTTTTCCCAACAGCTTTATTAGGGAGTAATTTATATATAATACAATTCATTGATTTTAAGTGTTTAATTCATCAAGTTTTGAAATATATACAGACAAGTTACCACCCCCACAGGGAAATATAAAACCTCCAAGCAAGTTTCCTCATATCCACTTGTAATCAATTTTCTATCTCCAACCCTTGTCCCACACAGCCCACTTTCTGTCATTATATTTTTGTCTTTTATAATATAATGCTATATAAATTAAACCATACTGTATGTAGTATTTTGTGGCAGGCTTCTTTTACTTAGCATGATATTTTAAAAAATTCATTCACGCAGTTGTGTATATCAGCTGTCATTCTTATTTATTGCCAAGTAGTATTTTGTTCAATGGATATGCTACAATTTATTTATTTATTTACTCCTTGATAGACATTTGGGCTGTTTCCAGTTAAGGGCTGTAGTGAATAATGCTACTATAACCATTGCATACCAGTGTTTTGTAGACATGTGTTTTTATTTCTCGTGAGTATGGACCTAGAAATGAAATTGAGTGATCATATGATAAGAGGATGTTCAACTATATAGTAAGATGACATAATGTTCCAAAATGACTATACCATTTTCCATTCCAATTCCCAACAGAAACGTGTGAGAGTTCTAGTTGCTCCACATCTTCACCAGCACATGGTACTGTCAGTCTTTTTAGTTTTTGTCATTCTACTGTGCATGCAGTTACATCTCATTGTTTTCATTTGCATTTCCCTGGTAACTAACGATGTTGAGCATCATATAATATAGCATCTTTTGTGAAGTATCTGTTCAAGTCTTTTGCCCATTTTAAAATTGGGTTGTCCTGTTATTTAGAAGCAAAATTCTTAATCTGTTTTAGATATGTTCTTTATCAGATACTTGTTTTATAAATCTTTTCCCCAAGTTCCTTTTCATATATTTCTTGCCTTTTTATTTTTAATGGTATCTTTCAAAAACCAAAATAAGTCCAACTTATCATTTTTTCTTTTATAGTTTATGCTCTAAGAAATCTTTGCCTACCATGAGATCATGAAGATTTTCTCATTTGTTTTATGGCTTTAGCTCTTACATTTAGGTCCATGAACCATTTTGAGCTAATTTCTGTGTATGATGTGAGCTAAAGGTTGGGGTTTGTTTTTTTGAATATGCAAACATTCAGTTGTTAAGACACCATTTGTTGAAAGGACTGTCTTTTCCCCCATTAAAATGCCTGGACAACTTTGTTAAGCATCAATATGAGGTCTGTTTCAGGGCTCTCTATCCTGTTCTGTCAGTCTGTACGTCTAATCTTCTGCCAACACAGTATTATTATCTTGAACATTTTTGGTTAATGTTAAGTGACCTGATAGAGTCAAAGGCCTAAGCTTTTCTTTTTAATGGAAAGATTTTTTATTACCAATTCAATTTCTTTGGTTGATAGAGATTTATTTGCATCCTTTTTTTTTTTTGTTTTACTTTGATTCAGTTTTGGTAATATGTGTCTTTCAAGGAATTTTTCATTTCATCTAAATTACCAAATTAATTAGCATTATGCTGTTAATAATATTCCCCTATTATCATTTTAATGTCTATAAAATCATTAGCAATGTCCTTTCTTTTATTCCAATTACTGTTGATATATGTATTCTCTGATGTTTTCTGGGCATTAGGTGCTGCTGGTGGCTGCGCCCTGCAGGAGCTATGCTCTGGAGAAGATGAGAGACCTGTAGAAGCCTCGTGCTGGGCACACTGCCTACACATCAGGAGCTCACTTCTGAGGAAGCCATGCACATCATGAGCATACCAGAAGAGAAGGAAAAACTCCTCGCTCTTCCAGGTGCCCTCTACTGATGTAGCTTAATATCAAGCTATATGGCAAAAAAAAACATGTTTAAAGGGCTCAGATCCATTTTCACAGAGCTGGCAAAAGGGGTGAATTTGGAGTTGAAAGGCAAAAACATCATAAACAGACATACAGTGGTTTGTTAGGCAACAAAAGCTAACTGATGGAGATGTATATTAGACTTTTGAGTTTATCTTCTAAGTCTTTTAACCTGTTTACATTTTTCTCATCTCTTTATCTTTCTATGTTGTACTCTGGGATATTTCTTAATGATCCAAGTCTTTCCTTAGTAAGTCCAATCTGTTGTTAACCTAGCAATTGAATTTTAAATTTCAAAAAATATATATTTTTATTTCTAGAGGAGCTATATGGATCTTGTTACATAGTCCTATTTTTAAATGATGATATCTTTTAAAAATATAATTTTAAAGACTTACTTTACCAGCCATTTCCAGTTCTACTCTAATATCAAGTTCTTGCTAATCTTTCTGTTTATTGTGTCTGTGGTGAATTGTTTCTTCCTGTGGTTTATAGTTTTTGTTTCTGAGCTCATTTCTTTAGGATTTTTTTTTTTTTCCTGAGAAAGTCACTTGTATTTTCAACTAAGAAAATATCTTTGGGAAGTATTTTATATTTTATTCTGCTAGGTAACCAGAGATTTCACCAGTGTGAGACTAATTTTCATATTAAAATTTTAGCTTGTAAATTTTCACACAATGAAGGCACTGTAAATTTTGACTCCACACCTCTGCATAATGCAGGTTTGGAACTTCAGTATTTCACTGGGAATCTTTTTCCTTTCAGGACCCTAGCTAGGGTACACTTTATTGTTGTTTTCTTGGGAAAATATAGAGTTTTTTTTTATCCCTCTTTCATTGAAAGGATAGCTTCTCCAGAGTCTTAGTTTATTTGTGGGTCTTACTTCCAGCTCTTTACCTCGTGTGGGCCCAGGATGACACATCCTGCCTTTTCTTGAGTATTAAAATCCCTCCCCTAGCCTTTGGGGCCTAAATGCAAATCCAATTCCTGACCTCATCCCAATATCTGAGATCTCAAGTTATAAATTTACTTCTCATTCTGACATTAAGTTCCTTCTTTATTTCTGGTACTTGAGCTTTTGAGCTCAGCTATGCATTTTAAATAATTTTGCTATATTTTATGTAGTGTTTCTATGTGTTTGTGGGGAGATGTGATAAAGAGAGAGTAGGGTCTACATTAGCTAAATATGCCATGTTTCTGGGACCTGAGTTTTAGATCTTTCATCATTTTAGGATTTACAACTGAATATTTTAAGTGACAGAGAAACATGACCAAATTTATTTTATAATAATTCTGGTAGATCTAATAATGTATTGTAGGAGAAAGTGACTCATGACTTGGGGATCAGTTAGAATGCAATTGCAACAGCCACATTTTTTAAATGTTGAGGAAGTGAAGGATCTCCCTTCTCCCTACCCTACTCAAGTAGAGTCCTTGTCCTATCACTGTGCAGTAAAGAGTGTGAACTGTCATGGTCAAGGGAGGCTTAAGGAGGAGATGACAGCTGCTCCTATCTTTGAAGGATGGAAGGAAATTACTTAGATGGTGTGAAGAGGAAAAAGCCTTCCTTTAGGTTGGAAAGGCACAGGGTGAAGCCAAGAAAGGGCAATGGTAGGAATGCAGGTAACTCATTAAAGGACTACTGGGGAGGAAGGCAGCTGGGCCAGAGTGGAGGGGCCGAGCAGGGCCAGTGGAAGGCAGTTGGAATAATCAGTTGGAACCATCTTGGGAAGGGTGTTTAATTTTCCTACAGGTATTCTCACTGTTGGTGATTAGTAATCAGATTTTTGCAAGAACTGTACTGGGCTTTTCCAGGGCTGAAGTCAAAATATATATTTATATATTGTTTAGATTGACATAGAAAGGAAGTTGGGTCCAAAAATGTAGTTGTCCCAGTTTTCAGATCATCCAAATGTTGTGTTGCCATGACAACTGCATTTAAATTTCAGAAACAAAGTAAATATTTGGCAGGTGATTTAAATCATCTGCTTCTGACTACATCAAAACAAACAAACGGTTGGTTTGCATGCTACCAGCTGCCAATTTTTACTTGATTTTAAGATTATTTGGTAGAGGGTAGGATACAGATGGATGTTTGATTTGCTTTATATTTTTTTAAATGAGATTCATTTTAGAGTTGTAGACCATGTGAGTATTTAGAGGAAAACGTTAGGATGCTTCCTTTATTTTTTCCACTAAATGTTGCAATGCCAAAATTATATCCATGGAATAATGTTTCACAAATGTGCTTCTCCCCACAATAATCAAATATTTTGGAGGGTTTGAGTAACTGTCACATCTGTTGAAGATGGGCAACTCAGTAACCTACGGCACATGCAGAAATGGAGGAACAGAAATAAGGAGATGATGGCTTTACCAACCAGAGCAGAACAAGAAGCCAAGGAAAAGAAGTGCCTTCTATTTTTTCTTTTTAAAATGATGAGAATTTATAGAGTAGCTCAATTTTAGGCTAACACCGTTTCGGCTGTTTATCCTTTCTTGTTAAGAGTCTGATGAAAGAGATAACCATAATTTTTATTAATTTTTGTGTGTGGAATTCCAATAAAATATTCAAATAATAACTTTCAACTCACAGATTACAGTGGGTTGAGTGCCTGTTACTGCGACAGGCACTTGCTTCATACCCAGCCTGTGGCCAGGAAAAATTGATGCATGTGTGAAGCTACAATAGATAGCCCTGATCTTACACATCTGGGCATGCTCAGCACCTGACCTAGTGCCTGACAGAGGATGGGCACTCAACAAAAGTTTGTTGAATGGTTGAATATACATGTAAATGAATACGGAAGAAGGTAGGATAGACTAACATAAACTTATGTTTAGATAATACAGTATACAACAGGGGCTGTAGATGGGCAAATTGAGTGAAAATATTATCCAGAAAAACATTTTGAGCAAAATGGAGTGAATCTGTTTATTTCACCTCCTGAGGTGGGAAAGGTCTATTTATTTAAACTTCTATAGTTTCCAGCTTTTTATTTTTGTCCTGTGTTCTGTCCTCATTTGTGGTGGAACGTGATGGACCTGGCAGCTCCACTGATCACAGCACATTCGACAGTTGGGTCCAGAGTCCCCTATGTCTGGAAGTTAGAGCAGACCCTCTCCACACTCTGGGAGCCCACATGGAGGCAGGTAATTGGCAAGGCGAGGGGCGGCAGTATGTGGGTGGTTTATTAGAAAGTGAAGCCTGGAGGCATGTGAAGGATGGTCAGCGATAGTAAAGAAGGAGCTGGGAAGAAAGAGCAACCAGGAGGTTCAGGTAATAGTTCAGGTGACAGACGATGAGAACCTGGGTCAGGATGGCGGCCCCAGGGATGGAAGGGAGAGACACCAGAGATGGCGGGATTGGTGACTGCTGGGACACCAGTGAGCCAGAGGGAGGGTCAGGGTGAAGGCCAGCTCCTGGCCTGGGTGATGGGTGGCTTGGGATACAGTCACCCAACCTAGCCAAGGCTAGAAGTGGAAAGTACTGGGTGTCTTTGGTGGGGGGAGCTACCACTTCATCCAGTCACAAAACCATGCTTACACGACTCAAGCCTCCAAATCTCACCGAGGCCTTCCTGCTGAACTTACAAGTCCTTCGTAAAGAAAAAAAAATTTTTTTTTGGTTATCAGTAATTGTGCCAAATGTTTATCTTTTTATAAAGCTGTGCAGCACCTGTCTCCCTCCCTGCTTCTGGAGCACCCCCTGCATGAGTGGTATTGATGGAACCCCGAGCACTGCTCCTCCCTACAGCAGTAAAGGTGGGTTCCTCCCTCCCTCCACACTCCAGCTCACAGCCTGGATTCAACCATCTGGATGCTGGGATGGTTATGTTATATGTCAACTTGGCTAGGCCATGGTACTTAGATATTTGGTTAAGTGCTAGTCTAGAAATTACTGTGAAGGTATTTTTTTAGATGAGATTAACATTTAAATTGGTAAACTTTAGGCAGAGCAGATTATCCTCCATGGTGTGGGTGGGCCTCATCCTATCAGCTGAAAACCTCCAGGGAAAGACTGATGTGCCCTTAGAATTCCCTAAGAGGGAATTCTGCCAATAGACAACTTTTAGACTCCAACAGCATCTCCTCTTCCCTGGGTCTCCATCCTGTTGGCCTACTTCCTCTCTCTCTTTCTACTACTGATTGCCTGTGTTATAGGGAGAACCCTAATACAGATATACTCACCAAGTCCTTAAAACCAGCTAGAGGAATGCATAGGAGGAGAGAGGATGCATTCCCAGTAGTTTCAGCAGAGTAAAGGGCCAGCACTGAATACTTTCGTGAGAACACTTTGGGTGGGAGTACTAAGAATCAATTTGCCCCCTTCATAAGTAAAACCAGGACATAAAAACCATAAACAAGCTGCTGTCATTACTGTCATCCCAAGCAAGTTCCTTAGGCCTTTCCTTGATTTAGTAAACTCTCAACAGCCTTCTAATGAATTCTTTCATTTTTAAAAAAAACTTAAAATAGTCAGAGTTTGGCTGGGCGTGGTGGTTCACACCTGTAATACCAGCATTTTGGGAGGCCAAGGGGTAGATCACTTGATGTCGGGAGTTTAAGACCAGCCTGGCCAACGTGGTGAAACCCAATCTCTACTAAAAATACAAAAATTAGCTGGGCATTTTTTTGGTTATCTGTAAATGTAATTGTGCCAAATGTTTATCTTTTTAAAAAAGCTGTGCAGCACCTGGCTCCCTCCCTGCTTCTGGGGCACCTCCTGCATGGGTGGTATTGGTGGAACCCCGAGCACTGCTCCTCCCTACAGCAGTAAAAGTGGGCTCCTCCCTCCCTCCACACTCCAGCTCACAGCCTGGATTCAACCAGGTGGTGTGCACCTGTAGTCACAGCTACTCTGAGTAGCTGAGGCAGGACAATCGCTTGAACTAGGAGGCAGAGGTTGCAGTGAGCCGAGATCATGCCACTGCACTCCAGCCTGGGTGACACAGCGAGGCTCTGTCTCAAAAAAAAAAAAAAAAAAAGTCAGAGTTAGTTTCTATTGCTTGCAGTAATGAGCCCTGTACAGTAATACATGTTCATTGTTGACAAATTGCAAACCCCAGAAAAGGACAAAGAAACAGAAGAAATTCACATGCAAGCAGATGCAACCAATTTAAACGCTTTTCCTTACAGACTCTTCAATACATGTTTTAAATAATTGCATCCATATGTGTATGGTATTTTCTCCTACTTGTCATTAACCCCTGATAATCCTGTTGATACTCTTGACAATTGGTCCTGTTTCAGTCGCCTTGATTACACTTCCTGCTTGTTACACATCTTTGTTATTTTCTTGGTTTGCATCTCTTGTCATGTGGGATATATGGTATCTTTTATTTGCTTTCATCTCCTATAGTAATTTTGATGTAGACATTCTGTTTTAAGACTGTGTGAGGTTACCTTTTTTTTTTTTTTTTTTTTTTTCCTGAGACAGAGTCTCGCTCTCTCACCCAGGCTGGAGTGCAGAGGCCAGATCTCAGCTCACTGCAAGCTCTGCCTCCCGGGTTTACGCCGTTCTCCTGCCTCAGCCTCCTGAGTAGCTGGGACTACAGGGGCCTGCCACCTCGCCCAGCTAGTTTTTTTTTTTTTGTAGTTTTTAGTAGAGACGGGGTTTCACCGTGTTAGCCAAGATGGTCTCCATCTCTTGACCTCGTGATCCGCCCATCTCAGCCTCCCAAAATACTGGGATTACAGGCATGAGCCACCGTGAGCTACATGTTTAAATCAATTTCTCTCATTATTAAAGTTAAGAACAAATTTTGCCCTTAGGTACAGAACCCCCTTCCTTTCACATGCTCTCTTTTTTAGTTTATTTCTAAAATATGTGAAGTATTTGCTCATACAGATCTTTTTCAAGAGTTTTATTTCTGTATCAGTTTTGAAACCATATTGGAAAGAATTATGTGTATGTTCAATTGGCTTCAATACTTAACAGCATGACATTCCTATTTGAGTGATGTTTTCAGGAAGGTATAGGATGGCATATTTTTTGAGCCCTTGCCTATTTAAGACCATCCTTGCTACATTCACACACAAAAGACAAGTTGGTCGGCTCAGAGAAGGGTTGTCAAGCTATCAATGGGGACTTCTAATTGAGGTGTGTCAGAAACTACCTTCTCTCTAGCCGTCCATTACTGTGCTGGTCCAGGGACCAGGGAGGTATGGTTCACAAGGGTAATTTTCAACCCAACCTCATCCACCCCAAAGCAGTGGAAATTCCCCCATATTCTGGAACATGGCTTTCTCCCCTCTCTAATGTCCAGGGGTGTGGCAAGTTCATCGAGTTTTGTGTACACTCAAAGGTATTCTAGTGGAAAGTTCTGGTAGAGGGGCCCACCAAGCAAGATCTAGAGTCTGCTGCCATATTGACCCCTAAATGCTGGCACTATTTTGTCAGCTCTTCTTATTTTCTTAGCCCTATTTTCAGTAGGTATTTTAGATCCTCTTCATCTGTATTAGTCAAACTACTTTGGTTGCAGGTAACTGAAAGTACCTTGAATTAGCACAAACACAAAAAGGAACCATCCTATAATAATACAGGAAAGTTTCTTGGAACCCAAGGTTAAAAATGTTATTACTGGGTCTTCATGGGGAAGTGAAAAGTTCTTAGGACTCTGTTTCTTACTTCTGTTTCTCCCTGCAGTACTTTGTAAAGATTAACAGAAACAGCTGACATCTACTGAGTACTTAGTCTATGCCATAAGAGCCCTCAGAGAAGGGGATTTTAAAGCATCACCACCATTCTATACACGAGGAAAGTCAAACACAGAGAAATCAAATTGCCCCATTGTCATCTCATTAGGAAGCTGCTGGCATAAAATTTGGACCCCAGCAGCCTGGTTCCAGAGGTGACACCCTGAAGCTCTTCCATACACAGATGGGTCCAGATTGGACACCTCTCAGAGTCGCCCCTCTACAGCCTCCAGCATCCGTTTGAACACCTTCAATAGCAACTGCGAAGGGCGGAGGGGAAGATGAGGATCCCACTGTTGGCAGCCTTAACTAAGCAAATCATTCCCTATCTTAGTCTAGGAACCCTCAGAGATCTGAACGAACATCTTGAATGAACATCCGCCTCTCTGAGAATATTCCCATTGGCCAAGTTTCTGTCCCCTGGGGCCACCCTGAGCCCATCCAAACCTCAGTGTGCTCAATTGCCTTTGAGGTATTTGAGGACCGAATGTTATGGATGCTTTGGGCTTGGCCACCTCAATTCCTTCAACCCTTCTCCAAGGGATTTTTTTAAAAAAATTCCCCATCATGTTGCTTCCCGTCTTCACAACATGCCTCAGATAGTGCAAGCCACCTTTGATATGACAAGCAGTTGTTTCTGTCAGAGCACACGTTCTCATCTTACCAGACACAGCAGCCATCTTCTTTTCACAATGGATATTTTGTGGTTTGTTTGTTTGTTTAAGTTTTTTGAGACAGGATCTCACTCTGTTTCCCAGGCTGGAGTACAGTGGAGAGATCACGGGTCACTGCAGCCTTTACCTCCCTGGCCAGGGGATCCTCCCACCTCCGCCCCCTGAGTAGCTGGGACTACAGGCACACGCCACCATGCCTAGCTAATTTTTGTGTTTTTTGTAGAGACAGGATTTCACCATGTTGCCCAGGCTGGTCTCAAACTCCTGGGCTCAAGAGAGCCTCCTCCCTCAGCCTCCTAAAGTGCTGGGATTACAGGCACAAACTACCATGCCTGGCCCACAGTGGATATTTTGTAATGTCCCCTCTGTGTATAGAAATAAAAGCTACCCACACACATAATTTTAAAACACACACAATGTCCCAATTACAACATTAAGGAGGGATAAAAGAAAAGTAATTATGAAAAAATATGTAATATATAAATGCTCAGGCACAGCTACTTTGGAAAACATATGAAACAATGTTTGCACCTGCTTATAATGTTTGGTTTCACAAGAAGTGAAGAAGATCGGAAGCCCATCTGTAGAAACAGTATAGAAAATGAAAGAGTAAAGGGAGGAGTATACAGTAGGGTAAATAACAGGCCAAAATTATGTCTATATGATGCAAGAAAGAGAAGGTAACCTTACCTGAAGTCATAATATACGCCCAAAGAAAGGTAGACTGTCAGAAATGGGCAAGTGTGAGATCCTCACAGGTGAACTCAGGGCTCACCTCCAAGTGTAGTGTCAAAATAGTTTTCTACCTTTTGACATGGGACAGTGTTGTGACTGAGAATGGCCAAGATCATAGCTCCTGGATGGAGCTCCTTAATTTACACTACAGAAAGCTTTGGAGACGTCGGCTTCCGTGGTCAATGGGGCAGACAGAATGGACTGGAAAGAGACAGAGTGAAATAAGGGCTGGGAGGCTGTGGTAGACCTCTGGAGACAGCATCTGAGTAAGACTGAGAAGCTGTAGGCAACTAAGGAATGAGTCATCACAGTATGCAATTTCGCAATGTATTTCTTACCATTGGGTAACAAAAGTAATGTACATTTGATAGCTATCATTAAATATTTTATTTATTTTGAGACAGGGTCTCATTCTGCCATCCAGGCTGGAGTGTGGTGGTGCAGTCACAGCTCCCTGCATTCTTGACCTCCTGGGCTCAGTCAATCCTCTCTCCTCAGCCTCTCAAGTAGCTGGGACTACAGGCACATGCCACCATGCTCAGCTGATTATTTTATTTTATCTTATTTGTTTTTTTTGCAGAGACAGTTTTGCCATGTTGCCCAGATTGGCCTCAAACTCCTGGGCTCAAGCAATCCACCTGCCTCAGCCTCCCAGTGTTGGGATTACAGGTGTAAGCCACTGCACCCAGCCTAGAAAACATTTTAAAATAATTCTTTTGAAGTATGTCATGGGTCTCTGCTAATTTCATAACTTTTTGGTTGTCAGTTAAGATGAGACTCAAAGCAGCTCTGTTACATGGTTGCTTATGAAAGTTGCAAAGGCAGAATGATAGAGGTGTGTGTTTGGCTACTCAAATACCATGGACAACATTGTTATAGGTGATCTTATTTTTCCCAAATAGTGAGCAGCTTCTAAGTAGAGTTTTAAACAAGGTGAAGTACAAACTGCTCTCAATTTACATGATAGTTGCATTCCTGGAAAATTCAGCAAATGTGAAAACTGTGAAAAAGTATTTTGTATTTCTATGTAAAATGGGGTTCTTAGCTGGAGATATTTAGGAAAACATTTCCCCCTCATGAATGCCTGTGGGATGCTTGAAAACCATGGAGACTTGGGACAATTCTTTCTCATGGGCTGTCCACATTATAGCAGTGATATGGTTCGACTATGTCCCCACCCAAATCTCAACTTGAATTGTATCTCCCAGAATTCCCCAGTGTTATGGGAGGGACCCAGGGGGAGGTAATTGAATCATATGGGCTGGGTCTTTCCTGTGCTATTCTTGTGATAGTGAATACGTCTCATAAGATCTGCTGGGTTTATCAGGGGTTTCTGCTTTTGCTTCTTCCTCATTTTCTCTTGCCACCACCATGTAAGAAGTATCTTTCACCTCCTGCCATGATTCTGAGACCTCCCCAGACATGTGGAACTGTAAGTCCCAATAAACCTCTTTTTCTTCCCAGTCTCACATATGTCTTTATCAGCAGTGTGAAAATGGACTAATACAAGCAGTCTACCATCTCTTCTAGCATCTCTAGCCCCCACCTACTAAATTCCAGTAGTGCCCTCCTTCTCCAGTAATAGTGATTGACAATAGAAAAGTGTCCCCACAAAGTTGCAAATAACCCTCAAGACTGATCTTGCCCCAAGGAGACCCACTGGGTGAGAGTAATTGATTTAATCCTCTTTGCTAGGATTCAGGTAACATATCTCTCCACACACACATGCAATTCGAGTTTAGAGAATTACATGGTTTGGCTCTGTGTCCCCACCCAAATTTCATCTCAAATTGTAATCCCCGCATGTCAGGGGAGGGACCTGGTAGGAGGTGATTGGATCATTGGGGGTCATTTCCCACATACTGTTCTCCTGATAGTAGTGTTGTCAAGAGAGCTGATGGTTTTAAAGTGTGCCACTTCCTCGTTCTTGCACACACTCCCTCCTACTGTCTTGTGAAGAAGGTGCCTGCTTCCCCTTCACCTTCCACCGTGACTATAAGTTTCCTGAGGCCTCCTAGCCATGGTTCCTCTTAAGCCTGTGGAACTGAGAGTCAATTAAATGTCTTTTGTTCATAATTACCCAGTCTCAGGTATTATCCTTTATAGCAGCATGAGAACTGACTAATACAGAGTACAAACTAGTTCTGAATGTATTTCCCAAGCAACCATTTTATTGTCTATTTTTCATATACAATTTTCCTAGCTTTAAAAGCATTATTGTAAAATACATACTACATACATTTATCATTTTAAGTGTACAATTTAGTGGCATTAAGTGCACTCATGTTGTTGTGCAACCATCACTACCATCCATCCCTGGCTTTTTAATATTTGAAATGCATTCAAGCTTAGAGAAAGGTTGTAGAAATAAGCCACTTAAGAGTAAATTGCTGCTATGATATCCTATCACCCCTAAATATCTTGGTGTGAAATTACCTAAGAACAAAGACATTCTCCTAAATAACCACAGGACAGCCATGGAATTGACATTGGTGAAGTACAATCAGCTAGTCATCAGACCGTGTTCAAATGTCACCAATTATCCCAATAATGTCCTTTATTAAAAAGGATCCAGCCTAGGATTTAGCATTACATTTCTTCTCATTTCTCTTTGGTCTTCATCAATCTAGAATAGTTCCTCAGTTTATTCTTGCCTTTCAGGATCTTGACACTTTCAAAGATTACAAACCAGTTATTTTCTAGAATGTTCCTCAGTTTGGATTTGACTGGTGTGTCCTCATGATTAGATTCAGGTTATGCTTTTTTGCAGGAATATCACAGAAATCATGGTGAGTTTGTCTCATTGTGCCCTCACAGGTGGTATAAAATTTCCATTTATTTCATTACAGATGACATTAACTTTGATCACTTGATTAGAGTGTTGTCTTCTGGATTTTCTCCCCTTTTTTCTTCTTCTTTTTTTAAATTTTTATTTATTTATTTTTATTTATTTTTTTTTGAGACGGAGTCTCGCTCTGTGGCCCAGGCTGGAGTGCAGTGGCGCGATCTGGGCTCACTGCAAGCTCCACCTCACAGGTTCACACCATTCTCCTGCCTCAGTCTCCCGAATAGCTGGGACTACAGGCACCCGCCACCGCACCCAGCTAATTTTTTTGTATTTTTAGTAGAGACGAGGTTTCCCCGTGTTAGCTGGGATGGTCTCAATCACCTGACCTTGTGATCCACCTGCCTCAGCCTCCCAAAGTGCTGGGATTACAGGCCTGAGCCACTGCGCCCGGCCTCCTTTTTTCTTTTGATGCTGGTAAGACTCTGGTAAGGAGGTACTTTGAAACCATGAAAATATTCCATCCCTCATTAAATGTTCACCCACTAGTTTTATTATCCACTGGTGTTTGCTGGCTGCGTTAATAATTACTAGGTTGGCAAATAACAATTTTCTAATTCCATCATCCCTTGTACATTTATTAGTTAGCATTTCACTGTAAGGAAAAGCTTTCCTTTCCCCACACTTATTTATTGTGGCATCTCATTGCATCAGTATAAACTTCTGGATTCCTATTTTATTTAGTCAGCTATCATCCCTTACTATAGTTACTTACTTTGATGCCAAATTGTCCTGGATTTGTCTAGTGTGAGGCCCATCAAACTGGTTTCTATGAGCTTTTAACATGTTTCTGTCCTTCATTGAGCCATTCTCTATTTTCTGGCACAAAAAGATATTCTAGGTCCATCTTGTATTTTCCCTGTCCCAACCCTGGAATCAGTCATTTCCCCAAGAATCTTGGAATCCTTTTAGTAAAGAATGATATTTAGAATCCAAGGTCTAGACTCTAGGTGTGCACATTGTTAGTGGGTATCACTGCTCTCAGGAAGAGTTAGAGATATCTATCTATTATTTAAATAAAAATAGAGCTATAGATGTATCTATCTACACACATACACAAAACCACATATGTATCAGACATTTACATTTATTTTCATTTTTTATCTCTATATGTCAAAGCATATACTTTATATTATTACTATTGTGTATATTAAAAACCGAATTCATACCGATACTTCCAATTCCAAATCTAACACCACACGGTTAATTCTAGTTTTTTTCTTTCCAGTGCTCTACACTATGCTCCCAGACATGGATGGCAGGGGGGCAGGAAGGAAGGATGCTTCCTAACAATTTAAACTCAATTTTTGTGTTATTTTAAATTATTTAGCTTCAATTAGAAATTACTTATGTGTTTTACATTTACAGAGCACTTGCTGTGTGCCAGGTACTGTGGGCCTTTACATGCATCATCTCTTTTAATTCTTGCAACCATTCTCTAAGCTACATATTATTATCCCTTTATCCATTTTATAAAGGAGGCAACTGAGGCTTACAGAGATTACACAGTAGGAGCACAGCTAGGACACTCCAATAATCATCTTTGATAGTAATTTTAAAAATTTAAAAGTATTTATAATATATAATACCTTCTAGATATGTATTATATGTATATCAGCAAACAGATTTTTATCTCTGTCCTTTGAGTTTATATTTTATTCTGGTGAGCAACAAAAGAGCTGAGCTTACTATGTACTTACTCACCTTTATGGAGTGCAGCCATTTAATTAAATCCCTGAATTATCAGTACCCAGAATAGTGCCTGTGTGTAATAGGTACTCAACAAATAGTTTTTGCATAGATGGATGATCAATACATCTACGCAGCATGTAATGACAATGAAGTAAACAGGGTGCCCAGCAAAACATGGTTCTCTTTTCCTTCATTGACATATAGGAGGCCACACTTCTTTGCCCCCTTGCAGTTAGGTGGGATCCTGTGACCAGTTCTGGCCAAAGGAAAGTGAGCAAAAGTGACTATCTAGAAGCCCCAGTCTCTCTTGTCCTGCTGTGGCAAGTTCCAGATGGCACAGCCACTAGATGGGTTCTCTGGCAGCCTGGCTCCCCACCCGATCTATCTCCCTATCTTCCCCCGTTGCCTTGCTGACCAACAGTAGAGTTTTTGTGAGAGATGACTTTAAAGCTACTGAGATTCTCAAGGTTAACTTGTACTTCATAACCTGGCCTATCCTGACTCATACCTCTCTTCTCTGGTTTTACAGATCCAATTTAAACTTTAAAAAGCTATACTCCTTACTAATAGTCCAAACACCATTCCACTGGCAGTTTAAGCAAATGCCATGTGTGAGATTTATCGAAGAAACAGCATTGCAAGCATATTTATATTGAAGGAAGCACTGAAGAAGACAGGAACAATAATTAATAAAAAAAAAAAAAAGAGTACTGGGGTTCAAGGCATACTGACAGAGCTCCTTCCCCTGTAATTTCATGTGGATCCTTCCTGGGAGTGACTTCAGATTCTGACTTCCTTTATTCCTAAAATGCCAATTTGTCAAGTCACACTTCCTCTTTAAATAAATACTGATTTCGTTCATAGTTTTAAATTTTAAATTTTTTACCCACAGGAAGATGAGAAGTATAACTTTTGTCCAGTAACTGACTAGCTTTGCACTTCTACGTCAAAGGTATTTTTAGTCTTATACCACCCCAGACGCTGTTCCAACATTAAAATGGTACTTAGGTTAAATTGGGAAGACTGTTCCCTTTGCCCAAATGTGCTTTTGGCATTATTCCTATGAAAATTTATAACAATTTTATGTGTAAAAGCAGAGGAAATAATACAATGAATTACTATAAAATTATCACTTTAATTTTACAATTGTTAATATTTCATCATGTTTCATCTATGTTCCCCTTTGCTGAAGTATTTTAAAACTAGTCCCAGACATCATGACACTTAACCTTTAAGTACATCATTGTACATCTCAAAAACATAAGGATATTTTCTTATATAATCATAATACTATCAGCATACCTAACAAAATTAAAACATAATTCTTTTACAATATCTGATACCCTATCCACATTCAAGTTTTCTAAAATATCCCTAAGATGTGTTTTAATTTTTTATTTTTGAGATGCAGTCTCTCTTTGTCACCCAGGCTAGAGTGCAGTGGTGCAATTTTGGCTCACTGCAACCTCTGCCTCCCGCGTTCAAGCCATTCTCCTGCCTAAGCTTCTCCAGTAGCTGGGACTACAGGCACACTACACCATGCCTAGCTAATTTTTGTATTTTTAGTGGAGATGGGGTTTCACCATGTTGAGCAGGTTGGTCTCAAACTCCTGACATCAGGCGATCCACCCACCTTGGTCTCCCAAAGTGCTGGGATTACAGGCATGAGCTATTGTGCCCGGCCTCAAGATGTGTTTTTATATTTCATTTTTATATTTGGTTTGATAGGATCTAAACTAGGTCCACATACCACATATGATTGTTCAGTTTCTAGTCTCTGATCAATTTACTTTATTTTAAAATTCATCTGGATCTATTTCCTTGCACTTTTCTACTTTTTTTGTTTGTTTGTTTTTCAATTCTGCTCTTCCAAATCTTTTCCTTTTTTGGTAGAGGAAGTTTGAGCAAGACAATATTCTCACCTTGCATCTGAGGAAATCTAGTCTCTTTTTTTTAAGCATCTCATATTCCTGGTCTTTTTAAAAAAGACAATGTAAATGTAAGCTAAATACTAATTTTTAAAAGTAAGTAATTTAAAACATTTAGCTGATAGGATACTCGAGAATGAGTAGAGTTTTATGTTTTCTGTATTTCATATTTGCTAAGCTTATCTGGGTCAGAAAACAAAGCCCTCTTTTATTATAAGTCTTTAGATGTAACGGCCTATCGGAGATAAGACTTCTCTAATTCTTCAAGAAAATTTCCTACTCAAAATAAATAAATAAAAGATAAAGATGTTGTGTGTTTGTTTTCAGCAGTCTCTATAGACAATACAATGTAGTAGTTTTAAAAAATACTATTAATATCAAGTGATTTAGGGAATAAGAAGACTTGGTTCTAGTCTTGCCTTTACTGTAAACTAATGACTTGAATAAGTTCTGTAAGTTGTCTGAGCCTAGCTTCCGTATTAGTCTGTTTTCATGCTGCTAATAAAGACATACCTGAGACAGGGTAATTTACAAAGAAAAAGAGGTTTAATGGATTCACAGTTCCACGTGGCTGGGGAGGCCTCACAATCATGGCAGAAGGCAAAGAAGGAGCAAAGTCATGTCTTACATGGTGGCAGGCAAGAGAGCATGTGCAGGGGAACTGCCCTTTATAAACCCATCAGATCTTGTGAGACTTATTCACTATCATGAGAACAGCATGGGAGAAATCCACCCCCATGACTCAATTACCTCCCACCGGGTCCCTCCCATGACACATGGGGATTATGGGAGCTACAATTCAAGATGAAATTTGGGTGGGGACCCAGCCAAACCATATCACCTTCTTCATGTGAAAGCTTGGCCTAGTTGACCAACAAGATATACTTTTAATATTCTATAATTTCATAAAGCCAAATGCCTGCAAAACAAGAAAACCATTTTTGTCCCCCAACAAATATACCAGGTCTTAGGTTTTCACATGAGGCTGTTTTCAAAGCAGACCCCTTGGAGCCATGTGGTCATATCCCTGATGGGGCCAACCCTCAAAGTATTTTTGTAAATACTTTCAAATCAGGTTATAAGCCACACAAGAAAATAAGTACTACTGCTTGATGGTCCTTCTCCTCTTTTATCTAATAGGTATTTGTTGCAGACTTGCTAGGTGCATGAAGAATTGTGCAAGGTGCTGGGGTTGCTGAGGCAGGATGGGTGCAAACATGAGCAAGACCAAGCCCTGCTTGCTAAGGAACTTAGCTTTTTGTAAAAGACCAGCATTCTCTAGCATCCTATTAGCTAGATATTTTGAATGACTCGCTTTAGAAAATTAGTATTTTGCTTATATATATATTGTCTTTTTTTTTTTAAAGACCAAGAATAACAGTTGCTTAAAAGAAGATACTAGTTGGAGGGAACAAAAAAGATCTGGTTGGAGGGAGGAGGCTGGTACATACACAAAACAATGAAAGGGAATGAATAAAAATTTGGGGGGGATGGGGAATATCTTTGGCATACCATGAATGTCTCCAAAGCCAAGGTCCTTGGGTTTCAGAAATGGAGCTCCTCATCTATGAAGACATTAACTTCTATTTTGAAGCCAATAAAATGCCTCCTACTTGGTATTTATCGAAAATAATTCTAAGGCTGGGTGCGTTGGCTCACACCTGTAATTCAAGCACTTTGGGAGGCCAAGTGGGTGGATCACGGGAGGTCAGGAGTTTGAGACCAGCCTGGCCAACATGGTGAAACCCTGTCTCTACTCAAAAGACAAAAATTAGCCGGGCATGCTGGCACATGCCTGTAATCCCAGCTACTAGAGAGGCTGAAGCAGGAGAATTGCTTGAACCCGGGAGGCGGAAGTTACAGTGAGCTGAGATTGCGCCATTGCATTCCAGTCTGAGCAACAGCGCGACACTGTCTCAAAACAAAAACAAAAACAAAAAACAACAACAAAAAATGCTGTGATTCTGGTATCATCAGGCTGGCACAAGGTGGATATATGAACAATAGCTGGAAGTTACAAAGTTCTGAGCATCCATTGGGTAAGGTTGAAGCCAAAACAAACACACTACACACTAAATACTTTAAATAATTAACACACAGTCTTTTAAAACATCGAGCATTGAAGGGTTCATAATAATATGAAGGACCAGGGGTTGGGAGAGAGTTGGGAGGTCAGTTGGGGAGAATGTTGGACAAAGGATACAAAATTCCAGCTAGACAGGAGGATTACATTTAAGAGATGTATTGTACAAAATGGTGACTTTAGTTATTGAAAATGTATTCCCAAAAATTGCTAAGACAGCGGATTTTGTGTTTTCGCCCAAAAATGGGAAGTATGTGAAGTAATGCACATGTTAGTTTCATTTAGCCAGTCTACATTGTATATATGTATTAAAACAACATCGTGTGCATGATAAATATATATATTTTTGTCAAAAAATGAAAAAAACAGGCCGGGCATAGTGGCTCACGCCTGTAATCCCAGCACTTTGGGAGGCCAAGGTGGGCGGATCTCGAGGTCAAGAGATCGAGATCATCCTGGCCAACATGGTGAAACCCATCTCTACTAAAAATACAAAAATTAGCTGGGCGTGGCGGCATGCACCATAGTGCCAGCTACTAGGAGGCGGAGGCAGGAGAATCGCTTGAACCTGGGAGGCAGAGATTGCAGTGAACTGAGATCGTGCCATTGCACTCCAGCATGGTGATGGAGCGAGACTCTGTCTCAAAAAGAAGGAAGGAAGGGAGGGAGGGAAGGAGGGAAGGAATAAGAAAAAGAAATTAATAAGTAAAATAACTGAATTCGAAAGCACTGGATCCCACAGAACTCCAAAACAAAGAGACAAGCAATAATATGAAGGAGTTTTGCTGTTCTTGTGTTTCCAGATCACCTCAATTAAATGTTCCAGGGTTCAAGTGTTTTCAATAGGGTTAGCTTTCTGCTGGATTATTTTTTTCTAAACCTCTTGTTAAATGATTCCTTCACAATCATACATAGGTATCCCTCATGTTGACTGGAAATTTTAATATAATTGGTAACTTGTTGATGAGGTAATGAATCCCAGCTGAGAAAGGGGTAAGAAACAAACAATCATTACCCCCGTGCAATGCAAGAACTTGTCCTGCTGGAAATATCAAGTGTTGCCCTGATGTGGGCTAATTACCAATTGTTCTGGACTGACTTAACAGCCTGCCACATTTTTGTTGTAACACCTGCAGTTTGTGCCAAGGAGAAGAAAGGTGTCACATTGCCAAGTGCTAGAGAAGTATTTGTTGAGGAGGATGGGCACAGCTTTTCAAAACTACTCATAAGAAAAATCATGTTTCTCATTTATTTATTCAAGATATATTTATTGAAAACCTACCAAGGACTACACATTGTCCTAGGTGCTATGGTATGGTGATTTCGGGCATTTTCAGCCAATTCAAACAGGAGGCTGATTGCATAGTCGCAGAGGGGCCTAGTTGGCTTAAAGAAAGAGACAGTTTATTCTTTGCTATTAGGAAAAATAACTTCCATTGTATGTACTAAGACTACAAAACTTTCTTCTGAATAGAACAGACAATAGCAATAGAAGACTATTATCAGTAATTTAGAGTCACTGAATTAATTTAACCTGCACATGCAGTTTGGGAGGTGAAAAATTATACATGATGTCAAAGTATTCAATGGCATAAGCTAGAACTGCAAGAATCTGACAGATGCTCACTCAAAAACTTTCCGATACAGTCTGTTTATAAACAAAACTGAAACAGCAAAAACAATCTTACTAAAAAACCCACAATCACAGCCCTAAAATGCATCAGAGTGACTCCAACGAAATTTGTTCTCATCCTGTGGGTTCCCAAACCACTCCAACAATGATGATCGAAACAGGAACCAGACCACAGGATTTTAATGGATTCAGCTGTTCCAGCCTTTGAAGCACTTAGTTCTGAAAGCTGCTGCTGCTACCTCTGTTTCCTGCTACTTAGGGAGAGAACAGAGAACCAGAAAGACAAATGAGTTTCCTTCCAGAACCCTACACCCAACTTCTGGAGGACAAACACAAGAACAGAATGAGAGGGAGGGCAAGGCTGTCTGGGATGCAAGGACAACTGGCTGAGGTGGGCTGTGGTTGCAGAGATAAGGCCCGGTCGTCGTAGAGTCAAAGCTGAGCCTCACCAGCAGTGCCAGGTCTCCTCTGTTATCCCAGAGCTTCCCAGGTGAATGCTCCCAAGGGCCGAGTCCACCTCCTACCTTATCTATTACTGCCCTGGTTTAGGTTGAGAATACAGAAAACAGGGCTGGTGGTGGGGGGGAGTGGGGTTGTGTGCCAGTCTCTCAATCCTTTGTAAATGGAGGCAGAAAATAGGGACTGTCGGACATGATTCCTGTACCCCAGACCTTCCCTGTCAATCTCCTATACCCCAGACCCTCCCTATCAATCTCACAACAAACAGGCCACAAATGAACATAATAGGAAATCACCTGTGCTGCCCTATCTTCTCTTCTTTGTGATGCTCTTCCTATTTCAAAGTCCCCCCATCAGCTACCTTTCTTTACTCTTGTTATTAAATTAAAGGTTTTGATTTTAATATGCTAGGTATTGGAAAGCAAGGCTGTGTTAGTGACTGCAGGTTTTACCTTGATACCTGTTTTTTTCTTACAGGAAATGTAATCCCCCAGGGAAAACTCAGACCAAGACTGCATCTCCCAGCCCCGATTGCACGCCCTGTGGCCATGTGACTAGGTTCTGGCCAATGGGAAGTAAGCGGCAGGGGCGTGGGAAGTGCAGCAGCGTCTCTAAAGGGAGTAGATGCACCGTTCCTCCCTGCCTTCTTCCTTCCTGGCGACGATGTGGAAAATGGGCCTGATGGCTGGAACGCGAACACCAGCGTGGACCCAGAAGTGGAAACCGCGTGTCGAAGTTGGTGAAGCAACGAGACAGAAGGAACCTGGGTCCCTGCGGATGGTGGAGCAGCTCTGGTCTCTCAGACGTAACTGATGAGAGGGCCAAATAAACGTTTCTCTTTTTCAAGCTTTTGTTACTTTGGGTTTCTGTCATTCGGACTTAATCCTAACTGATGTAAAAGCTGCCACTCGCTTTCAGTTAAAATAATAACTGAGACTGAGCGCTCATTCTGTAATTATTGAGGACTTTGAGGTTTCTTAACTCATTTAATACAACAACTCTATGAAGAAGTACTATTATTTATCCCTATTTTATGGATGAGGAAACTGAAGCACAGTGATGTTACGTAACTTGCTTAAGGTCACACAGCTGATAAATGGCAGTCAGAACTTGAATTCAGGCAGTGTAACTCAAAGTGCGTACAGTCTTCTACAATACAGTTGGCAGTCTACAGCAGGATGGCTAAATCCAGCCTGCTGCTGCTTTTTGTAGATAAAGTTTTATTGGAACACAGCGCATTCATTCATGGACTGTCTATGGCTGCTTTCACCCTGTAATGGCAGAGTTGGGGTGTTTTAACAGAGACCCTATGGCTCCTGAATCTGTAATATTGACTAGCCATCCCTTTACAGAAGAAGTTTGCTGACCCCTGTTCCACAATGTACTGCTTCTAAACCTGTTGTGGCAATATATAAATTTATATAAAAGGTGAACTAGGGGTGATTACTTTGGAAAATAGTTGACAAATCTTAAGTAAAAACAAATTTTTTGAGAGCCTCTTTTGTACCAGGTACATCATTAGGCCCTTTTCATAATTATTTTGTTTATTCTTTACAGTTGCCCCATAAAGTAAATGTTCTCATCCCCATTTTGAGGATGAGGAAATTGAGACTCAGAGAATTAAGAAAATTGCCCACAGTGATACAGCTATTAAGTGCCCAAGTGAGAATTTGAACCCAGGATTTCTGATTCCAATCCTATAGCCTCCATCCACTATACCATGCCACCTTATTTAAAGCATTTAACATACAACTTAATTTACAGAAAAATGGGCTTTTCTAGGAAAACAAAGCACATTTGTATGTTGTGAACCTTTCAACAAAACTTTATGTAGCAATATTTAGTGAAGGATTATTTAAATCTGTATTATAAGGGATGACTCCATCATCCTATAATGTTTAGTGGGTTTTGGTCTAACATTCCCCTACCTAGAAGGGCTGGAAAAACCAGTTCTAGAAGAGCGTTTTAGAATTTTGATTTTTCTGAGTTGTAAAAGAAATTAACCGTGCTCAGAACGGTGCTTCAAGAATAAGAGCTTTTGAATGAGAATAATGAAATATGAGAATCTTTCTAGACAAGCCAATGCAGACATAGTTCACGGTTGATGCCTTAGCTCAATGATTTATGATCCTGTAAGTGGACAATGACTTTCATCTTCTAAGGTTCATAAACCTCTAAAAGAACCTCCAGACTTTTTCCCTTGAAAAAGATTAGTATCTATATTTAAATAGTTTTTCAGACCCTCGAAAGCTTATTGACGACATCTTGGTGTCCCTAGACCCCCAAATTAAGAGCTTCTGATTTATCTCTAGTATCTTCTCTCTATTGTTACTAACAGTATAACTTGGGACAAGTTACTTAACCTTGCTAATCATCAATTGCTTCATCTGTATAGTAGGAATAATAACAAACCTGCACGTTATGCACATGTACCCTAGAACTTAAAGTACAATAATAAAAAAAAATAAAAAATAAAAATAAAAAAAAATAAAAAATAAATAAAAAAATAAAAATAATATTCATAGATTGTTGTAAAGACTGAGATAGCCACACAAGGTGCTGAGTATGTACTTGTTAGATAATAAGCATTCAATAATATTACTTCTGATTATTAGAGTTGGTTTATGTTTCCTAACTTTGTAATGTTACAAGGAAAGGCTCAATTCCAGTTGATGATGATTCATTGAACACTGCTTATATCCAGGACTGTGCTGGGATTTGCAGGAGATATTAAAGTCTCATGAAAACATGGGTCATTCAATTATGCTACAGAATTTATAGCTTAAGAATATGTAAGGAGTTGATAAGTTATAAAAATTATAATTAGCTTTCTATTCATGAAATCTAATTTATTTTTGAATTCAAATATTTATATGAATTTATATCATATATTTATAATATTCTAGAATATCTCCCATATTCTCAGAATTCATAATGATGATATTAATGACTAATGTTGATGTAACCTATACCGTCTTGGGTAGGAAATTACGACATAATGATGCCCTGAGCTTTTCTGAGCTGCTGCTGCTTGGGAGTGTGTATGGGTCAGAGTTCTCCAGGAGACAAAAAAATTATATATGTACTATATATATGTATGTGTATACACACAAATACACACACACACACAAACCCATATACACAGGGGTGGGGAGAGAGAAAGAGAGAGAGAGAGAGAAAGAGAGAGATTGAATTATTATCAGGAATTAGCTTGTGTGATTACAGAGGCTAAGTCTCAAGATCCTCAGGCTGAGTTGGCAAGCTGGAGTCCCAGGAGAGCTGATGGTGTGACTCCAGTTTGAGTCCAAAGGCCAGAGAACCAGGAGTCAATGGTGTAGTTGCAGTTTGAAGACTGGTAGACTTGAGACCCAGGAAAAGCCTGTGGTTTCAGTTTGAATCTGAAGGCAGGAAAAAAAATTGATGTTCCATTTCCAAGGCAGTCAGGCCAAAGGAATTCTCTCTTACTCAGGGGAGGGTCAGCCTTTTTTTTTTTCTAGTAAGACCTTCAACTGAATGAAGCTCAAACGCATCAGGGTGGGCAATGTGCTTTCCTAGTGTACTGGTTCAGATGTTATTCTCACTTAAAAACACCATCACAGACATACCCAGAATAATATTTGACCAAACATCTGGGCACCCTGTAGCCCAAATTGATACACAGGGTGGGGATATACATGATGTTTCATGGGAAGCATCAGAATGTTTATGGTTTTATGGAATGGGGATCATTTATTAGACTAAAGCAAGTGGAGATAGTTCTAACACCTCTCTGTTATAGGATGCAGAGCTCAGGTTAGAGACGCAGAGAGCTGTAAACTCAGCAGGCACAGTCTCATATCAATGTTTTGTAGTTTTCAGGGTCAAAGTCTTTGCACATCTTTTGTTAAATTTATCCCAAAGTATTTTATGTTTCTTTATTGTGATTTAAAAGAAATTTAAAAATTTATTGTCCTATAGTTTGCTGCTAGTATATAAAAATGCAATTGATTGTTACATATTGACCTTGTATCCTGAGACTTTGCTAAAATCTTTAATGAGTTCTAATAATTTTTGTTGTGTTGATTGTTTAGGATTTTCTATATAAACAAACTGTTATCTACAAATAGGAATCATTCTACTTTCCTTTTCCCAATCTGTTTGTCTTTTATTTCCTTTTCTTGCCTTATTACACTTGACTTACCATTTTACTGCACCTTGGGTTAGTCAGATGCTCCAAGAAGTAGATGCAAAGACAGAATTAAACATGCAAGGATTGGCCAGGCATGGTGGCTCATGCCTATAATCCTAGCATTTTGAAAGGCTGAGGTGGGAGGATCATTTGAGGCCAAGAGTTTAAGACCAGACTGGGTAACATAGCAAAGCCTGGTCTCTATCAAACAATTTTTAAAAAATTTAGCCAGGTGTAGTGGCATGTGCCTGTAATCCCAGCTACTAAGGAGGCTGAGGGAGGAGGATCACCTGAGCCCAGGAGATCAAGGCTGCAGTGAGCTATGATTGTGCCACTGCCCTCCAGCGTGGCTGACAGACCGAGACCCTGTCTGTCTCCTAAAAAAACAAGGATTTTATTGGGGAAAATGCCTATAGGATACAAAATGCAGAGGGAGCCCCACAAGCTGGAAGAGCCATCAGACATTGATGTGAGAAAGTAGAGGAGAAAGGGAAGGACAAGTAACTGGAATCACTCTAGACTGCTATGTTGCATGAGGAATATCTGCAAGGAATATCACTGATCCAGAGTCCTGTGACTCCAATCAACTTCAGAGTTCAGTGGCTGGGGCCCTTGGTCAAGAGTTCAGTGGCTGGGCCCTTGGTCAATTACATTCTCTTTAGTAGCAGGTGTACAAAGTGTATTCTCATGACCACCACAGATCTCCAGTACAATGTTTAACAGAAACGGTGAGAATGGCCATCTCTACATTTTTCCTGATCTTATGGGGCAAGTGTTCATTCAGTATATCACCATTAAGTATGATGTAGGCTATAGGTTTTCAGTAGATCTTTTTATCAGACCACAGGATTTTAATGGATCAGCTGTTCAGCCTTTGAAGCACTTAGTGGCGTGAGCCACCACGTCTGGCCATGCTTTTCTTTTCTATTTCCTAAGAGTTGGGTATGATGGGTATCATTTCTTTCTTAAATGTTTAATATGTTCCTTAAGTGTTCACTATGGTATATTTCTTTCTTAAGTGTTTAATTTGCCAGAGAAACTACGTAGGAAAAGTTTTTGAGTGTGAATTTGATTTCTTTGGTAGATATAGAGATATTCAGATTTTAAAAATTTCATCTGTATTAGTTTTTGTAAGTTGTATTTTTCAAGGAATCTATTAATTTCATTTAAATTGTTAAATTTATTGACATAAAGCTGTTGATAATGTTTCCAGCTAGGCATGGTGGCTCATACATGTAATCTCAGCACTTTGGGAGGCCGAGGCAGGAGGATCACCTGAGGTCAGGAGTTTGAGACCAGCCTGGCCAACATGGTGAAACCCCATCTCTACTAAAAATACAAAAATTAGCTGGGTGTGGTGGTACATACCTGTAATCCCAGCTACTCGGGAGGCTGAGGCAGGAGAATCGCTTGAACTTGGGAGGCAGAGGTTGCAGTGAGCCAAGATTGCGTCACTGCACACCAGCCTGGGTGACCGAGTGAGACTCCATCTAAAAAAAAAAAAAATTCCTTTTGATAACTATAAGGTCTGAAGTGATATCCCATACTCTCATTTATGATATTGAGAAATTATTTTTTCCCTTTTATTTTATTTGACCAGTCTTGTTAGGCTTTATTAATTTGATTAACCTTTTCAAAGAATCAAATTTGTCTTTAAATATTTCTCTGTTTTTATTTTCTGTTTCATTGAATTCTGACTTATTTCTTTTCTTCTGCTTGCTTTGGGTTTATATTACTCATTTTTTTAAAAAAGATGAATACTTGGCTAGTTGACATTAAGCCTTTCTAATGTAAACATTTAAAGTTATAATTTTTTTCTCTACTCATTTATGGTCTATAAATTTTGATATGTCATATTTTTATTATTGTGCGGTTTGAAGTATTTTCTAATTTATCTTGTGATTTCTTATTTTAAAAGGAGTTATTGGCTGGGCACGGTGGCTCACAACTGTAATTCCAGCACTCTGGGAGGCCGAGGTGGGTGGATCCTGAGGTCAGGAGTTCAACACCTGCCTGGCCAAGATGGTGAAACCCCTTCTCTACTAAAAATATAAAAATTAGCCAGGCGTGGTGGCAGGCACCTGTAATCCCAGCTACTCAGGAGGCTGAGGCAGGGGAATTGCTTGAACCCAGGAGGCAGAGGTTGCAGTGAGCCAAGATTGAGCCACTGTACTCCAGCCTGGGCGACAGAGTGAGACTCTGTCTCAAAAAAAGAAAAAAAAAAGGTATTTAGAAAAATGTTTAATTTTAAATACTTGATGCTTTTCTAGATATCTTATTAGTTTCTAATTTAATTCACTTGTGGACAGAGAACATACTTTAAAATTTTAGTCTTCCAAAATTCACTGAGATGTGTATGACATGCTCTACTATGGTTAATGTTTTATATGCACTTGCTAAGAATGATTATTCTGCATTTGTTAGATGTGGTGTCTTATAAATACCTATTAAGTCAAGATGGTTGATAGTGTCATTCATATCTTCCATTTTCTTGATAATAATGTTTCTTGTTCTAGTTGTTCTTTTAGTTCCTAAGAGGAGGGTGTTAAAATCTCCAGTCATGATTGGGGAGCTTCTTCTTCTTCCTTTATCTCTCTCATTTTTTGCTGCAGGTAGTTTGAAGTACTGTATATTATTATTTCTTCCTGATGTATTGGACCTTTTGGAATTATAAAATCTTTCTCTTTCTCTTTAGTAATACTCCTTACCTTGCTATCTATTTTCTCCAAAAGTAATATAGCCACACCAGTTTTCTTATGCTTATCATTTCCATAATAACATTTTTCATCTTTTTGCTTTTATTCTTTTTGTGTGTCTATGTTTAAAATGCTTTTCTTGGCCGGGCGCGGTGGCTCAAGCCTGTAATCCCAGCACTTTGGGAGGCCGAGACGGGCGGATCACGAGGTCAGGAGATCGAGACCATCCTG
>NW_012116821.1:3285027-3309300 GCF_000951035.1 Colobus angolensis palliatus | reverse complement strand
AAAAAAAAAAAAAAATGCTATTCTTGAAGACAGCGTATAATTAGATCTTGCTTGTCTGATATGGTTTATTTAAGTCTACTGGCTTCATATTTATTTCTTATTTTCTCATCTATTTTTATTTTCCCTTCCCTACCTTCTTTTTGTTTGTTTGTTTATTTGAGATAGAGTCTCGCTCTGTCACCAGGCTTGAGTGCAGTGGCTCAATCTCGGCTCACTGCAACCTCCACCTCTGGGGTTTAGGTAGTTCTCTGCCTCAGCCTCCCAAGTAGCTGGGATTACACGCACATGCCACCATGCCCAGTTAATTTTTGTCTTTTTAGTAGAGACAGGGTTTCACCATCTTGGCCAGGTTGATCTTGAACTCCTGACCTCGTGATCCACCCGCCTTGGCCTCCCAAAGTGCTGGGATTACAGCCTAAGCCACCGCACCCAGCCCCTACTTTCTTCTACATAAAATCTTCTTAACATTTATAAAAATAACAACGTTTAGTATGTTTGCCTCTTTGCATTTTTTAGTAGTTACTGTAGTGGTTACAATACACAACTTTATCACAATCCTTTTAGAGGTAATATTGTACAACTTGATATACTTCATAAGAACTTTATAGCAGTAGAGTTCCATATGCTTTGGTGGGAGAGGATAAAACCTTTATCTTCTCCCTCCCCTACTAGGTTCCCTACCTGGGGCTCTGGAAATTAAATTGACAGGAGACATTAACAAGAGAAAAACAGTTTATTAACAGGTCAGTGTGCATACACACAGGAGAACTCAGTCATGAGTAACTCAAAAGAGTGGTCAGAACTTGGCCATATTTCTCACCTTAACAAAGAACAATAAAATTTTAGAGAAGTGACAAAACAAAGAAAAAGAATTTCAGCTTTTCTGGGTGTCAAACTGTGAGAAGGTAGAAATATGGGGGAAACTAACAGTAGATAGGGTTTTTTAGTAAGGTCTACATGCGGACCCATCTTGGTGCTGACTCTGCCTTCATGGCCACAAAACTCCCCTGGGAGAGGGGATTTATTGCAGTCCTATTTTTCAGAATATTCTGTTTGTAGTCAGATAAGGGAAGCTCCAAGGAGGCTTCTTTCTGCATCTGTTGATTCTCATTTGCCTTTAGCTCAAAATATCTTTACACCAAAGTGGCATAGTTTGGGGTGGCATACTCTGATGCCCTACACTGCACATGTGCACATATGGACACACACACACACACACACACACACACACACACACACACACACTTTGTGATACTGTTGTACATATTACATCTACCTCAAGCCAGTAAGGCTGATGTTTTCTGCCTATGGGGCATGGTGGTAAGGGAAGTTCTTTCAAGAAAAATAAAAAATAAAAGAAGCTGTAAACTCCCAAATCCCGTCTTTCAAGAGTAAACTCCACTCCAGTTTCTACCTGCTTCTGCTCACTCTCTAGGGTTTTAAAATATTTTTCAAAAAATTGCCCTTATTATGTCAGGCTTTAGTCTTACTAAGCTACTTAGTTATTACCAGAACTTAATCTCCACAATCATCCTTTTCCAGAGAATTTTGTAAGAACCAAGGCCTTCCTTTAAAGTCAATTTGTAAACATTCACTACCTTGGGAAAATACATAAGCATAGACTGAGACCTCATCTTAAGTGCATAATGCTGGAAGCAAGCACTCTAGCAGAGTACATGCCCCAACAGAGCAAATGTCCTAACAGAGCAGGTGGCCACGTCACCCAGAAGCAGATCCAGCTGGGTGACGGAGGAGGTGCAGGCACCAGACAGCAGAGCCTGCTCTGTGTCTGCAATGGTTTCTTGAATGGGAGCTTGCAGGGATAGGTTGAACATGTGAAATTGCTGCTGTTGATCATTTTTTTTTTGGACCTTGAAAAACATGAATGGTATAAGTTCAACCAAATATTCTGCTACTGAGTGTGAGGTTCAATCCTTCTCAAACATTTTCTCATCTTCACAAAGTCCTAGAGTAAAAGAAACATTCTCTATATTGTTACATAAAGGCACATGGGATGGACACTACCTGACTATTAGAGTCACAACTGTAGAAGGCAGGACTAGGGGAGCAGTCCTATTCAAAGACTTCTGCCTTAATGAGGAGTGTTACATAATTTGGGTGCAGAATTGCATGTCATGCATTAACACCAAGAACAAGTTTGTGCTTCCTTGAAGGTACATATTATGTTTCTTCTAAATGTCATGGTCCTGAAAGGTTGCTACACAACATCGTGGACCCCTAGGTTTGCCAGATTTTGCAAAAAACTGAAAGAAAGAGGAAGGAAGGAAGGAAATAAAGAGAGCAAAAGAGAGAGAAAAAGAAAGAAAAGGAAGGAAGGAAGGAAAGAAAGGGAGGGAGGAAGGAAGGAAGGAAGGAAGGAAAGAAAGAGAAAGACAAGAAGGTACAGTTAAATTTAAATTTCAGATAAATGATGAATAATTGTTTGAATAATTAGGATTCATGCAATAGTCCTAAGAGAAGCGAGACATCCTTATACTAAAATATTATTTATTGTTTATCTTAAATTCAAATTTAACAGGGAGTCCTGGAAAATTTAACTGACAACTCTGTTATATTCATTCAGTGCTGCTGAAAAGGAGAGAATTCTGGTCCTGGAAGGCTACATTCTAGGGAAATGGGCCTCCAGTTGGGATGTTCAGAATTCTGCCCCTAGGAGAATGGAGGCACACCCAACAGAGGTCAAATCACAGTCCATGCCAAGAGTCACCAGCTGGATGCTCAGAAGGAAAATCTTCCTTTTGTGAGCTCCTAAAAATAAATGTAGCTTTATCAGGAGCATTACATGTGAGTGTGCTCTATAATTATTTATCCACTAATTGCCACAACATCCTGTTGAGGTTAGTAAATGTTTTTACCACCCTCATTTTGCAATGAAGTAAGCAGGGAAGGAGCAGGAGGTTTACTCACCAGGCGGCCCAGCGAGCCAGAAGAGGGTGGAGGAGAGAGCCAGGCGGGACCTTGGGGTCCTGTCACCAGAGGTCTGCAGGCTTGCTGGCCTCAGAGCCCAAATAAACATCATAGCCCAAATAAAACTCAGAGAAGAGGAATAAAGAAGATTCTCTGAAACTCATGAAAACCACACATTCCGAACAGCCCCATTGTTAGTAAACGAAATAGTCTAGAACAAATATTTGCACAAAGGAAACTACTGAAGACAGACTTTATTTTGCCCAAAGGAGAGAATAGCTTACTCACCCTTTGTTTTTCCCCCAAGCAAAGTAGATTTTTCTTGTTAGTGCCTGGAAAAAGAGGATGATAAGACAAGAAAACTCATTCCATTCTATAATAATAACAACAGTGGATATTAATCAAATGTCTGTTACATCAGGTACTTCACATATTGGATTGAATTTAGTCTTCATGGGAAGTCTCTGTGTACTGACTGCACCCATTTTACCCATTTTACCCGTAGGAAAGATTAAACTCGGAGCACAAGAGACTGACAAAGATCTTCACACTGCTATCAAGTGGTGGAGGTGAGATTCCAACCCAGGCCCTGTGACTCGAACACATACCATTGTCTGCGTAGACCCTTCCCCACCACCCAGGAAAAAACCAGAACACCCAAATCTAATGACATTATTTGTCTTTTAAAATGACATTTACATTAACTTTTTGTCTTTTTCATTAATTCTAAAGCAATTGCAGGGAAGGGCCATGCTTCAAGACAGCCACCAACAGCGTCTTGCCAAGGCTTTTAGGTCCGTAGTAATACTTCCAAACACATTATCCTGGTGGCTTTCCCAATGATACCTCGAGGAGGCTCAGGCAGGCATCATTATCATCCTTTGGGAGAAGAGAAAACTGAGTCACAGAAAGACTAAGGGATTTGCCTAAGGCCATGCAGTACCAGAAATGGGACCAGAATACATCTGCTGGCTCTTTCCATTGTCCTTGCTGAAAGCTTGAGGAATTACAGCAATCATCTCCAATGTGCAATCTGAGTAATACACATTTTTTTTCTCACACATATTTTCCACCCCCTGTCCCATGACTGGCAGCTGGAAACAGGACTGTCCTGCTATTTCACTTCCAGGGCTCCCTTATTCTAGCAACTCCTAGATAGGGATTGTGACAGGGAAGCCTTCACCACGTGGTTCTGACCTACCTGTCTAGCTCATCAGCTGCCCTCCCAGCAGAAGGATGTCATTCAGGCCAGACAGGTGATGTCGATCCTCTACAACATACTCATAGCACTCACATCACATTTTCACTCCCTGTTGCCACCTAGGAGCCTTTGCAGTGCAGTGGACTGGGTTTTAAGCCAGAATGCTTTTGCATCAGCTGGACCTTGGTAAAAATTCTTACCACCATCCAACTGTGTGACTTCGAAAAAGTCATGTTACATCTTCAGAATCAATTTTCTAATAGATTGTAGACAATGGGGGATTAGAGATCGTATATTCAAAGCATCCAAGCATCCAGCACAGTGTCTAATACAGAGTAGATGACCAAGAAGTGGTTCTTATGATGACAACACGTCCTTATCCTCATATCTATCTAACTCCTAACCATTATTCAAGATTTACTACTCCCTTGCCTCACTCAAGGTAACTCTCTCTTCCCTGGATTTAACATGAATTTCACCTGTGTGGCATCTAGTTCTTGCTCTCTTACAGTCTTTTCATGAATATAAGAAATATTCATTAGGAAGTGCTATGGGTTGAATTTTGTCTTCCCAAAAGATATTTGGAAATAGGGTATGTGCAGATGTAATCAAATTAGGATGAAGTCATACTGAATTGGAGTAGGTCCTAACCCAGTAACTGGTGTCTTTATACCGAAAGGCAGCAATTTGGACACAAATAGATTCACAGTGATGAGGGAGGTAGAGATTGAAGTAATGCAGCTTAAGGACCAGGACGGCCCAGGATTGCTGGCAACCACCTGAAGCTGGGATGAGGCGAGAAGGGACCCTCCCCTAACACCTCCTGAGAGAGCGTGGCCATGCTGACACCTTGGTTTTGAGGTTTTGAGTTTCTAGCTCTAAAACTGGGAAAAAATACATTTCTATTGTTTTAAGCCTCTGGTTTGCTGTTATTTGTTATGGCAGTAACAGGAAACTAATGCAGGAAAATATCTGATCTAACTCCCAATTGGATAACAGGCTCATTGACAATGGTGAGGACTGGCCTCTTTACCTGTGGTCAGTGCTCAGCATAGCTCTGAACCTTGGGGAAGCCTGTGAATAAACCTGACTGCTGACAGCAGCTGCATATGGAGCACCACTCAGCTGTTTCTACCACCCTGGAGGCTGTCCTGACAGCTAATCCCACTGCAGGTGCAGCAGCGGTGCCTCTAAAGTCCTTTGGGCTCAACCTGCTGGCAACAGCACCAGCAGGAGAAATTCACTGGATAGTTAGCCATTCCCCATTTGAACAGCAAAGTATTTCCTAAAATGGGGAGAGAAAGCATGATGATAGGTACTGCAACTGGACCCTTCAGAAATTGATAATTTCATCAGACAAGGATGCCACTGTATAGTTATTCCAGTGTTAAAGATGGGCATCACCAAAACAACAGAAAACACAGTTAAAAGAGCAGTATGTCTTCTGTTAATGATGGGATGATTGTTTAAAAGAGGCCTCATTTTATATGCATTCATTCATTCATCATTCACTTCAATATTTGTTGAGAATTTACTAGGTGCACAGCACTGCTTTTGCCTCCTTTAGCAGGTCATTATGTAACAGAACTTGAAGGAAATTCATGGGCGTGGCAATTTGAATTTTCAAGTGGGGAGGGACACTAATATTTGTTGGTTGCTTGCACTGAGACACTTTATAGGAATTTTAATATCTGATTTTGGTTAATGCCCTTGATCATCCCACAATGTAATTGTTTTGATTTCCCTTCTGCAGATAAAGAATGGATGCCTCAGAGAAGTGAAGGATTTGTCTCAGGCACATAGCCTGTAAATATCATACCTGAGATTCTAATCTGGCTCCATTGCATCCCAATGTCTTTGCTTTTGCAGCAACTCTACCATCCTTCATCCACCAGAGACCAGACCTCTTGTAGCAACCCAAACCCATGGGAGCCAAGCCACATCCTAAGAGGCCCGTGGGACTTTTGGCCACCCCACCTCACCAGGAACTATTACCAGGCTCTTTGCTTTCTACTTTCTTTCCATCTCTCAGCCTCCTTCTGTCCTCATTTGCTTCTCTTGAAGTGTGTGGATGTTGTTTCTTTCTGGTACCTGCTTCTAGTAGCAACACTCTCTTTCTTCAAGATGTGATGGGAGAGCTTCTTCCCCACTGGAAACTTAAGGACCTGTGGGCTGCACCCCTGAGTGCCCACCTTCCGAGCCTGGAGTAATCACGTGAGCCAGGCCAGACCGATCAGAGTCTTCCCCCAGGATTTTTTTCATCCACAATGGGAGACAGAACACGTCATTTCTCTGTGGCTGTTGTCCTGGGGTGATACAAGTAGGAGTTCTTGTGACCATGGCCTCCCCTCATTCTGCCCATGGAGAAACACCAGGCTGGATGGTGGAATCAGAATTGAGAGGCCCAATGATGCCATCTGAGCCCCTAGCTCCTGTCACCCCTGTGCTTCCCAGTTACTAGCAGTTAAATTCCCTTTTTGTTTGTACTAATATGGGTTGGCTTCTATTATTCAAAATCAAGAGTTCCAGTTCACACATCCAGCTATATTCCATGGGCCGGCTTTTCAACTTCCCTCTTGCCAAAACTTAAATTCCAGTTTCCCATTTTCCTTCTGTTCATCCGCTTAGAAGAACCTTAACTCTGGCTAAATTTACCTTCTCAGTCTGTACACCTGGGTGCTGAGTTCATCTGGGGCAGACAATGTCACTACCAAACCGTGGTCCCCAACCTTCCTCATTTCATCCTCTCTTCCATTCCCAGTAGCAGCTACTTAGGACTGTCTCCACACTCCTCAAACATGACTCTCCATCTTTCTCCTCCTTTTCAGCAAGTGATCTCGTCTCCTACTCAGTAGAGAAAATAGAAGGCATGGGAGGACAAGTCTTCCCCATCTCTCCTCACCCTGCCCTTTTATAATTGTGCTGGTGGCAAATTTGTGAAAACGGAAGGTGGCTACTGTTGGAAGCAATTGTTCTAAGAAGGAGTGCAGAATTTCTCTTAGAGAGAGACTGCTCTTTACTTTCAGAAAAAGTCTTGACTTTTCAAGTGTAAAAGGCAATTGGGGAAGAAATGGAGGTAACTGCTGCAGCACTGTAAAGTCAGCCAATGGTAGGAAAATGAGGGATTGTTGGCCACCGGAGTGGAGGTACCAAGGGGAAATGGGCCAAGCCTCCTGGCATACGACTGACCTGGAGGAAAAAGATCCGGTTTCTTTCTCTAAAAGAAAACTGGATTGGGTCCTGATTTTTTAAAAACTTTCAAGTCTCCCAGCAAGAGCCAGCCTGCTGCTAAAGTTTTTTTGTTTTGTTTGTTTGTTTGTTTTGTGAGACAGAGTCTTGCGCTGTCACCCAGGCTGGAGTGTGGTGGTGCGATCTTGGCTCACTGTAACCTCCGCCTCCCGGGTTCAAGCAATTCTCCTGTTTCAGCTTCCCAAGTGGCTGGGACTATAGGTGTGTGCCACCACGCCCAGCTACTTTTGTATTTTTAGTGGAGATGGGATTTCACTATATGTTGGCCAGGCTGGTCTTGAACTCTTGACCTCAAGTGATCCACCCATCTCGGCCTCCCAAAGTGCTGGGATTACAGGCGTGAACCACTGCACCTGGCCCCTACTGAAGTCTTTGAAAGGCGTTTGTGTTGATCAGCAACACAGTCGGCCCTGGGAAACTGAACTGTCTTTCCACAGCCATAGGAAAGAGCCAGTGAGGACTTCCCTGAAACTGGGATAGTGCCAGACAGGGGTGCTGCGCCTCATCACTGCACTGTGACCAGTGGCCTTGGGTTCACAGGACTAGGAGGAAATAAAAGACAGGCTTCACACCTGCTTTGGACGGGACAGTAGGAAGAAGTGTGTTCCCTCCCTCCCTCTCCCCAGGCCATCAGGGAGGGAAGAGCGCATTTCAGAAGATGAGATTTGTCCTGCGTCTCAAGGGAGATGAGCAGCGAAGAGAGCAGAGAGCACAGCAGATGTGAAGGCCTCAGAGGTGGGGGGTTGCAGCACGGACCAACGCAAGAGGAAATGCGATCCGGCACTCCTCCCAGCTTTCCCCAAGTATGCCAGAGGAAGGAGACTCGGCAGGTGTGCAGAGACTGCTCTGTTGCAGACGAGGCCATTCGTAAGGCAGACAAATGGGTCGATGATGGCAGGGCCTTCCTCCCCCATCTGAGGCAGATCGCCCCATCTGAGCTCTGCCCCTCACCCTCCGCTTCGCCTTGGAAGCCCCCCTCCTTATCTTCAACCTCCTCCTCTCTACGGCTCCCTCCCACCAGCATGGAGCCCACTCATGCTCACATCTGTCCCACTTACAAAGATGCTTTCTCTCCTGAGTATCCCCTCCAGCTGTAGCCTCTCACTTCTAGCCCAACTTCCACCTTCCCTCCTGCATCCCTGCTAACACGCCTCCACCTCCTCCACTCCCCTGGAAAGGCTCTTTCCCAATCTTTTCCTCGCTGCCGAGCCCAGTGCAGCTTGGCTGGCCTCTCCCTTGGGTCCTCTCGCTTTGGGCTGTGTCTGCCTCTTTCTTTCTGACACTATCCTTTCGCAGTCCCCTGGGCAGGCTCCTCTGCCCTTGTGCACGTTCATCTCAAGTCGGCTCTCCTCTGTTCTCAGTCCAGATGCTTTCCTTAGGGGACCTCAAGAGCCTTGCAGACTGCCAGTTCTCTAAACTCCAGAAAGGGTGTCCACTATCAAATTGTTCACTCGGCAGCTTCTCCAATTAATCGTGCCACAAGCACTTCACCTGTAACACATGCACGGGTGACCTCATCGCCTCCCTTGGAGCCTGCTCTCCGCTCCTGCTCAAAAGCAACACTTTGGCTCCCCAGACTTTGGCATCCTTCACCTCTTAATGTCCTCCCTCCTCCAATCCAACTCAGCACCTTATCCTGCCATCAAGTGCATGTCCTGGAAATCTAGATGCTGCCCAGACTGTCCCATCCCAGTTGCCTCGTCCGTAATCTCGAGGATTGATCATCTCTTCCCTGGATGGCAGCCAAAGCTCCCTAAAGGATGTCCTTGCAAAGCATTTTGCCCCTTTCAGTTTTGCTTTTCACATGTTAAGTCTTCTGATATGCAAATATCTCCTTGTATTGCTCCTGCCCTTTAATCCATTCCATGGTTTCTCATTGCCCTCAGGAAAACTTACTCTGAACCTCTGACTTGTGCACCAGGCCCTACTTGTTCTGGCTCCTGCTGAGGCGCCTGACTCACCTGCTACCTATCTCCACTCCCACTGCAGGCTTCTTCCACCTGCCTCTGGACATGCGACCTCTGCCCCTCGGCTGCCCAGTGCAGCACCTGTCCACTTGTCCACAGTGTAGCTGGGGCCTGTCACCCTGGTTGCAGTCAAGGAGGGACTCAATCAGTATTTGAGGTGAATGAATATTCTTTCCTGATGAATTTGTGTTGTTTTCCTCTTGCCTTTTACTTAATATATAAAAAAAGAAAAGCTAAGGAAAGCATGACATGAGAAAGGATTGTAGGTGTTTCCTCTTAGGAGAGAAACGTGAAACAATGGAGGCTGAATGTGTTTAGAGATAAATATACTCACCAGTATCTCAGCTGGCATTGCCTTATTGACAACATCATCACTTTCTCTCAGATGTGGATGTCAAGTTTGTAACACCAAGAACTGTTCGGAGAAGTTCCCGTCATCTGTCTTCTCGTCTCTCCCCCTGTTCTCCCTGGATGGCCTTACCCGAGTCCAGCTCCAGCTCACCCCTTATTCCTCCATGATCTCCATTTCCAGCCAAGATTATTTCCTAAGCTCCAGGCTCTAGTGGCTTAGAGCTTTCCACCCAAAGATTTCCCATATTGAGGCTCCTTACTTGGGCTCAATGTGCTTTAACCTAGTTTTCTGTCTTAACCTCACACTTCTGTGTTTTCCTATCTCAGTGAAGGTCCCTGGACTAGTTCCATGGGCTGTCATAACAAACGACCACAAAGTAGGTGACTTTAAAACAACAAAAATGTATTCTCCGCCAGTTCTGAAGGCTGGAAGTCCAAAACCAAGGTGGTGTTATGGCCACGCTCTCCCTGAAGGCTCTGGGGAAGGATCCGTCCTCACCTCGTCTGTTTCAGGCGCTGCCGGTGAGCTGTGCTGGTCCTTAGCCTGTGGATACATCACTCCAGTCTCTGCCTCCCTTGTCACATGGTCTTTATCCCTGTGTTTGGGCCCACATTTTCTTTTCTTCTAAGGATGCCAATCATTGGACCTAGGGCCCACTTAGGGCCTATTCCAGCAAGACTTCATCTTAATTTGATGATATCTGCAAAGGCCGGCCCTATTTTCAAATAAGGTCACAGGTACTGGGCATTAAGACTTGAACATATCTTTTGGGGGACACAGTCCTACCTGCTGGGAGTCTCACTGACTCCTTCACCCCAGAAATCCTTGACCCTTCCCTGTTCTCTCCTTCACACTCCACATCTAGGCTGTTTATCCTATTTTAAATAGCTCTCATGTTTTCTCTGTCCTCCACTCCACTGTCTTACTTCCAGCCCTAACCAAGCTAGATGACTATGACAGCACCCCCACTCTTCCTTTTTGCCCTTTTGAGTGCCCCCAGCCCATCCTTCAGCCAGCATCCTGGTTCTTAAAATTTGCCTGCCGGGCCAGGCGCGGTGCCTCACACCAGTAATCCCAGAACTTTGGGAGGCTAAAGCAGGCAGATCACTTGAGGTCAGGAGTTCAAGATCAGCCTGGCCAACATGGTGAAACCCCTCTCTACTAAAAATACAAAAATTAGCTGGGCATGGTGGTGGGTGCCTGTAGTATCAGCTACTCCAGTGGCTGAGGCAGGAGAATGGCTTGAGCCTGGGAGGTGGGGTTTGCAGTGAGCCAAGATGATGCCACTGCACTCCAGTCTGGGTGACAGAGTGAGACTCTGTCTTAAAAAAAAAAAAAAAAATTGCCTACCAGTCATCCCACTCTGGATATGTCCCTGGCAGCTCCTCCTGTGTGCCCCGTGGGTGACACTGTCTCACTGACTCATTCTCCCCTATCCTTTCCACCTCAATTCCTCTTCTCTTCTGAGAGTCAAAACCAGTTCCTACCATCTCTGAACATTTAATTGCCTGTTTGCAGCTATACCATTTTTAAAAATACAAGTTATTGAATGACTACAACATATATATTATAAATATAAAGTACATATTACATCCATTTGTGCATGGGGAAACTGAGGTTCCCGTGGCTTAAGCAATATGCTGAAGAGGGAGCTGAGGTTTGAACCTAAAACTCTATGGCTTCAAAGCTCTTCCTATGAACTGTATGACTATGCTTCAGAAGATGTAGCCTTGTAAATATCTGGAAGGGCTTGCCACGTTTCCTGTTCTTCTTATAAATTTTGGTATTTTATAGAAACTGTCTGCTGTAAATGAATATAAAACACCTAAAGAAATTTAGGATGATGATCCATACCTCAGTTATTCTTAGTCATTTATTTTCTCATTTCATAGTAAACTAATAGCTATTTGGTTCAGAGCCTACAGGCCTATCATATTTTGCATAGCAATCCTGGTGAATTTATAGACAGTTCCCTGAATAATGAGCTTATCATGTTACATCTTAAGTTTTGGTAAAACCTTCTCTCTTTTTTTCTCCTTGAAATAAATGTAAGCACATGTATATTCACAAATTTTCTTTTAAGTCTTTACAATAATATTTTTATTTTCAGTGCAAATTTTGTTTAGCGTGAGACTCAGGCATCCTATGAAATTCTTAGCCAAATAAAATAATAAACCTTTTTTTTTTCTTTTTTTTTGAGATGGAGTCTTGCTCTGTCGCCCAGGCTAGAGTGCAGTGGTGCAATCTTGGCTCACTGCAAGCTCTGCCTCCCGGGTTCATGCCATTCTCCTGGTTCAGCCTCCCAAGTAGCTGGGACCCACCACCATGCCCGGCTAAATTTTTGTAATTTTTTTTTAGTAGAGACGGGGTTTCACTGTGTTAGCCAGGGTGGTCTCGATCTCCTGACCTTGTGATCTACCCACCTCGGCCTCCCAAAGTGCTGGGATTACAGGCATGAGCCACCACGTCTGGCCAATAAATCATTTTTAAAAAGTATTTTCTGGCAAATAGCCTACCCATTTGGTGTTGGCTTGAACTTTTGGAATTTCTTTAGTTTGACTTATTAAAGTAAATGAAACTTGGGTGAAGGAAATTCCTGTTTTACTCAGGCGGCTGACTCAAAGTTCATGTTACTGAAATGCCCTCAGTCTCCTGTCTCCATGGCTGGTGAGCCGGAAGTCTTCCATATGTGCACTGCTCTGATGGACTTTATCAACAAGCCATCCCTGACACACTCACAGACACCAGCGGCCCTGAGCTGGGCACTGCGAGCCTCCCTCACACTCCTGTCCTGCCTGACGGGATCTATGAACAATCTGGAGGCCTTGGATGGAGTCCACGTACCATTAGCTGTGCGAAATTCTGCATAGATCTGTGGAAAACATTCAGCCCTGGGCAGGATCAGCTATATAATTTGCAGACCTGGTGCAAAATGAGACTGCATGGCCTCTTGTTCAAATATTACTAAGCATTTCAAGATGGTGACAACATTTACTTAAGCACTGAGCCCAACCACAGGCTGGCTCGGCTCACCTGCCCATGAAGCCAGCCATGCCCTGGGGGCTGCTGCTCTGCTTTCAGACCCCTGGTACTCTCCTTCTTCAACCTATTATCTGGGCCCTCATTTTCACCTGCATGTGTCATCCATCTCCAAGCACTGCTGGGCCTGTGGCCTAGATCCCTCCCCGCAACACACCCAGTGCTTCCCCTTCTGCTGCCTCTCACCCCCGCCACCAAAAATCCTCCGCACGGGCCTCCAGATCTGGCCCTTTCTGTCCCTTCCTTCCTTCCCTGACATCCTCAGCTCCAGTCAGGCCTTCTTCGGCCTCGGTTTGTCTACTGTGGCTTTCTCTCACGCTGCCCTCGGGAGGGATGCTCCCAGTCCCTAAAACTCCTCACAGGCGGCCCCCTCTGCCTGAATCACCCTTCCTCTCTGTCTTCCCCTGGCTAACACTTACTCAGCCTTCAGGTCTTGGCTTCAGCACAACGTCCCCTGTCCTCCAGGAGCTTTCCCTTCCTCCGCAGATCAGGAGACATCCCCTGGCTGCCCACGCCCCAGGGCGCTCTTCCTGCTGGTACAGCTAAGTGTATTTCCTGTCCACCAAGACAGGGGTGCCTACGCCTGCAGAGTAGAACTCTGCAAACATTTGTTGATTATTAGTGGGATCGATGCCAGGTTCTCCGGTGAATTCGGTGTCACACACAGAGAGAACTGCTGTCACTTGGCAATGAGGGAAATGCAGTGCCTGATGTTGCTGCTGCTGTTGCTTCATTGGAGGCCTGAGGAGCATCCTTGGAGCTGGTGGCTCTGCTGAAAGACAGTGTGGCTCATCTGAGCAAGTACTGCTCACCAAAGTGTCCACTACTTGTGTTGCTATTAAGCGTGTTTTTATTTATTTATTTATTTTGAAATGGAGTCTTGCTCTGTCGCCCAGGCTGGAGTGCAGGGGCACAGTCTCAGCTCACTGCAAACTCTGCCTCCCGGGTTCAAGTGATTCTCCTGCTCCAGCCTCCTGAGTAGCTGAGATTACAGGCTCCTGACACCACACCAGGCTAATTTTTGTATTTTTGGTAGAGACGGGGTTTCACCATGTTGGCCAGGCTGGTCTCAAACTCTTGACCTCAGGTGATCTGCCCGCTTCAGCCTCCCAAAGTGCTGGGGTTACAGACGTGAGCCACCGCACCTGGCCAAGTGTGTTTTTAAAATATGGCTTCTGAGATACGTGCATTTCAAAATGTTCTTCTCTGTTTTTCTGGTTTGTGACAATATGCTTATGGTACTTTGATAGTCATGAGGAACAACCCGTCCCCAGGAAATTTTACGTTAAAAAAAAGTACCAGGCAAGAGCAATTTGCTGTTAGGGTTCATTTTAATTGCAAATATATTTCCTCTGGTTGGAAAGGGGAAACATCTTTCCTGACCTGCTCTACACCCCACAGAAGAAAGGGTATGAAGAGGAAGTGAAGTACGGTGTTATGTAAAAGTAAGAAGACAAAACAGCCATGGCGCTAAACCGAGGCTGCTGCCGAGCCCCAGGGTGGTGTTGACCGCTGCTGAGGTCCTGAGCTGGGAGGAGTGAGGGACCTGGCCTTCAACTCCAAGGCCATAGCCGTAAGAAACAATGACTTCCAACCCCACTTAATTATCTCTCCTCAGTCACTTTTTCCCCTTCTGTTATATTTGTCTTCTGCCATGTAAGTAAAGGAAGGAAAAGCAAAATTTAAGAAAAGTCTATGGAGTAGGTTTGGCGGGGGTTAGTGTGGATAGTGAGACCAAAGGGTCAGAGGAACATGAGACAGGTCAGACTGGGGTGGCCAACTGTGTCAGTTCACCTGCGACTGAGGAAGTACCTGGGCCTGAGACTCTTGTTTTAAAACTGGGATGGTCCTGGACAAACCAGGAAGAGTAGATCCCTCTACTCCCTGATGGCCTGGGAGGCAGCAGATATGGCCCAGCCGTCCCCCCAGGAACCCCCACTGTGAGGTCACGTGCCCTGCACCTCCCCATGGCACCCCCTGAGGGCCTCACAGGATTACCCTTTTCCAGGGCAGTTTTGGGAATCAATTCTGGCCTGACCTTGGGAATCCAAGCCGTATTTTCATCTTTAGCATGCCACTTTTTAAATAATTTTCCAGAATGAAACTCCTTTAACTTTTGTTTTAAAACGATTTGTGATGAAAGAGAAAACAGGATCCTTGTATGAACTGAGATTGTGGCACATTTGAACAGTCAGAATTGTTGCCTTTAACTTGCATTGAATGCAAATTTCAGTTCCTAAAAAACCCAAATAAGGTAATAAATGTTCAGGGAAGGAGGTTTGATTTATCTTTTCCCAAAATGATGACCTTGTAGGAAAATTGCTGATTGAGGAAAAACACATGGAGGGTTCACACTAACGCAGGGACAGACTTCATGGCTGCTAGAGGGTCGCCATGAAAATAATTAGTATCACGCCCCGCTTTCCACATACCACCCCCAGTCTTTCTAATGATTCCATGAAGTAGGTGCCCTCATCATCCGAGTTCTACAGACTTGTAGAAACTTGGAGCAGTTAAGTGGTCTGAGGACAGTCATCCACACCTCACTGTCACCAGCAATGACAGCATTTCCACCATGGCTTTGCTTCGTCTCTTCTTATTCAAAGAGAGAGAGAAAAAAGTCTATTTCTACTTCTGTATAGCCCTTGCGCTAGCTCAACCGCTCACAGCCAGGGAGTTAAAGTGTCAGCAAGCGAAATACCTCCAGCTGAGTACAAAAGATGAGACAGTCAGAGGCAGTTTCATATCGAAGGCGGATCCACAGATGATAAAGATCTTTCACATTCATTAGGAGGAGGAGGAGAAGCAGCACTAGTAACAATTGAAGGAGTAATTAGTAATAGTAACAATAAAAGTACCTTTCATTTAGTACTTGTCACACACTGGGTGCACTTGGGTAAATGCATTTAGGTAAATTATATATTTAGGTAAAGTATATATTTCTAATTTTCAAAACAACCCAATGAGGAAACTGAGACCCTGAACGTGGCTTTATCCCAAGGCTGACCCCAATGTTCAAGCGTTTTGCATTTTATCATATTCACATTTTCAAACGAGTTTGTCTTACTTTATAGTTGAGGCAACACAGATTTATTGGGGGTACAGTTTTCAGCAATTACACATCCTTAGAATCAACAGGGCCAGATTCCACACCCATGTGTCCAGAAGTCCCTCATACAGAACTCAGAGTCAGTGCCTGGAAGAAGCCACAAGGCTTGCCCAATCAGCTGGCATCCCAAGCCCCATAGAAGGATGGGATTCTAAGATACTAGTTAGGAATCTTTTGATTCTATGGGGTACAATCACCCAGAGTTGAGCACACAAGGAAAATGTATCCAGCAGAAGCAGGACCAGGCCTCCCACAGAGCTTGTGGAAGGGCAGGACTGAAGTCTGAGAAGCCTTCAGGGCTCTGTCTCTTGTTGCTGTAGGACAACTTCCTGCACGTCAGTGCAAGGTGGGGAGCACGGAACAAGGTCTGGGGAGCACCCAGCTACACATTGTGAGTCCAGCAATGGGAAAGATTTCTTTGTTCCATTTCATATTCCAGGAGAAGCACCAGTGAGTGGCTAAACCTGGGTAAGGTCGCCATCCTGGTCCACACTATTATAGACAGGAGGCAGGTGACCAATGACAAGTTCATCCCCTTGGAATGGGGGACTGGAGTTACCAGAGAGCTGGGAATCATTGTGAGTGGACGGAGGACTCAGTAGGTGTCCACTGTGTGTCCAGGTGTCTGAATTCAAAACAAGTTAAAATGAAACATCATACTCACACCCAGACAAAGTTAAGCAGGGACAAGTTAGGACAAGATAGTTCACCAACTATTTATTAAAATCGTCTGGAAAATATGTGTGTGCTGTAAATATTGTCTTGATGATGACAATGAGCTATTTTTAAAATATATATATATATATTTTGAAATGGCGTCTTGCTCTGTCATCCAGACTGGAATGCAATGGAGTGATCTCAGGTCACTGCAACCTCTGCCTCCCGGGTTCAAGCGATTCTCTTGCCTCAGCCTCCCGAATAGCTGGGACTACAGGTGCCCGCCACCATACCCAGCTAATTTTTATATTTTTAATAGAGACGGGGTTTCACCATGTTGGCCAGGATGATCTCAATCTCTTGACCTCATGATCCGCCCACCTCGGCCTCCCAAAGTACTGGGATTATAGGCGTGAGCCACCGCGCCCAGCCAGAAGATTTTTTTAAAGGATAATTTAGTGGGGAAACGTGCTCCCAGGCAACAATGCTCATGGACCCAAGACCTTTTAGGAGACTTTTGCTGCAAAGGAGTCTGCACGGATAGGCTTTCCTGACTCATACACTACTTGTTTCCAAAGCTTCCCTGTGAATAAATATTAAGCAAGAGGGTCAGGATGGAACATTAGCAGATGTGAACATTTTGGCTCTTGAGGGTGACAGCGCTGAATCTACGCCAGGTCTTTTCTCTCTGGAAAATTACTAAACTACACTCAAATGATAAAACAAATACATTTCGAAATGAACACCCGAAGCCCCCACAGCTGTAGCTGTGTGCCTCCATGCACTTCTGCAATGTGGTGGGACTGGGAATATCCATGCACAAATACTTGCCCATAAAGATCTCCCATCTAACTCTTCATGGGGGAGATGAGATCAGAGTGGAAGGGCTAGGTGTCCCTGAGGGTAACGCCCAGTGTAGAATCAAGAGGAGTCTCTTTCTAACCCTAAAAGGCTTGTTAACTCTTGGTTTTCTTCCTGTTCCTTTTTGGATAGTCTATTAGATTGGCACAAAAGTAATTGCAATCTTTGCCATTAAAAGTAATGGTAAAAACCGCAATTACTTTTGCACCAAAATAATACATCATAGGTTTACACTCAGCCTTTGTTACTATTTAAGGTTGAATTATTTCCGTGCAAACCCTCAGAGCACAGGTATCCATAATTACACTTTGCAAGAGATGTTACGTGCTACCAGCAAATTTTCCAGCTTAGTGTTGCAAGGCAGTAGCTGTACATCTTCTGACATGTGGTTATTCATTCCATACAGTACTGAGAAAGAGCCTTAGTCACATTTGGCCTCCCGGAGGAACTGTCAGGCCACATCACTGCAGCCACATTCCTGCACAGAGCTTGCCTTAGCCTCGCTCCTCCAGGCGAGTTCCATGCCCCACACCGGCCTCGTGATGGCCCCGCCAATGTTGAGAAGTGATTCATCGTCAGCTCCAGGGGAAAAACAGACTGTGTAGGAAGGTTCCATATGACAAAAACATCCGGATTTTTTTTTCTTTCTGGCTTCTACTGGGCAATTCGGACCTTGTTAGCATACATTTGAGGTGGAAGTGTGACGTAATTAAACTGATTTACGAAAGTCACATACAGAAACCAGAGTCATTTTTTAAAGCCCTAGTGTGGTTAAAGTTTACTTCCTCTGTACATTTATAGCAAAGGCTTTTGAACATGGTTAAGGGCAGAGAGCCAGCTTTGGGTAGATTGGAGAAGGTCTATTTGCTGGTTACTGCTTCTTCAGTTTGTATTTCCCCCTCAGTTTTACCAAGGAAAAGGCCTTAGTGGACTCAATTCAATGTGAAGCTTGTGTTATTCTCTATCTGTGGCCACTTCGATGTGAACACCAAAGACCATGAGCCGGGTAATGACTTGGAAATATACTAGACAGAGCACAGCCATGGGAAATACCACAGAAGACTATTTTAGCTCCAGAATCACACCATTAAGACTAGCTTAACTTAGTACAGCATCTGGATCAGAAATAGTCCTAAACATGCATACACAAAGCAATTATACATTTGCATGATATGGACACAGAGCTTTAAAAAGCAACCTGGATATAGTGTGTCAGCTTTCAGAAAGGGACCAAGATGAGATGAATGAACCTTGACACCTGCTTTGCTCTCTTCCACTGCCGTAGAAATCCTCTCTGCGGAGAGCCTGGCATACTTTATAGATAAAGCATTTGGAGAAGCAGCAAGGCTAGATGGTTTGTGTAACACACTGGAAACGTCATGAGGCTGATTCTAGACTTGCCAGTCATCAACTGGGAGCACTTGGCCATGTTTTCTAACTCACAAAGTTTTCCAGGATAACATTTCACACTACTTCCCCTTGGTGTTTTGAGGAATTGCCAATGGGACAGACAGGCAAGCACATGAGAAACGTAAGCTGCTAGTTGGCACAGGTGGGTTGGGCTGCTGGAATCAGACAGGTGTATGGAGCGGGGTGACTCACGGAGGAGGAGGGGTTCCACCTGGGAGGGAGGCTCCCCGGTCTCTCTCCACCTAGGGAACATGAGTCACCAGATTCCTGGCTCCCTGCCTGACCAGCTTCCTGGTCAACCACGGAACCCCAGGGCCACCTGAGGTTGGGCCTGCTCCAGCTGTTCCCTTCGGAGCCTTGCCCTGCTTGCTTTGCACTTGTTAGAAGAGGGAGCAGGTACTTCCCCGCAGGGACCTGTCTCTGCCTTCAGCTGTCTAAATTCCATGGAGAAGGCCTGGAGATCCATGGGGAAAACTCCTTTCATCCTGGGATGGTCTGGCCTGGAACCCCAGGGCAGCTTCCTCAACCCTGCCACCCTCCCATTCTCCCTGCCTCATACCCAAGGAGCCCCAGCCCCTACTCCACATCACAGAGGGCAGAGGTGGAGCCCACCTGGGACAGTAGCCACCTATACCCTCATATCCAGGCCTACATCAGCACCCTCTGGGCATAACTTCCCTCACTTTCTAGGTAATGAAGAAAAAGCTTGTGTTTTACTTTGAGGTGTATAATCTGTGTAGCTTGGAAGACGAGACTATGCAACCCCCAAATATGCATAAGGATTGTTGAGGGGAAGGCAATTAAGAAGCAGATGCAGGAGAACTCTCTGCCCTCCCTCTATTTGCCTAAAGCGGGGCACAAAGACAAAAGCTGCCCTGTCCCCCTTCCACCAGGGAGAGCAAAGGTTAACCACAGAAGACAACTTCAAACCCTGTCGGTCTGGACATGGTACTGGAGGAACCTAGATGGGCAAGCCTCACTGAGCACCTTCCTCTGCCAGTTATTTGCTTCTCCCCAAATTGCTGCCCCCTAGAGACTTGAAATCCTTTTCTGTTTTTATTTTTTAAATATTTAAAAAAATACTTCCCCCCACCCCCACCGCATCCTCCCTAGCCACAGCAGGCTCCGGGACAGTATTCAGAGTCCTTTTCCTTTTCCTTTTCCTTTTCCTTGTCACTTCTCTAAAAATTAGCTGTTCTTTGTTGAAGATACTACCTAAGCTGGAATTCAAAGACATCTCTTTGGAAGTTACTCACTTCCTGGGTATCTTCCATGTACGTATAAAACACACAATATTAAATTTCTGTTTGTTTTTCTCCTGTTAACCTGTCTTTTGTTACAGGGGTACATTCCAACTAAGAATTTATGAAAGCTGAAGAAAAAATTATTCCCCCCCGCCCCACACAGCAAGGAACCAGAAAGAGGCCACAGGGCCATCTGCTTTGGAAGCTGTGGTGGGATTCATAGGCTTTCTACCTCCTTCCTTCGTAGGAGAAACTGCACTCTTCAAAACTGCAACAAACCCAATGAAAAGAGAAGAGGCTTCTGGCTTCAATCAAATCTGCCAATTGGCAGTTGATGGTGGGGGCACTGCCCCCAGAGCAGCTTCTAGACCTACTCTGCCCCTCCCAGCCCCTCATGGGGCGCCCTGAGCTTGTGAGAGGCACAGCTCTACCTGGGACCTCTCCCATCTTCTGGCTGTGCTCCCTGCAGTGCTCCCCACTCCAGTGAGCTCCAGCCTGGCTCCCTTCCTTGCTGCGACATTTACCCAGTTTCTCAAGTTCTAGTTTTCATTCTGATGCCCTCGAACTTTTCTCAGCACACTGTATCTGCAGTGAAAATGGAAATTCCAGACCTAAATCTGTATTGAACCTCCCCACATATGCTGACCCCGGGCTCTCCTTCCCCCTTCTTGGATCTTGAGGAACTGAAGCTGTCCTAAGAGCTCACGTGTGTGTCATCCCTTCCTGCACCTGCTTCCACTGGCCCTTAGCAGTAACCTGGGAACAGCCCGTCATGTACTGTTAGCCCCATTCTACCAATGGAGAAACTGAGGCTCAGAATAGCTCAGCGGGATGTGCCTTCTAAGGTCACACAGTTCACGTGCACCAGAACTTGCTTCTAGGCCGCCTTTCCATATCCTGTGCTTTTTCAAAAGCCCCCTTTTAATGCTTACAACTCCTTTCTGCTGTGCAGGGTACAATGCTAGAATAGCAGGAAAGTGGTGACTCATAACCAACTTCTGACTTATTTCGCTACACACACAAAACAAGGCTCTCTACCAATTTTTCCAAAGCACAAATTGTGTCTTTAAGAATGCTCTTGAACTCCAAGTGTAACTGACAGACAGCACATAGACCGCTTGATACATGTTGTTGTCGGAATGGAAAAATAAGACACGCCTCCAATTCCCCCAAAATAAGCGATTCTGTGAAACTAACATCACAAAAAGGAACTAAAGAAGAATGTGTCAGCTGTTCTAATACAATCAACTGATTACCTAGAACACAGGCAAAAATGCACATCTGGGGTGTAACCAGTGGTGTGGGGGTGGGTCTGCCATTGTTTACAATTGCCACACAGGGTGATAATAGAAAGCAGACCACTGCAGTGTTTTTCTTCCTATTTTTAAATTCTCTGCAGACAATGTACCCCGACTCCCACAGCTCTCTCCTTCCCCTTGGTACACCACCAAGTATAACTAGTGATTCATACGAGGGTGATTCATGTTATCCATCAGATTTTTTCAAAATTATTTTTATTAGTCTTCTTGTTGTTGTAAAACAAATCTCATTTCCCCTGGCTGGGTTGCCAGACACTGCCTTCCCCAGGCTGCTCCCCTGCTGCCTGCCTGCTTGCATCAGCCAGGCCTGGGGCAATGAGAAGGACCTGCAAAGGTGTTGAAGACCCCTCCCCAGGAGGGAGTAGGACAGGAGTCAGTCTGTGCTCCCTGTCCCCTAGCCAGGCCAGTGTAGGTGAACAGGCCACCAGTTGGCGTTTGCCCTGATCCTAGATTTCCTCTGGGCCTCAAATCCAGCCCTGAATGTCAGGTCAGGCAACTGGAAGCTACTTCCTCCCAGTCCCCACATCCTCTGTACCCTCACTGGCTGGTCCTGCACCTGGGCAGAGAGCTATCTGAAGCTGTGACACTGGCATCTGCTGAGGCTAAGAACTGTCCTTGCCTAAACACCTGGCTGTCACCCCGGCTCTGCTATACCAGCCTCACCACATTGAGACAGAGGCCACTCCGGTTCAGACTTGAGTTCCCTACTTTGTGATTTGAACCTTTGGACACTCTCTCGGGGAGAAATGTGGATGGTGACACCCTCTGGCCTGGTGCTGGTAAATGTGCACAACACGCTCTCTGGAACAACAGCCCTGAAATGTACATTTGCCGATTTCTGTGGTGTTAATACTGCCCCCATGGCCAATTTCCAGCTGTCAGTAAGGTGTCACTGAATGTGGAGGTGGAAAGAGATGTAGAGCAGAACAGGGTTATATAATGCTTCCTCCACTCAGACACACAGATCTAAATAACCTTGATGGCTTGGGCATGGTGGCTTACGCCTGTAATCCCAGCATTTTGGGAGGCCCAGGAAGGCAGATCACGAGGTCAGGAGATCGAGACCGTCCTGATCAACATAGTGAAACCCTATCTCTACTAAAAAAAAATACAAAAAATTAGCCAGCGTGGTCCTGTGCTGTGGTGCGCACCTGCAGTCCCAGCTACTCAGGAGGCTGAAGCAGGAGAATTGCTTGAACCTGGAATGTGGAGGTTGCAGTGAGCCAAGTTCATGCCACTGTACTCCAGCGTGGCAATAGAGCAAGACTCTGTCAAAAAAAAAAAAAAAAAAAACACCTTGATAGCATAGGTAATAGTAAAGTGTAAATCACTAGGAAGTGATGAGCTTTAAGTGTTTATTAATTTTGTTTTTAGTATAATCTATTCAATTTGTAAGTTTATATCATTTAATTTTTATTTCTTTTTCTCATTTATTTATTTATTTATTTTGAGACAGGGTCTCCTTCTGTTGCCCAGGCTAGAGTGTGGTGGCAGGATCATGGCTCGCTTCAGCCTCAACCACCTGAGTTCAAACAAAGCTCACACCTCAGCCTCTTGAGTAGCTGGGACTACAGGTGCCCACCACCATGCCCAGCTAATTTTTGTATTTTTACTAGATACAGGGTTTCACCATATTGGCCATGCTGACCTCAAACTCTTGACCTCAAGTGATCCACCAGCCTCGGCCTCCCAAAGTGTTGGGATTACAGGTGTAAACCACTGCGCCTGACCCATTTAATTTTAAATAATGGCTGTGTTTAACAACCAGCTTGCAAATTCCCTGAAAATTTAACTATGAGTGCTCCTGGGCCCATGAGGGCCAGTTCTAGCATGTCACAGCCTGGTTTGGCTCTCAGGCCCCATCTTTGCATGGCTTCAACTAGACGTCATGGTCCCCTGCCCGCAGCCTTCATGACTCATTCCTATCAGTCAGGGCCATGTGACTTCTGACGTCCTGGTTGCTAAATTCGATAGGTAAATTTCAGTCCTTATTCTACTTGGACTCCCAGAGGCTCCTCTCTTTTGAAACTCTCAACACCATCATTGTTCCTTGCCATGATTTCAAACCTTCTCTGAGGGTGCAGGTTCCTCTGCCAGCCCTTCAGTCATTGGTGTTTTTCAGGACCTGGCCATGAGGTCTTCTTCCACTGTCCTCACTGGGAATGCGAATGTCCCTGCTTCCCAGATCCCTGCCTTCAGTTCAGGTCTCCCTGTTGAACTCAGGTCTCATCTGTGCAACTTCCTGCTGCACAGCTTCCTGTGACCATCTCTCAGGCATCTCCTACTCAACAGGTTACATCGTCCCCACGTGTCCTGCTCACACAGGCATCCATGCTAGCGTTCACCCCATAAACACTTCTCAGACACCCATTACTTGCTAGTCACTACACCATGTGTTGGCAATACAGCTGTGACTCCACCACAGTCCCACCCCTCATGGGGCTTATCCAGTGGACATGGTGTCACCATGTGCCCAATGACCCCAGCCAGAGCCTTCAGTCATCCTTACCCCAAACCTGTCCCACTTAACATTGTTTAGTCAGTAGATCTGATCTGTTCTTCTTCCTGCCTGACTCCAGAAGCCTCCCCTTCCTCTGCCCCCACCAGGACTGTCTTTTCCCCAGGCCCTTGTCATTTCGCTCTGGGATCATTGGGAAGCTCCTCACTGCTCTCCTATCCCCAGACTTGCTGCACTCTAATACATTCTCCATGCTGGTAGAGTAATGATATTTCTGAAATCACATTTATGATATTGCCATTTCCCTGTGTAATATTCCCCCAAACACCCTCCTAGCATTCCATATAACATCTATGCTCCCTGGCATGGTAGAAAAGGCCTTTTAGGTGACCTAGCCCCATCTACTTCTTTTTTCTTTCTTTTCTTTTTCCTTCCTTCCTTCCTTCCTTCCTTCCTTCCTTCCTTCCTTCCTTCCTTCC
>NW_012116821.1:3276234-3284949 GCF_000951035.1 Colobus angolensis palliatus | reverse complement strand
TTTCTTTCTTTCTTTCTTTCTTTCTTTCTTTCTTTCTTTCTTTCTTTCTTTCTTTCTTTCTTTCTTTCTCTCTCTTTCTCTCTCTCTCCTTCCTTCCCTCCCTCCTTCTTTCCTTCCTTCCTTCCTTCATTCCTTCCTTCCTTCCTTTCTTCCTTCCTTCCTTCTTTCTTTTCTTTTCTTTTTTGACAGGGTCTTGCTCTGAAGACCCTGGAGGCTGGAGTGCAGCAGTGAGATCATAAATCACTGTAACTTTGAACTCCTGGGCTCAAGTGATCCTCCTGCCTCAGCTTCCTGAGTAACTGGGACTACAGGCATGCACCACCACAGCCGACTACTGAGCCGGCACCACCTCAGTCCTGCTATGTTGCCCAAGCTGCTTGAACTCCTGGCCTCCCCATCTGCTTCTTAGTCTTCTTGTTACCATTCCTCCTGAGACCTATGCTCCAGCTGTGGGGATGTTTCTCAGGCCTACCCCCTTTGCTGGTGCCATCCCCTTTGCCTGGAATCCCTCCACCCGATAGCAGCCCTAGCCCCCATTCCCTTCTTTGATTGCCTGCTCCTTCTAGTCATCCTTCAGAGCTTGGTTCAACTGCAAGCTTCCCAATATGGCTGTGCAAGGGGGCATTGCAAAGAGGTGGAGTGTGTCCCATGCACATCTGTGGTCACTGTAGATTATGACAATTTTCTGGTACATAGTGATAAAAGGAATGATGCCACTGAGGTCATCAGCAGGGCGACTCTTGTCACCTCCTCCTGGAAATGTTCACTGGCCCTGCCAGTTTGCGTTGGGTGACTCTGCTCTGTCATGGCCATGTCATACCAAACTGTGACTGTTTATTAGTGTCCATGCTTCTTTGGTGCATAAGCCTTTGAAGGAGAGGACCGTGTCCTTCCCTTCTGTGTATCCAGCATGAGAACCAATGGGCAGTCAGTGAAGGTTTGTTGAGTGAATGAGCACGTCCCTGGTAACAGAGTGCCGTGGATAAGGCCCCAGTATCCTGAGTTAGAATCCTGGTGCTGCCCCTCCCATGCAGGGTGACTTAGACACGGCACTCCACAATTAGCTACCTCATACAAAGAGTAGGGGGCTCAGTGAGAAAGTGGCTGCCAAGCACTGAGGGAATGCATGGTGACTCTTCCAACAACTGAATATTTTCCAGTGCTGAAGCTGCTTCTGTGTTATGCTTCCTAGTCCACGTTTCTGGACTCCCTCCCTCAGTTTGTTTATTATTATTTTAATCCTCCTGAGTTTTACTAGAGAGGCAGCATCATCTTGGTAAATAGCTTAACTGCCAGCTCCTGGTGCGGGGAGGGGGTGGAAGTTGTAGTGGAATTCAGTGCAGTGATGTGTGAGATAATGGAACACACACACATTACAGCTAAAGTCCAAGGGAAAGGCTGGCAGAATTAGCTGGATTCTCCGAGCATCCTCTCCGCACCAGGGCTTGCGATCTGGCCCTCGGCCACAGGTTGGCACAGCCTGCTTTGTTTCTGAGATGCCCCGCTTCCTCTCGCTCCTGCCCTCTGCTGGCCGGAATCAGATCCTTCCCTGCGTATTTGACTCTCTTGCCCCCTGGGGATCTGCCTGCCTCTGAGGGGAGGGGGGGGCTGTTTTTCAGTGCATATTCACTTGCTTTCTGGAGTGTCTATTCCCCGTGTGCTGCATTAGAAGCTATGGGGTACACAAGTGATGCTGGTCCTCAAAGTCAACCTTCAAGGAAGAAGAAATTTGGATAATCTTGGAGAAGCAGAAGCCGGGACCTCAATCCAGAACTCTGTGCCTGGAGCGATGTGCCAGACATGGCACACTAGATTGCAAATTTATAAAGATGGGGAATTGTACTTATGTAGAGCTTTGCAATTTACAGAGCACTGAGACATACATTTTCCAATTTAATCCTTTTTTTTTTGAAACAGAGTCTCACTCTGTTGCCCAGACTAGAGTGCAGATGCATAATCTCAGCTCACTCCAACCTCTTCCTCCTGGGTTCAAGCAATCCTCCTGCCTCAGTTCTGCAAGTACCTGAGTCTACAGGCACTTGCCACCATGCCCAGCCAATTTTTGTATTTTTTGTAGTGAAAGGGTTTCACCATGTTGCCCAGGCTGGTTTTGAACTCCTGACCTCAAGTGATCCGCCCACCTCACCCTCCCAAAGTGTAGGGATTACAGGTGTGAGCCACCATGCTTGGCTAGTTTAACCCTTTCAAGCAGACCAGTGAGGATGGTAGTAATGAAATAAAATAGAAATTGTGTTGGGAGACTGACATTTACTGTCATCAGATGTCATTACTGGCCAACATCTCGTTAGTCAGCTGATGTTATGTCTCACCTCAAAGGACACACCTGGAAAGGAGTCTGGTTTCAAAGGAAAACCATGTGGTCTGGGCCATCACACTATCTTTCCGTAGCACCTGAGCTTTCTGTCCCTGCCTCTCCAGCAATGTCTGAGAAGATCAAAGTCTGAGGAGACAGATGTGGTTCCTGGAGAGGCATCTAATGGGTAGTTCTCTGCTTCTGCCTTGCAACCGTGATCCCAGAAATTCTGAAAGGGCATTTTTAGGATTAAAAGCATTTAGCTTCATTTCCTCCTTTGTAGGAATGGAAAAATCAAAATCATTCTGAAGTCGTGGTTTCTTTTAAGATGCAAAACAACTCCTTTCAAGCCATTGCTTTTAAATCTTTCACATTCAAGCTTAAATTGGTGAGTGACATTGTCACAGTATAATCTGAGTGAGTTAAATAGAATAGTGGGAAAGTGGTCTTTTCTTTCTTTAATCTTTGAGGAAATAAGGTAAATTCTAAAATTACACGCAACAGTCTATCAGCAGTCTTTGTTGTTCCACATGTTCAAAGAGAAATGTCTACAAACTCTCAGCTGGTGTTTCTCTAACCCGGACGCATTCTCTTCCCTAGCAGGAAGAGAGGAGTGACTAATACTCAGGCATATGATGCCGAGAGAGGCCACTAGGAAAGAGACAGCTGAGAGGGAGAATTTCTCCCTGTGTCAGAGGTGTGTGAACTAGAGCAACTCCATCCTGAATAGGAGCTGGGTAAAATGTACTGGCCTGCATTTCCAGACTGTTAAGGCATTCTAAGTCACAAGATGAGATAACAGGTCAGCACAAGATACAAGTCATAAAGACCTTGCTGATAAAACAGCTTGCAGTAAAGAAGGCGGCCCTATCTCACCAAAACCAAGATGGCCACGAGAGTGACCTCTGGTTGTCCTCACTGCTACACTCCCACCTGCACCATGACAGTTTACAATTGCCATGGCAACATCAGGAAGTTACCCTACATGGTCTAAAAGGGGGAGACATGAAATTCACCCCTTGTTTAGCATATCATCAAGAAATAACCATAAAAATGGGCAACCAGCAGCCCTCGGGGCTGCTCTATGGAGTAGCCATTCTTTTATTCCTTTACTTTTTTAATACACTTGCTTTCACTTTATTCTATGGACTCACCCTGAATTCTTTCTTGCACAAGATCCAGGAACCCTCTTTTGGGGTCTGGATCAGGACCCCTTTCCTGTAACACCTGCACTCTGATTCCGATCACAGTCTTGGATGCTTTGAGGTTGTGATAACTGCACAGGTAAGAGGGAGAGCCCTCACTCAGAAATTTTGCTCCCCAAACTCAGAGGCACAGAGCAGACTTAGGATGTGCTCATGTCCATCCTCACAACATGCATGTGTGCTCATTTCATACAATGTGTGATGCACATGAGACCACTTTCAAGAAAGCACTTTTATGTCTCAAAACAGGAAGCAGCCAATAAATGCAGACACTGTTTGTCGAGGACCCAACAGCCACTTGACTTCTTCCTTCCAACAGAATCTTGCTCTCGTCCAGGTTTCTATCCTATCTGTGCTTCCCATTTTCTGTCCTAGAAGTGAAACCGCCTTTGCAAAATTATGACTGAGACAGTGAAAGAGATCTAACTTCACCGACTCCGCCTTGCTTCTCACTTCCAAGCTATCTGTGTTCATTCCTGGGCGTAAACTGAACTAACTTTGGGAGAAACTTAGCTTATAGTTTAAACAAAGACACTGATAGCTCTTTGCCAAAGCAGACCTCTTTCTTGCCTGGGGACTAGATTGCCTTTGTAGGACTAACATTAGCCACAAGATTAGAAATTATGATTTAGGAGTCATGCAGCTGGAGGCTACAAGATTCCGACCCTCCCTAAACGCTCCTAGAAATCAGTGCTTGAGATATTTTGCAGATCCTGCACTTGATGAATCAGTTGGCACCACCCAGATCAATAATCTAGGTCATCTGATCTTGTGGCTCTCAGTTAGGAGCTGACTCAGCACAAGAAGACACATTCGACTCCTCGTGATTTCATCTCTGACCAATCAGCTCTCCTGGCTCACTGGCTTCCGCCACCCACCAAGTTATTCTTAAAAACTCTGCTCCCCGAATGATCGGGGAGACTGATTTGAGTAATAATAAAACTCCCGTCTCCCACACAGCCGGCTCTGCGTGTATTACTCTTTCTCTATTGTACTTCCCCTGTCTTGACAAATCGGCTCTGTCTAGGCAGTGGGCAAGGTGAACCCCTTGGGCAGTTGCAGAAGCAGAATCTTGATGACCCCAGGCAATTATGGTGGTCCCAGTGACTGCTTCGGAGGGAATATGTGACCGTTCTGGCCAATGAGACATTAGGGGAAAACTGGAGGCTTCTGGAAAGATTTTTTCACTTCCTTTGAAAATAGAGGGAAAAGAAAGACACAGATCCTTGTTCTCCTCTGGAATTAACCATGGCTGTTTTTAATCTCAGGATGTAGCAATCATCTTGTGATGATGAAAGGAACCGGCCCGAGGCAGAATAAGTCTATTGAGTCTGGTAGACTGAAGAAATGTAAACAACTTGGATCCCTGAAGAAATGGAAGCACCTTTTTGAGTTACTGAATTAGCCCTGAAACTGCTCTACCTGTGAACTTCTTTTTATATGAGACTAAATCCCATTGATTAGACCATAATGAGTTACATCTGAAAGATGCTAAACAAGAATCCATAATTCTCTATAATCTCTATTCAAAGCTGCTGTACCCCCTCTTTTTTTTTTTTCCACTAAAAAGAAAACTATGGCAAGAACACTTAACATAAGATCTATACTTTTTTTTTGTTTGTTTGTTTTTGTTTTTGAGACAAAGTCTTGCTCTGTCACCCACACTAGAGTGCAATGGTGCAATCTCGGCTCACTGCAACCTCCACCTCCTGGGTTCGAGCGATTCTCCTGCCTCAACCTCTGGAGCAGCTGGGATTACAGGCATGTGCCACCATGCCCAGCTAATTTTTGCATTTTTAGTAGAGACAAGGTTTCACCATGTTAGCCAGGCTGGTCTCGAACTCCTGACCTCAAGTGATCCACTCGCCTCAGCCTCCCAAAGTGCTGTGATTACAGGCATGAGCCAATGCACCCAGCCCTGTTAATTTTTTAAGTGCACAATAGAGTGTTAACTACAGGCACTGTGTTGTACAGCAGACCTCTAGAACTTATTCATCTAGTATAACTGAAACTATATTAATTGAATAACAATTTCCCATTTCCCCTCCCTCCCTCCAGACCCTGGCAACCACCGTTTTGCTCTTTGTTTCTATGAATTTGACTATTTTAGATACCTCCTTTAAGTAGAATCATGCAGCATTTGTCTTTCTATGTCTGGCTTATTTCACTTGGCATCACGTTTCCAAGGCTCATCCATGTTGTCTCACATTGCAGGATTTCCTTCTTTTCTAAGGCAGAATAGTATTCCACTTATGTACACACCACATTTTCTTTACCCATTCATTTGTTGTACATTTAGGTTGTTTCCACATCTTGGCTATTGGGAATGGTGCTGCAATGAACATGGGAATGTCAATATTTGAGATTCGGATTTTAATTTTTTTGGATAAAGACCAAATTGCCAGATTACATAGTAGTTGTAGTTTTAATTTTTTGCAAACCTCCTGATATGGTTTGGCTCTGTGTCCCCACCCAAATCTCATCTTGAATTGTACTCTCATCATTCCCATGTGTTGTGGGAGGGACCCAGTGGGAGATAATTTGAATGATGGGGGTGGCTTTCCCCATACTGTTCTCATGGTAGTGAATACGTCTCGTAAGATCTGATGGGTTTATCAGGGGTTTCTACTTTAGCATCTTCCTCATTTTCCCTTGCCACCGCCATGTCAGAAGTGCCTTTCATCTCCCACCGTGATTCTGAGCCTTCCCTCAGTCATGTGCAACTGTAAGTCCAATGAAACCTCTTTTGCTTCCCAGCCTCGGGTATGTCTTTATCAGCAGTGTGAAAATGGACTAATACACCTCCATATCGTGTTCCATAGTGGCTGCACCATTTTGTATTCCTGCCAACGGCATACAAAGCTTCCAATTTCTTCACATCCTCTCCAACACTTATTATCTTTTTTAAAAAATAATAGTCATTCTAACAGGTGTGAAGTGCTATCTCATTGTGGTTTTGATTTGCATTTCCCTGATGATTAGTGGCATTGAACATCTTTCCATATGCCTGTTGGCCATTTGCATGTCTTCTTTGGAGAAATGTCTATTCAAGTCCTTTGCCTATTTTTAAATTGCGTTATTAGGGTTTTCTTTCTTCTACTGAGTTGTAGAAGTCTCTTATATGTTTTGGATATTAATCCTTTATCAGATATATGGTTTGCAAACATTTTCTCCTATTCAACAAGTTGTCTCTTCACTCTGTTGATTATTTTCTTTGCTGTGCAGAAGCTTTCTAGTTGGATGTTTTCTCACTTGTCTATGTTTGTGTTTGTTGCCATATCCATGAAATCACTGCCAAGATCATCTCATAAAGCTTTTCCTCTCTCTTTCTTCTAGGAGTTTTACAGTTTTGGGTTTTACATTTAAGTTTTTAATCCATTTGAATTGGTGTTTGTGTATGGTGTAAGATAAGGATACAATTTGCATGTAGATATCCAGTTTTACAAAACACCATTTGTTGTAGAGACTATTCTTTCTCCATTGTGGATTCTTGGCACCCTCATTGAATATCAGTTGACTGCATATGGATGGGTTTATTTCTGGTCTTTTGGTCAACATGTCTGTGTTTATGCCAATACCATACTGTTTTAATTATCAGAACTTTGTAATGCATTTTGAAATTAGGAAGTGCGATGTCTCCAGCTAACACAGCTGGAGTTCTTTTTCAAGATTGATTGGGGTATTCAGGGTCTTTTATATTTCCACATGCATTTTAAATTTTTTTCTATTTTTGTAGAAAATGCATTGGAATTTTGATAGGGATTACATTAAATTTATAGATCATTGTGGGTAGTTACGGACATTTTGAAAATGGTAACCCTTTCAATCCATGGACATGGGTTGTCTTTCCATTTATGTGTGCCTACTATAATTTCTTTCATCAATGTTTTGTAGTTTTCAGTGTACAAGTCTTCTACCTTCTTAGTTAAGTTTATTCCTAAGTATTTTATTCTTTTTGATGTTATAGTAAGGGGAATTTTTTTCCCCTAATTTCCTTTTTTGGCCATATCAGTTCTTCTACCCTTCATCTTAGTAGGAGTTAGTGCCTTGGTATGGTGGCTCATGCCTGTAATCCCAGTACTTTGGGAAGCTGAGGTGGGTGGATCATTTGAGGTCAGGAGTTTGAGACCAGCCTGGCCAACATGGTGAAACCCCATCTTTACTAAAAATACAAAAATTAGCTAGGCCTGGTGGCTGTAGTCCCAGCTACTCTGGAGGTGGAGGCAGGAGAATCGCTTGAACCCAGGTGGCAGAGGTTGCAGTAGCCAAGATCATGCCACTGCACTTCAGCCTGGGTGACAGAGCAAGACTCTGTTTCAAAAAAAAAAAAAGCACAATTGCCACTACTGACTGTAATACAGTAATTACTCCCATTACTTCAGCATATACTCTATGTGAGGTCAGTGCCAAGCCCTTTACATGTAATATCTTACTTAATTATCAAAATGATTCCATGAGGTAGGTTTCCTCATCCCATTTTATAGATAAGGAAACTGAGGCCCACAAAAGGTAAATAATTTTCCCAAGGTCTCAGACTAGTAAGTTTCAAACCTAAGAGCCAAACCAGACCCTGACTGCACCCCATCACCCATCTCCCCAAACTCTCTCCCCGTCTAACCGTGGGAACAGCAGGTATGCATGGGATAGAGACCTCTTCATCTGATGGTTTCACCGAATCAATATGCAAGTTCCCTCGGGGTTGTGAAATCTAATTTAGAACCCAAAGGTAGTGGACTATATAAAATTCACTGCTTGACATGAATTCTCTTGTGAGTTTTATTTAACCTCTTTGTACTTTAGATTCTTTGTGAGGTTGTGACAGAGATTTTCTGCTACCTACTTCCTCAGGATGTAAGAAAATAATTGAGATAATGTCTCTGAAAGCATTTTTCAATATTGAGAGGAAAGATACTATGGAGAGCCATGCTATTGTTACTGTGATTTTAGTAACTCTTTTCAACTCTTAGGATATTGATATTATAATGAAACATATTAATTTATTGAAAATATTCCACACAGCTCCTTAAACTCTCAGGAGAAAAGACTCTTTGAAAATGAAAATGAGAAACAGGTAAATTATCAGCTCTAGATAAAAGATTTTTTTGTTTTTTGTTTTTTTTTTGGTGGAGTCTCACTCTGTTGCCCAGGCTGGAGTGCAGTGGTGTGATCTCGGCTCACTGCAACCTCCACCTCCCA
>NW_012116821.1:3265264-3276184 GCF_000951035.1 Colobus angolensis palliatus | reverse complement strand
TTTTTTGAGACAGAGTCTCGCTCTGTCGCTCAGGCTGGAGTGCAGTGGCACAATCTCCACTCACTGCAAGCTCCGCCGCCTCCTGAGTTCACGCCATTCTCCTGCCTCAAGCAGGAGAAGCTGGGACTACAGGCGCCCGCCACCACGCCCGGCTAATTTTTTTGTATTTTTTTTTGAGACAGAGTCTCGCTCTGTCGCTCAGGCTGGAGTGCAGTGGCACAATCTCCACTCACTGCAAGCTCCGCCGCCTCCTGAGTTCATGCCATTCTCCTGCCTCAAGCAGGAGAAGCTGGGACTACAGGCGCCCGCCACCACGCCCGGCTAATTTTTTTGTATTTTTAGTAGAGACGGGGTTTCACCGTGCTTGCCAGGATGGTCTTGATCTCCTGACCTCGCGATCCGCCTGCCTTTGCCTCCCAAAGTGCTGGGATTATAGGCGTGAGCCACCATGCCCAGCCTGGGTAAAATATTCTTTAGTACTCAGAAAGTTATCTTGGACAGAAGATAGATTTGTTTTAAGTAAGGGGAAGTTCTCTTATTTTACATTGGCATTTGTAAAACAAGTATAGACCCCTTTTAAAGAAAATATTTCTCATAGATATCCAATGTTGACCTATATTCTTTTTTATTATATTACTTAAATATGATCAAAACTAAAACATGATACGGAGTCCTTATACGGGTAGATCTAATACAATGATAAAACCAAGAAAAATCTACAAGTTCGATAAAAACACAATGAAAAAATGAATAAAATTCAGATTAATAACATGAATTTAATATGATGGATGATGATGTTTTGTATTTAGCAGAAGAGCAAAATTCTTATTTGGTTCTATGTTTAAGAGTTCTGATTCAATTCTCAGATTGCTTGGGTTCAAATCTCAACTCTGTCTCTAAATGGGCAAGTTATTTAACCTCTCTTAGACTCAGTTTCCTAATTGGAAAATGAGATAATAATAGAACTCATCTCAAAGAGCCCTAGTAAAGATTAACACTGGTAACATCTATCAGTTACTTAGCACAGTGCTTAGTACATAATAGGGGCTCAATAAACATTTGATATTATTAATAATATTGTTTTATTTATTTAAAACTAATAAAAATAATTCATATTTTCCATAAATATACTTTATATGGGATTAGTAATTTTGTTGTTTTGTTTTTTAGTTCATGATGATTAAACGTTACATTTAACCAAATTCTGTTATGAGCAATTCTTTTTTTTTTTTTTTAAGATGGAGTCTTGCTCTTGTCACCCAGGCTGGAGTGCAATGGCACAATCTCAGCTCACTGCAACCTCCGCCTCCCAGGTTCAAGCGATTCTCCTGCCTCAGCCTCCAGAGTAGCTTGGATTACAGGTGCCTGCCACCACGCCTAGCTAATGTTTTGCATTTTTTAGTAGAGACGGGGTTTCACTGTGTTGGCCAGGCTGGTCTCGAACTCCTGACTTCAGGTGATCCACACACCTCAGCCTCCCAAAGTGCTGGGATTATGGGCGTGAGCCACCACGCCTGGCCTATGTTATGAGCAATTCTTGATAGCAAGTGTCGATGAGGTATCACTTAGTAACAGCACAAGGCGGCCTTATCATTTGAAGATAAGCTTATGTAGAGTCAGTATTGCACTGTGCCTTGAATGAGTAGTTAACACAATGATTGCCAGAATTAATAGAAGAATAACTTTTCACAACATCTTTACTCCTGTACTTATGGCAAGCTGATACGAATGAAGATGGAACAGAAAACTCGACTGTTCACAAGGTTTGATGATCACTGAATTCTCCTCTGTGCTTGTGATATCTCAGTTCTTCAAGTGCTTTTAAAAAAATGTGAACTATTCTTGCAAGAGACGATTTGGTTAAGCATGGCTAAGAGAGTAGACTTTTCATTCAGTGAAAATGTCTTGTGTGTTTGTGTGTGCATGTACACAACCACATGCTTTGTCCAGGTTCCTCTGGCCCCTTCTGTTCTGTTCTGGTTTGTGTGGGGGCATTATTTTCCTCTATATGGGTTTTTATTCTTTGTCTTTGAGTAGGGGTCCTCAGTCTCAGGGCCACAGACCGGTACCAGTCCATGGCCTGTTAGGAACCAGACTGCACAGCAGAAGGTGAGTGGCGGGCAAGCGAGCATTACCGCCTGACCTCTGCCTTCCGTCAGATCAGTGGCCCCATTAGATTCTCATGGGAGCATGAACCCTATTGGGAACTGCGTGTGTGAAGGATCTAGGTTGTGGGCTCCTTATGCGAATCTAATGCCTGATGATCTGAGGTGGAACAGTTTCATACCCTCTGACCCCACAACCCACCGTGTGGAAAAACAGCTTTCCATAAAACTGGTCACTGGTGCCAAAAAGGTTGGGGACCACTGTCTTAGAGAATATACTTGCTCAGGCTTCAAGCTTCAAATCACAGCTTTCCTAACCTTTTTGTTGTTTTGAGAAAAAGTCTTGCCTTGTCACCCAGCCTGTCTTTCCTGATTTTAATTGTAAGAGTCTGGCTCCCTCCAAAAAGCTCTGCAGAAATGTCTGCCACTCATTCTGTAGCCCCTGCAAAGACTCCTTCCTCTCTTTCTGGCCAGCCTCCCGCTCCATCTGTGTCTTGCCCCAGGATAAGGATGGGAGGGTGTCCGGTTGCTCTCCATTTGGCTGGAAGAGTAACTTCCTGAAAACAGAGTACTCCATTGGGCAGAAATATGGCAGCTTGATACTGAATATTTAATGACAGAAAGAAGTCTTCGGCCTGGCGATGGAAGCACAGGATCATTACCTGTTAATCCCTTTATGGCCAGTATCCTGTAGGGTACAGACTGCCCAACTTAACTGTTTTATACATTTACATTTTAATTTATTTTTTAAGGGGAAACAAAGTTGTGTCATAAATATATGCAAGCTCAATCTTTGAATACCTCAACTTTTAGGAAAAATGCTCTTCACATATTGCGAGGCTTCACAAAAGAATTATGCAGAAATGGATAACCAATTGTAAATTTTAAGTAACTTCCTGTTTCTTTTCTATTCCCATTGGTCTACTTGACTAGTCCTAACAATGACAAAAAAGTCACTTTCAGGACATTTGATTCCTGGAGTTCTATCTGCAGGATGCCATTGATTAATTCCAACATTCTAAAAGTTTTTTACTGATTCCTGTTTTGGATTCTACATTTGTCTTTTTGTGTTAATATGTATATGAGAACCAAAATTCCAGGGATAGCGGATTTTAATGAAGAATAAGAGAGCATTTATGTAATGTGTTTACACAACAGGATTGAAAATTTTTCTCTAAATTTATTTCTTTCCACGCTTTCACATACACAAATGGAGAAGAGAAGAAGGGCAATTTTGGATCCAGGTAGTACTTTCAGGAGCTCTTTGGGTGCAGCAGTTCTCAGTTTGAGAAGCCAGGATGGGCATCTGACCACGGACACACTGTGCCTGCGTTTTTCACCTGCTTTTCCCTTTTATAGGTAAATCTTTCATATTCTTGTCCTTGGGCTCATTAAAAGAAGAAAAACATGAAGTCTTTCAGTGGTTTGCTCTTTCTTGGCCCAGGAAAGTGAAATTGAAGGCGAAAAATCACCCTGGACAGAATTGAAATGCCAAACTTTCCAAGTCAACTTTTTCCTGGGTTAAAATCAAACAGAGCCATGAAGGATCAAGTCTTCTTTTTTTGGCTCCACAAATTATATAGAGGGAGCAACAACAATGTCATTTAATACACGGGAAAGGGTTCTGTGCCTGCAGGGGAGTTTATTAGGTTTGGATTTGAGAGAAGAGAATGAGGCAAAATACAAAAACCCAGGCCTGGACTTCCAGTGTAGCTATGAGTGACTTCTTTCCCCACTAGTGCCATAGCCTTTATCAACATGTGGCTGTGACGATGACCGTCACTGCTACTAACTGGGCACCTCTTGAATACCAGGTTCTTGACATGTAGAATTTCTACGTCTCACCTGCAAAAAAAGGTGATTTTATTCCTCTTTTGTAGATGAGTGTGACAGAGGCTCAAGGAGGTTCGTAGCTTATCCAAATCACATAGCCAGTAAATAGGAAAATTGGGCTTTGAACTTAAATCTGCCTGACTCCAAAACGTACTCTTTTCCTATCCACCCTTTTTCCTTTGCTTATTGCAGAGTCCCCATCCTCCTTAAAGTTAAAAAGAAAGACTAAGTCCAGAGGTAACTGGGAAAATGCCATCACCATCCCTGTTGATTCTAGTGAAGGCTGAATTGCTGGGGGGGCCGTCGCAAGCCTTTCCAATTCCAAGGGTGGGGAGATGCATCTTCCATGGTGTGAGAGGGCTGGGTGAGGAATCAGGGTGTCAGAAAGAGTGGTTCCAGGGGGAGGTTGATTGCATTTCAGTGAATACTGGGAGCAGGAGAAAATGAATGTGCTTTCTTCTCATGGCTTTCTCCACTCATCTGCATGTGATCGCTGGAATTAAATTATCTTACACATTTTATTATACATTCCATGAGTCATATCTTAAAATTATATTGAAGATTATACCTGGAGATTGCATGATACATTTAAGAGGCAAGAAGAGCCTCTTAAACTACGGCTCATTTGCAGTGAGATCATGGGGCATGATGGTGCATTCACAGAGGTGCATAGGCTGAAAGTCAGAAGATGGGTGGTCTTGTCCCTGCTCTACAACTCAGCTACTCAGCCACAAAGCTGCTTAGGGCCAGCCGGGAGCACTCATGATCATATAAAAAGAATAGCTGCTGTCTTCAATATCAAGCATTTACCATATTATAGGCATTAGATTAGTTGTTTTACATACAATGCATCATTTAATTTTCATGACCACTTTTCCAACTCACTTTTGAAAGGACAAGATTTATGTATAATTTTTTTCTTTTTTTTAAAGACAAAGTCTCTGTCTATCACCCAGTCTGGAGTGTAGTGGTACCGTCTCAGCTCACTGCAACCTCTGTCTCCCGGGTTCAAACGATTCTCCTGCCTCAGTCCCCTGAATAGCTGGGACTATAGGCATGCGCCACCACACCTGGCAATTTTTTTTAATTTTTAGTAGAGACGGGGTTTCACCATGTTGGCCTGGCCACTTGAACTCCTGACTGCAAGTGATCCACCAGCCTCGACCTCCCAAAGTGCTGGGATTATAGGTGTGAGCCACCATGCCCGGCCTTATTTATGATTAAACTAGATAATGCTGAGAAACACTTTGGAATGGTAGTGCAAGGACCTCTGAAAATCCTGTCTCCATAAAAGCAACAAGAATACTGTAAAAAAATGGTCAAAACCAACTTTTTCAAAACTCTGGAAATTAACCAAAGGCTTACAGTAATACCAGGAGCATTTATTCAAGTAAAATGGTTAAATCTTGGTAAGGACAATGAGCCTTGTGGAGTTTTCTGTTTATCTGTTACTGCTTTGATTACACACTGGGTCTTTGATGTCTCCATTCTTAAGCCTAGCTTTTTTTTTTTTTTTTTTTTTTTGCATAGGCCTCAGGCCTTTGAAATCAACTCCAATGGGCCTCTTACCTCTAAAATGATATTATCTCACAACGTCTTTGTTGGCAGGGATGTCTGGCCTATTAGATGGTACTGTCACCATGCCTCGGACTTGTCCACAGGCTCACAGAAATGACTGAGATTTAAAACAGAGAATTAACCCGAAAATACAAATAAAGCTTCAAAGTCAACATTAATGAGGATTTAACTAAATATCTGAAAAATATAACATCATAGTTCCACTCATTCGGTCACTAAATTTAGGGCTTTTGGAACTTCATTACATTAGCAAATTATCTGTGGATTAATTTTTTTTCACTTTGAAAAAATTCCTGAGTATCTAGATGATCTCCAAGCAATGACTGTTAATCTTAAATTAAATGAGTTACAGAGACCAACAAAAAATTTTTGAAGTATGATTATAAAATTTTACTTAATGTGGGCCATGGATATGTTCTTGGCTTTGATGTGATGTAGGCCCCAGAAGTCAGAGTTGTAGGACTCAGGGAGAGCTTACAATGGCCTTGGCTGTGAGGAACAAATTACATAGGTAATAATCACATTATGAATTACATTACATATGTGTAATGTAATGTGTACATTACATATGTAATAATCACATTACAAACGTGATTATTGCATTGTGGAAAAATCCATTAACCACTCTGAAGAATCTACAGAAGAAATGCCATCGCCTCAAAAGACCATCAGCCAGGAGCCCCTGAGCCACACCACACCTGTGGTTCCCAAATCCACCCGATCATCCAAGTCGCTGGGAAGAGTGTCAGAGTGGTGCCCCGGAATCGGTGTCTTAACCAGCACTCCAAGTGATTCTGACAACAGGCCAGGTTTGGGGACCACTGGACTTGACCCGAAGGTCTTCCCATCCCATCTCATCTCATTTCATTTCATTTTGCTCTTGGTTTGCCCTTTTGGACAAGAACAGCTGATCACTCTCATCTTGACCACGAGTCTTCATGACCCTGACTGCTGCCAAGTCTTTCTTATCCAAGCAGGAGAAGCCCAAAGGCGTTCAGAACACAGTCAAACATGGCTGCTTCTGCCTTTTCCTTCCCAAACCTCTCCCAACCCATAATAGCTTCCTTCCCAAACACTCTTCCCCTGTCCTCTCCTCTGTCCATCACCCTTACGTGCCTTCTCACTCTCAGATGCTGGCTGGGGGGGTTTCTTCTCTTCCGTGGTCTTTTGTTCCAAGTCACACTGTGTGCAAAATGTTTTCTATTCTGGTTTTGCAGCAACAGGCAGCAGCAGAGATTTCAGAGTTAGCAGTGCTATTACTGCTGGAGGCCAAGAGGCTGGAGAGAGGAAATAAATAGTGTTATATCCTCCTGAGGCCACCAGCAGAGCCATTTGTTGTGGTGAGGGGAGGAAGGAAGGGAAGTGAGAGATTCACGTTTGCTTTTCTGGGCATTTTACCTTTCCTTGGGCAGGAAGTCCATTGAACCAACAGAATGATGGGGCCAGGTGGGACCTGACTCTACACTAATCCGGGCCGGAGGCTGCAAGGAAGTTCTCTGCCGGAAATGTGATGCTTTAGTAATTTTAGCAAGAGTCTTATTTTGGCTGCAGAGGTTGAGGAGGCTGCTTTTCTTCCTTGGTGAGAGGAGGCCTTCCCCCCGTGAGGTTCATGTGCCTGGCGGATTTGTGCACAGAGAATGCTGATGGAATTCAGCTTTTACCAGTGAGCCATTGGGTACCTCAAGCACTGCAGACTTAATCATTTTTAATGGAACAGGCTAATTATAGATAGATAATTAAAATGAAGATGAATTTTCTTGTTGCATGAGATATCCGCCGTGCTCAGGTTTTGCCTGAGAGCAGCAGCAGTGGTTTACGGCAGCGTGGCTCAGTGTGCAGCCAGTGATCATTTACATCAGAATCACCTGGGGCCCGTTGTTAAAAATGCAGATTCCTGGACCCAGATGCAGGTAAGCAGAATGTCTGGGGTGGGAGGCCCAGGCATCTGCATGTTTAACTAGATTCACAGGTGATTCTCTTTTTTTTTTGAGACAGAGTCTCGCTGTGTTACCCAGCCTGGAGTGCAGTGGCACAATCTTGGCTCACTGCAACTCCACTTCCCTGGGTTCCAGTGATTCTTGTGTTTCAGCCTCAAGTAGCTGGGATTACAGGTGTGCACCACCACACCTAGCTAATTTTTGTATTTTTTAGTAGAGACGGGGTTTCACCATGTTGGCCAGGCTGATCTCGAACTCCTGGCCTCAAATGATCCCCCTGCCTCAGCCTCCCAAAGTGCTAGGATTACAGGCATGAGCCACAGCACCCGGCCAAGACTCTCAGGTGATTCTTAGAACACCAATGTTTAAGAATCATTGAGTGAGAAAAGATGTGCCTGAGGTCATATGGCATTATCAGAACCAACCTCTGGCCCTCTTGACCTGTCTAGCATTCTTTCCTTCTGACTTATAGGATGACTAATTCAGTCTAAATCAGCTGCCCTCAGATTCTTGAGAACTTAAAATTGAGCAGAAATTCCCAAGGCCAACCTGGCTCTCAGGGACCAACCTGCAGAACTCAAGATTGAGTGAAATATTTAGGCCAGTTGAGTTTTGCAAAATGAGTGGTAGGGGAAAACAGACCTAGCCTGTAATTTAAAACTAGGGTTCAAAAGCCCTAGTGGGAGATGTGGTATTGTCCTAGCATTTAAATTCTCATGAAATGGGCTTGGTCTGTGATCTCTTGGTCAGACTTCTGCCTTCCAGGTGATCCTTTGAGGTTGTATAATTCAGCTGGTCCTGGTTCCTGGTCCCTGTTACTGAGCTGGGAAGTCGAACTGAAAGGCAGATGAGCTCAAGATCATGCCTTGGGAAGCATGGTGCTTTAGGGGTGCCTTTTTATTCCTTTCATTGTATTATAGACTGTTTCCAAGTTTATGGTTAGAAATGGTAAAGTGGGTCTGGTGTTTTGAGGTAGAATCTAGCCTGAGGCAAGATATGAACTGTTCTTGAGGTAGAAATGTTTACAGTCAGTTGTTTCATCTAGCTTGCAACTTAAAACACAAATTCTTCAGTTGCTTTCACTTAATGAACATATTTGCCAATGACAGAGGGTTATACAGGATCCCTCTTTCACATTTCTATTGTCTGCTACACTCATCAGAGTATATTTTGGGGTATGAGGTTTTGGGGTTTTTTTTCCCATTTTGTAACTGCCTTATTGAAAAGTGCCCTTCCATTCCAGGCCTCCTCACATTGTACTTGTTTCCTACCAAATCTGGGGGATCATTTGTATTTTAACTTTGTAATCTATGGCTCTGTACTGCTGAAAGGCTCTCAATTCTATGGGGTCTCCTTAGTACGTATGTGACTGTTCATGTTGCAATATCACACAGATGGGATGGTCTGACTTTTGCTCTTAATAAATAATCTGAATGAGTAAGAAAAAAAAAATCGTTGAGTGAGAACCTGTTTTGTGCTGGAGATTTCATCTGACTAGGAAAAAAATCTTCACAGCAATTTATAAAGTAGATGTTATTCCCTCCATTTTGAAACTGAAGCCTAGAGAAGTTGAATGACATTACTAAGGTCACATAGCTAGTCGATGGCAAAGCTAGGATTCCAGGCCCATCTAATTGGAAGGCCTGCACTCTTTCCATGTTGCTTCCACAGATGCCTCCTGTCTGCCAGGTCACTGGGGCAGCCCTGAGCCGGTCGGGAAAGGCTCCTGGTATAGGCCCTAACTGTGGGAAACCAATGGCAGTTGTGAGCTCTTTTCTCCAACAATTTTGGATTCATTCTCCTCTTGACTGTGGAGGGCTCACAGCTCCCCAGAGTCCATGCTCCCAACTCTACAGAGCTCTCCAGCCAATGCTGGACACCTATCTTTTTGGAAACTGATGATCAGAAGCAAAGTGTGGCAGATGCTGTTGGGGACCCAGTCATTTGCTCCCTCTGCATTGGGGTGCTGTGTGCTTCAGGGAGGGGCTGGGCCCTCACTATCCCCAGGTATGTCAATCCTGATTTGCTCAATTATCCTGGGATTCTAGTCCACTCGCCAATGAGGCAGCAGTGGGTAACTGAGCCACTTCCTGTCAATGAGATGTGAAAGTCTATTGGGAGTTTTCTGAGAGGCATTCCTTCCTTGTCAAGAGTGGTCCAAGTTGTTCTACTGCAAGACCTGGGCTGATGTATCTCACAGCTCTAGGGGAAACCAGTATATTGGATTCTATGGGAACAGAGACCCTTGGAGTTGGGCAATGTGGCCTTGCACAAAAGGGGGTTTGACCTGCACATACTGAAACATGTACCACTTGGAATTTCCAATCTCACATTTACCTGTGAACATTGGTTAAATAAAGATTTTTTTTTATAATTATACTTTAAGTTCTGGGATACACATGCAGAATGTGCAAATTTGTTACATAGGTATACATGTGCCATGGTGGTTTCCAGCACCCATCAACCCATAACCTACATTAGGTATTTCTCCTAATGCTATCCCTCCCCTAAGCTCCCACCGCCCAACAGGGCCCTGGTGTGTGATGTTCCCCTCCCTGTGTCCACTTGTTCTCATTGTTCAGCTCCCACTTACAAGTGAGAACACGCAGTGTTTGGTTTTCTGTTCTTGTGTTAGTTTGCTCAGAATGATGGTTTCCAGCTTCATCCATGTACCTGCAAAGGACATGAACTCATCCTTTTTTATGGCTGCATGGTATTCTATGGTGTATATGTGCCACGTTTTCTTTTATTTATTTATTTATTTTTTATTATACTTTAAGTTCTAGGGTACATGTGCATAACGTGCAGGTTTGTTACATATGTATGCTTGTGCCATGTTGGTGTGCTGCACCCATCAACTCGTCAGCACCCATCAATTCATCATTTATATCATGTATAACTTCCAATGCAATCCCTCCCCCCTCCCCCCTCCCCATGATAGGCCCCAGTGTGTGATGTTCCCCTTCCCGAGTCCAAGTGATCTCATTGTTCAGTTCCAGTCTATCATTGATGGGCATTTGGGTTGGTTTCAAGTCTTTGCTATTGTGAATAGTGCTGCAACAAACATACATGTGCATGTCTCTTTATAGTAGCATGATTTATAATCCTTTGGGTATATACCCAGTAATGGGATCGCTGGGTCAAATGGTATTTCCAGTTCTAGATCCTTGAGGAGTTGCCACACTGTATTCCACAATGGTTAAACTAATTTACACTCCCACCAACAGTGTAAAAGTGTTCCTATTTCTCCACATCCTCTCCAGCATTTTTTGTTTCCTGACTTTTTAAAGACCGCCATTCTAACTGGCGTGAGATGGTATCTCATTGTGGTTTTGATTTGCATTTCTCTAATGACCACTGATGATGAACTTTTTTCATATGTTTGTTGGCCACAAAATGTCTTCTTTTGAGAAGTGTCTGTTCATATCATTTGCCCACTTTTTGATGGGGTTTTTGATTTTTTTTTT
>NW_012116821.1:3262968-3264992 GCF_000951035.1 Colobus angolensis palliatus | reverse complement strand
GGCTCAAAATAAAGGGATGGAGGAATATTTACCAAGCAAAAAAAAAAAAAAAAAAGTAGGGGTTGCAATCCTAGTCTCTGATAAAACAGACTTTAAACCAACAAAGATAAAAAGAAAAAAAAAAGACAAAGAAGGGCATTACACAGGTAAAGAGATCAATGCAACAAGAAGAGATAACTATCCTAAATATATATGCACTGAATACAGGAGCACCGAGATTCATAAAGCAGGTTCTTAGAGACCTAAGAAGAGACTTAGACTTCCACACAATAATAGTGGGAGACTTTAACACCCCCCTGTCAATATTAGACAGATCAATGAGACAGAAAATTAACAAGGATATTCAGGACTTGAACTCAGCTCTGGACCAAGTGGACCTAATAGACATCTACAGAACTCTCCACCCCAAATTATCAGAATATACATTCTTCTCAGCACCACATCACACTTATTCTAAAATTGACCACATAATTGGAAGTAAAACACTCCTCAGCAAATGCAAAAGAAGAGAAATAATAACAAACAGTCTCTCAAACCACAGTGCAATCAAATTAAAACTCAGGAATAAGAAACTCACTCAAAACCATACAACTACATGGAAACTGAACAACCTGCTCCTGAATGACTACTGGGTAAATAATGAAATTAGGGCAGAAATAAATAAGTTATTTGAAACCAGTGAGAACAAAGTCACAACGTATCAGAATCTTTGGGACACAGCTAAAGCAGTGTTTAGGGGGAATTTTATAGCACTAAATGCCCACAGGAAAAAGCAGGAAAGATCTAAACTTGACACCCTAATGCCACAACTAAAAGAACTAGAGAAGCAAGAGCAAACAAATTCAAAAGCTAGCAGAAGACAAGAAATAACTAAGGTAAGAACAGAACTGAAGGAGATAGAGACACAAAAAACCCTTCAAAAAAACAATGAACTCAGGAGCTGGTTTTTTGAAAAGATTAACAAAATACATAGACTACCAGCCAGACTAATAAAGAAGAAAAGAGAGAAGAACCAAATAGACACAATAAAAAATGATAAAGGGGATATCACCACTGATCCCGCAGAAATACAAACTACCATCAGAGAGTACTATAAACACTTCTACACAAATAAACTAGAAAATCTAGAAGAAATAGATAAATTCCTGGACACATATACTCTTCCAAGACTAATCCAGGAAGAAGTCGAATCCCTGAATAGACCAATATGAAGTTCTGAAATTGAGGCAATAATTAATAGCCTACCAACCAAAAAAAACTGAGGACCAGACGCATTCACAGCCACATGATACCAGAGGTACAAAGAGGAGCTGGTATCATTCCTTCTGAAACTATTCCAAACAATAGAAAAAGAGGGACTCCTCCCTAACTCATTTTATGAGGTCATAAACCTGGCAGAGACACAGCAAAAAAAGAGAATTTCAGGCCAATATCCCTGATGAACATTGATGAGAAAATCCCCAATAAAATACTGGCAAACCGAACCCAGCAGCACATCAAAAAGCTTATCCACCACCATCAAGTTGGCTTCATCCCTGGGATGCAAGGCTGGTTCAACATATGCAAATCAATAAACATAATCATCACATAAACAGAACCAATGGCAAAAACCACATGATTATGTCAATAGATGCAGAAAAGGCTTTCGATAAAATTCAACACCCCTTCATGCTAAAAACTCTCAATAAACTAGGAATTGATGGAACGTGTCTCAAAACAATAAGAGCTATTTATGACAAACCCATAGCCAATATCATACTGAATGGGCAAAAACTGGGAGCATTCCCTCTGAAAACCAGCACAGAACAAGGATGCCCTCTCTCACCACTCCTATTTAACATAGTATTGGAACTTCTGGCCAGGCCAATCAGGCAAGAGAAAGAAATAAAGGGTACTAATATAAGAAGAGAGGAAGTCAAATTGTTTCTGTTTGCAGATGACATGATTGTATATTTAGAAAACCCCATCGTCTCAACCCAAAATCTCCTTAAGCTGATAAGCAACTTCAGCAAAGTCTCATGATA
>NW_012116821.1:3257692-3261653 GCF_000951035.1 Colobus angolensis palliatus | reverse complement strand
TGCACCACCATGCCTGGCTCACTTTTTGTACTTTTAGTAGAGACGGGGTTTTGTCATATTTCCCAGGCTGGTCTCGAACTCCTGAGCTCAGGTGATCTCCCTGCCTCGGCCTCCCAAAGTACTAGGATTACAGGCGTGAGCCACCTCGCCCAGCCAAGAGGCCCTTCTTGACCTTGTGACAGAAGGAAAACCCTCAGCTTCCAGCAGTCCTCAGCCAAACTGTTTGTAGTGTCTTAGCCTGAATCCAGTTGGGAAATTCTTCTTAAAGGTGCTGGCTGTTTTCTTTGAACATAAAACTGTAGGGGAGAAAATATAATTTCTTTTCTTTCCCTCATGGGTTCTTCGTTAAAACACTCCCCTGAAAACAAAAGACAGATTAAAAAGGGAAAAACCAGCAGAAGTTTACTGACATGTGCTGTACCCATCGCACTGGGGAGGCCTTTGTTCAAGAGCATTTCTGTCTAAGGCAGTGGCCTTGGGACCTTGTTCAAATAGTATTTTAACAAAGAGTCATAAATCCTGTAACAGCAAGACAAAGAAGAGAGCATCTTCGGGCTTCCAAAGAAAAGGAATATGCAGGAGGATACATTTATGGGAAGAGTAAAGTCTGCTCCTAGGTCCTCAGGGGCTGCTGTCTCCCAGCTGAGAAGCAAGCACTGTGAAGACCCTTGCCTTTAGGTGGAAAAGGCAGGGAGGAGGACAAGGAGACCTTTGTCTTCATAAATTGCTGTCCTGCCATCTAATCTCTGGGATTTTAGAGAGGGATATTTTGGTTTCCTTCACTAGAATACAGCAAACAATTTAAAATAGCTTTGGAAAAGATGCCTTTCCTCTCCAATTAGTGCAATCATATACACTCAATGCAGAGAATGAGGAAATCATGAAAGAGCGTGCACGCGTGCGCGCACACACACACACAGATAAATCCTAAGCTGAGTGTAACCCCAACACTCGGAGGTGACCCCTACTGACATTGATTTATGTATTTGTTCTTCCGTCTTCATTTATGTATTTCCATTTATGTATTTCCATCATTCATTTATGTATTTATTTTTCATCTCCCCAGTTCAATATTATTATCTTAAAATATTATATTATCTTAAAATATTATCTTTTACATTACAATGATCATCACCATTTCTGTTGTTAGTCATCACCATTTTTACTTTTGCTCTTTCCAAGGGTGACGATTGTCATGTTGTTATACAACACTGAAGAGAGTTTCTCTACTCACAAAGGCTGTCCCATCTCAGGACGATGACCAGAGGGTTGTCCTTAAGTCATAAATGCACACCACTGGTCTTGGGCTGTGTCTGTATCACCTGGGGTCCCTTCAGAGGTGAATCTTCTGAAATACTGCAAGCCCCCTTTGGAGGCAGGGACCATCTCAAGCTTGCTGCGGAGATCTGCGGAGGGCGACCCCTCTCTTTCTGAGCTTATGGAAAGATTTGGAAGTGTCCCTTACCATGGTTCTAGCTGCCGTGTAGAGGCCTGCCAGCTGAAGCTAGGGCCTCCTAGGACAAACCTGTCCAACACAAAGTTTTCTAAGTCAACTTGGAGGCCTTTCTAGCTGGAATGGCAGTGAAAGTCTTCACCTTCCACCAGGCAAATTTTTCTTTCTTTTTTTTTTTGAGATGGAGTCTTGCTCTGTTGTCCAGGCTGGAGTGCAGTGGCGCCATCTCAGCTCACTGCAAGCTCCACCTCCCGCCGTTCTCCTGCCTCAGCCTCCCGAGTAGCTGGGACTACAGGCACCCGCCACCACGCCTGGCTACTTTTTTTGTATTTTCAGTAGAGACGGGGTTTCATCATGTTCACCAGATAGTCTCGATCTCCTGACCTCATAATCTGCCCGCCTCAGGCTCCCGAAGTGCTGGGATTACAGGCGTGAGCCACCACGTCCGGCCCCACCAGGCAAATTTTTCTAAGCCAGTGTTGCAGCCTGGGCTCTGCCATTGCTCAAAACAATGTACTTGAAGAGTATCCTAGGACAGTTGGAGCCTTGGGAAATGCTGGAAGTCCCCTCAGGAGGCCACAGAAGGCTGGAGCTGTACCTGCCATTTTCAGCAACATAAATGAACCCAGAAGGTGTCAGGCCAAATAAAATAAGCCAGACACAGAAAGACAAATACTGTATGATCTCACTTAAATGTAGAATCTGAAAAAGTCAAACAGCAGCAGAGAGTAGAATTGTGGTTACCAAGGGCTGGGGCAAAGGTGGCAGAAATGGAGAGATGTTGGGCTAAGGGTAAAAACAAGATGGGCATGGTGGCTCATGCATGTAAGCCCAGCTATTTGGAAGGCTGAGACAGGAAAATCACTTGAATCCAAGAGTTCAAGGCCAGCCTGGACAGCATAGTGAGACCTCCTCTCTAAAAACAAATGAACGAAACAAAACAAAACAAAACACAACACCCACAAAGGGTAGGAAGGTTCAGTTAAACAGGATGAATAAGTTCTGGAGATCTTACGTGCAGCAATGTGACTATAGTTAACAATACTCTACTGTATACTTGAAATTTGCTAAGAGAGTCGATCTAAAGTGTTATCACCACACACACAAAATGGTAACTGTGTGAAGTAAGGGATGTGTTAATTAACTTGACTACAGCCATCATTTCACAATGTAAATGTATAGAGTCATCACACTCTATACCTTAAATATATACTATGTCCATTTGTCAAGTATACCTTAATAAAGATGAGGAAATAAATTAGGGGTCAAAAAAAGAAACAAGAACCTCTTCAAATAGGGATTTATCCACAACCTGCTGGGACTGAGCAGGTGACCCAGGCCTAAGCCAGCTGGGATGTGGTAGTAAATGCAGCCTGGGGTAGAATGTTAGAAGGCGTAGAGTGCTGCGAGAATGGCTCTGTGATGTCCTGCATTTTGGTGGGAGGAACTAGGGGCTTACAGCCAACGACCATGTAGTGTTTGCAATCTGACCTCAAGGCTGGAACTACTAAGGGGCCTCCCTCACTGCCTCTAGGCTCTCCCACACCAATTCCTTCCTACCTGGCAGCCAAGGCGGTCTTTCAACTATCAATAGGCCTTTTGTGCCTCAAACCCCTCAACAGGGCCCTTCCCTGTCCTCTTGCCAAAGGAGGGAGTTCAAACTGTTGACCTTGGGACTTGGCCTTTGGTGATTGGGCTCCTGCTTCCCTGACTGGCATTCCCAGCAGTCCCATGATTTTCCCCAACACTGTGTGCTCCATGAGGATAGAGATCATTCCGATTAGATTGCCATCCATCAGACTGAGATCTCCAATAGGAAACCTAGCTGGGCTTCAAGCTGGAAGTGCCCAGTTTAATGCAGGACACAGTGAGAGGGTCGTTGAGAAGGGAATGATATCCTTTACAGATTTTGATAATAGATCGGCAGATTATTCTTACACATAGAAGAGGGATTAAATATATTTAGTAGTCGAAGGGATCTGAACTGACAGGGGATCATCCCAAAGTTTCACTACTTGATCTGAGCAATTCCAGATGAACTCCAGGAGGTCAAACGAAGACTTCACAAGTGGTAACTCATTCAGAGAGCAAGAATCTTCTTAATTAACATGGAAACCAATCCAATCTCATGTAAGAACCAACGAAAAGAAACATGTTCTTCAACACAATGAGCAGGAGGTCATGGAGCCATGAGCAGACATAGACCATGGTTTCCACCTGTTGCATTTTAGGAAAAGAAATCAAACATTTCCTTCCTGCCTGTCTTCCTTTCTTTCTTCCCTCCTGCCTTCCTTTTTTCCTTCCTTCTTGCCTCCTGTCCTTCCTGCCTGCCTTCTTTCCTTCTAAAGTAACATTTGTTTATTAGAGGCCGGACCTGGTGGTTCACATCTGTATTCCCAGCACTTCGGGAGTGAGGCAGGTGGATCACGAGGTCAGGAGTTTGAGAGCAGCCTGGCCAACACGGTGAAACTCCATCTCTCCTAAAAATACACAAATTAGCTGGGTGTG
>NW_012116821.1:3241681-3257077 GCF_000951035.1 Colobus angolensis palliatus | reverse complement strand
GGGAGATATCAGGTCCCCTCAGGCTCCCCTTGCAGACTTCCAGTGTTTCCATTAAGGTTAAGCCTCTACAAACCTAGCATTCAAAAAAAAAAAAAAAAAGGCATAAAGGAAAGAGAAATGTCTTCCCGCTCAGATGGGACTCTTCCTAGGCACCTAATTAGGAGGCATGCCGAGCGGTGGAGAAACACAGCTTCAGAGTGTAAGGGTATGGACCATCTGTGGCAATGGTGCCCGGAGTCGCCAGGGCATCGCTCTTGGATTCCCATTCCAGCAGCCCAGAGCAAGACTCTGTCTCAAAAAAAAAAAAAAAAAGAACAAAGGGACATAAGTCAAATTTTTAATAGTGGCTACCTCTAGATAGAGGGCTAATGGATGGTTTTCATTTTCATTTCACTTACCTACTTTTTTTTTTTGAGACAGAGTCTTGCTCTATTACCTAGGCTGGAGTGTAGTGGCACGATCTCAGTTCACTGCAACCTCTGCCTCCCGGGTTCAAGTGATTCTCCTGCCTCAGCCTCCCAGAGTGGCTGGGACTACAGGTGCATACCACCACACCCGGCTAATTTTTGTATTTTTAGTAGAGACAGGATTTCGCCATGTTGGCCAGGCTGGTCTTCGAACTCCTGACCTCAGGTGATCCACCCACCTTGGCTTCTCAAAATGTTGGGATTACAGGCGTGAGCCACCGTGCCTGGCTCCTTCATTCTTTTTTTTTTTTTAAAAAGTTAAACTAAGATATAATTAACATTGCATAGAGTCACTCATTTAAAATGTATAATCCAATTGCTTTTAGTATAGTAACAGAGTTATGCATTTATCATGAAAATACATTTTAGAATACTTTCATTACTCCAAAAACAAACCCTGTATGCACCCCTTAGCTCTCAGCCCCAACTCCCCGCCCCCACACCCATTCCAGCCCTGAGCAACAACTCATCTACTATCTATCTCTACAGATTTACCTGTTCTAGGTATTTCGTGTCAGTGGTCCATACTTTATGTCTCTGGCTACTTTCATTTAGCTAAACGTGTGTAAGGCTTATCCACATTATAGCATAGGTCAGTGGGAGCAAGGGGAGTTAAGTTCCTCATGTCCAGTTTATTGAAAGAATCTATTACATTTTCTTTTCAACCTTTTATGGTTTAATTTTTAATGCTTTGTTTTGGCTGGTCTCGAACTCATGAACTCTGGTGATCCACCCGCCTTGACCTCCCAAAGTGCTGGGATTACAGGCATGAACCACCTCGCATGGCCCTGGATTTTATTTTGATATAAGCAAGAAGTGACTTAGGAATGCAACTTTGTTTTATTCTAACTCACCATCCATTTTTTTCTCACCTTTTATTCTGCACTTTCAGAAATGTTATCGTTTCTAATATTCTACTTTCCGTTATATATGTCAGCGCGCTCTCTGCTGCCTACTCAAGAGAGTCCCCGACTTAAAACTATAAAGGCAAAGCAAGGAAGGATTCTGCAGTACCTTCTAGGACGGGGCTGCAGGGTTGATGGGACTTGGACCCACATCCTAGTTCCGCACGGTGGGGGCAGTGGGAGGCTCAGCTACCCTCAACTGTGAATGCAGATTGCTCAAGGCTCAGTAAAAATTGGGAGTAACTAAAAGTTTTAACTTTAGGTTTCTAATAAAACATTTTAAAGAAATTACCTTTGAAGGAGGTACGAAGGCAAGCTGGCAAGAAGAAATAGTGTCAGTAGCCTTCATCTGCAACAGGGAAAATACTCAAGGGCAAAGTTTAAAATACATTCCTAGGTTCACTGATGAACAGGCAGAAAGGTCTTTCTTTTTTTCAATTTTTAATTTTTTTTTGAGATGGAGTCTTGCTATCTCACCCAGGCTGGAGTGCAGTGGTGTGATCTCGGCTCACTGCAACCTCTGCCTCCTGGGTTCAAGTGATTCTCCTGCCTCAGGCTCCTGAGTAGCTGAGATTACAGGCACATGCCACCATGCCTGGCTAATTTTTTGTATTTTCAGTAGACATGGGGTTTCGCCATGTTGGCCAGGCTGATCTTGAACTCCTGACCTCAAGTGATCCACCCACCTTGGCCTATCAAAGTGCAGAGATTACAGGCATGATGAGCCATGTGCCCTACCTAGAAAGGTCTTTAAAGGCTGCTTAAAGCCCAGTGTCAATTGCGCTTCCCTAGGACACAAATGGACCTGGGGGAGATAACAGAGGTCCCTTTTAGAAGGAACTGTCTCACCTGCTGTAAATAGCAATATGACACTCAAAGCAAACCTCAGCCAATCCCTCTGCAGCTCTGCCACTGGAGCAAGGAATTGTAGGGACAATCTAACCTTGAGGGGGAAAAAGATAACATTGCTTCTGGGCTGTACCATGATGTCACATTTGTTGTAGAGAACAGATAACATCATGAATTTACACACTGGAGTGCAAAAGCCCATTATCCCAAGGGGAGATGCGAAGGCAAAGGTCGAAGTCGATTTCTGACACATGTTTAAGGCAACTGAACCAGGTCCTCTTGACAGACTCCCTTCTGAATGCTTACCACCCATTGTTGATGTCACTAGTTTGAGAATTAATCATACTTAATTGACATGCCAACTGAAGTTGACCCTGTCCTTTGGGTTTTGAGTGAAATTGACTCAAACCTCCATCCCAGGTGTCCTTGGAGACCTAGAGTTCCTTTCAGACTCTTTGGGGGATTCACAGGGTGAAGGGCATATGTAGTACATTTTTCCAGGTCACCCCCAGCTCTGAAATCCTGATTCTGCAAAATCAACTCAGCTAATGGAACATCTCTTCATCCCCGCTTGCACCTCGCTGTCCTAACTGGCCATGACTTTGATAATTTCATTTTTCGACATGCCATCGACCAAGGCTGCACAAATAGCTGAATTTTACCAACAATTTGAGGCCATGGAGAGATTTACACCACTGTGTCTGAATCTCAGTCTAAAGTTAAATATGGATCAAATCTAAAATTGAATATTAGACACCCCTGCTTTTCTCATTAAGAGTTTCTATTTCACTGCCTATATCTCTCCCCGCTTCTGGGCCAGCTTGTGGCAGGTCAGTTCTCCCTGACAATCACACAAACAGGCCTGCGTAGCACCCCAGCTACACAGACAAATTTCCACAGCACTGCTTCAACATTAAGCTAATAATTAAACCCAGGGAAACTGATGCCAGACATCAAAGCCAGAAATGAAACACACATCCTACACAGGCTCCTCCCAAAGCTGGAGCAAGCCAAGATAATGGAGACAGCCTCCCATTCCTCGTGCCAGGACCCATCTCGGGTCAACAAAGTCTGAGACGAGTCAAGGTAACTGAGGCAGCTGTTTGAAGAGATTTACGGGAGAGTTTAAGGCAGCTCTCTGGACCAAACTGCAAATGAGATAAGATAGGAATAATCACTCTGGTACTACAGTCCTCATTAAATAGAATTTAGGGGACAGGCCTTAAGGTACTGGAGCCCTCACAGCTTGATCAGACTTAGAAAGCATTTTTTGGCCTCTGACCTTCTAGTTTAAACAAAATTAGTTACGTAGACTTAGGTGAATGCGATACCGCACATAGGCACATGACCCCAATCTATATAAGCACTAAGAAAACTGCAACACTTTGAGGTGGTCTAGTGGAATTATCTCTGACCTTCTCCCTGTATCCGGTTACTACAAGAAAATTCCCTTCTTCCCTAGTTTGTCTGCTTCTCGTTATTGGGCCATGAGAAAACACAGCTGGCCCCGGCTCGATTCCAGGAACAATCTGGCCTCCTGTCTCCCTTCCCTCGACCTTTTCCCCTTGATTAATTCACTTCCCTCCACCATACCCAGATTTCTCCTAACCTCTTATGCAGACCATTTTGGCTCTTTTTTCACTGCTGCCTTCCAGACAAACTGTTGAAGCCTCACCTCCCAGCTACAGTGACCTGTCAAGGTATTTTCAAAACGAAAGTCCATCCGCTTCCTGAGTGAAACGCCAGTGTTAGCTGATGGAACGTATCAGATCCATGTGCAATTTCTAATTATGGCAACCTGTGACAGTTCTGAGTTTTATTAAACTCCTGCATTGTTTTAAAATACTTTAGTTAAACAGTGAGATAGGGCCAGGAGTAGCACCTGTTCCCAGAAGGCAGACTAGAAACCTTCATAATTCATTTTATTGGGCATTGGGTAGAGCACTGAGAAAGGTTTTACCTCAGTAATGAGGAGTAATGAGTCCTACATTAATCATGGCTCAGTCCCACCTAAGAAATGTTCAAAGCAAGCAAGCAAAAATCAGACTGTTTCCAAGTCACTTAACTTGTCCAAGAATATTTATAGGAATATAAAATATCCAGTATTCAACAAGGCAAAACTCCCTATTGTCTGGCATCTAATAAAAATTACCAGGCATTCAAAGAAGCATAAAAATTCGATCTGTAATGAGGAGAAAACTTAATCAATCAAAACCAAGTCAGAACTAGTACGGATATTAGAATGAGCAGACAAGGATATTGAAATAACCACAATACCTGTATTCTGTATGTTCAAATAGTTAAGAAGAGACATGAAGATATAGAAAGGACCCAAAATAAACTTTCAGAGATGAAAGCTACACTGGCTGAGATGAAAAATACATTGGATGGGACTAATGATCATAGCAGAGATTTCAGAGGAAAGATTTGTAAACTTCAAGACAATAGTGGAGAAGACCCAAAAGGAAACACACAGAGAAAGAAGAATTTAAAAAATGGACTATCACTGAGTGGTGGTGAGACAGGACAGTTCCTTTGACCTTGACCCCCTTTCGTGAGTTGGAACTGGAGTGGCTTGTTTCCCTCAGCCTGCTCCTGGCCACTCCTCGTGAGAGGAAGCGTGTGAGCAAGTGAGCATGGGAAATGGAGGGAATGAACATTGGAACCAGCTGGTCACTCTTCTCTGGTGGGAGCAGGCTATGTGCAGGCCTGTGGCATCACCCAAGCCCTTGTCCTCTCGGCACCCAGGTTCTTGTTTGGCGTCCAGGAAGAATCAGGTCACTCAAACGGATTGAAGGGTAGTGTATGTGGAGGATTTTCTTGGGTGATGGATGTGGCTTTCAGCGGAATGGGGAGTTGGAAAGGGGATGGTATGGGAAGAAGGGCGCAGGAAGAAGGTGACCTTTCCCTGAAGCCACATTGTCTGAAGTTATCTGTGTCTATCCGCAATCTCCGACACTCACTTGCTGCCTTTCTGCTTGCCACTCAGCCACTTGTATCCCCAACGCTCAGTGGATTGCATCCCTGACTGCTTGCATCAGCCACTCGTGTTGCTCTTCCAGCTGAAGTCTTTTTATGGGCACAGAATAGGGGTGTGGCAGGCCAAAAAGCAACACTTGGATGGAAAAACAGGGTCAGCTGTTTTCACTTAGGGCCACAGTTCCAAGCTAGAGGGTGGGGTTTAGCCAGGAGCCCAGCTGTTCTGTATCAGTGGGAAACTTTAATCAGCTTAATCCATAATTAAGGTCCCTGACGTGGAGGAGAGAGAGGAAGGACAGAATAAATATTTGAAAAAATAAGATTTGAAAAAATAAGAGTTGAAAAATGTGCAACTTTGTTGAAAACTACCAACCCACAGACTGAATTAGCTCCACACAAGGAAACCTCAAGCACAAGAAACATGAAGAAAACCACGAGACACATCACAATCAACTGTTCAGAACCCATGATAGAAAATAAATCCTAAAAGCAACCAGAGAAAAAAGACACATCATGTACAGAGAAACAAAGATGAGACTCATGGCAGATTTCTTGTCAGAAACAACGCAAGGGAGAAGTTAGTGGAGCAACATCTAAAGTATCGGGGAAAAAAGTCAACCAGGAATCTTATGATATCGACTGAAAACATCTTTCAGAAATGAATGCTAAACTTTGTTGAAGATATAAAAGATGAAAGAATTTATTACCAGCAGACCTGAATTACCACGTCTCTCCATGTCCTCAGCGCTATTGGTTTCAGGACCCCCGAGGATACTAAAATCCTTGGATACTCACACCCCTTATATAAAATGATATTGTCAACCTAAAATAATCAAAATGGTCAGAATCTAGTTTAAAGAAAGTTTATTCAAGCTGCAAGTTTCAAGATGGCTGCCCAGGAAGCACAGATTCCAAAGAATGAAAGTCAATGTTCCAAAATGTAGAAGTTTGGAATCATTTATATAGACAAATTTGGGGCGGGGGGCACTTAGCAGAATGTCAACATCCTTCTATATAAGGCTTAATGCATAGTCACAAATAATCTGATTAGTCAAGATGGTTTTTAACTTTCAGGGAAGGTATATTTAACATTCCATATGGAGGATGTGTCATGGGGTCTTTTGCACCACCTGGTCTAAGTTAGGTACCAGACAGTAAAGGAGGCAGTTAATCTACAAGAAAGGTCAGTGGTTGGAAGAGGGGAGGTCTGGCCTCTGATCGCCCCTAGTCATTTATAGAACAAGAACAAGGAGGAAGAGAGTAGATCTACAATCTAAGAAGCTGAAGATACAGCTACACGCTGTGGGACTCAGGTCTCCCTGGGTCTGGTACATTTTGCATATCTCGCATAGCTCAAACTGTTCCGAGCTATTGTTCACTTACTCCTAAACAACAGCCTCGGGAGCATCTGGGGTTGTGAACACACTGAAGTGCTGGGTGGCTGTTCAGAGAGGGCATGGAAGCTCCAGGCCCCCTCCCTTTCCCTATGTGTCCTTCGCATTTGTTTGTTCCTGAGTTAGATCCTTTATAATAAACTGGTAATAGTAAGTAAAGTACTTTCCTGAGTGCTGTGAGCTGTTCCAGCAAATTATTGAACCTGCAGAGGGGATGTGGGAACCTCTCCCCACTTCATAGCCAGTTGGTGAGATGCACTGGTGGTTTGGAGTTGAGCCTGGTGTGCACAATCCAGTTGGTCTTACGGGGCCAAGCCCCGAAACGGTGGGGTCTGTGCTTACTCCAGAAGTTATCAGCAGAATGAAATTGAATTGCAGGACACCCAGTTGGTGTCTGAGAGCTTGGGAACTGGTTTTCAAGGAAAAAACCCACATATTTGGTCTCTGAAGTGTTGTGAGTCAAAATAGTTCAAAGGGAGGGACTGCTCAGCCTGGGCCCTTGTCCCTGATGCGGTCTGAGGCTTCCCAAGACTAAAACGTGCTTGCGATTAGATTGTATTGGGAGCTAAATCTCTTTCTCCCTTGATCTTGAGTCCTTGGGCGCAACTTTAGTAGGATATCCAGAGGTTTTTGTATAAAATATTCATCCAAACCCGAACAAGACAAGCCTGCCACGCTTCAGCCGTTTCTGTGAGGTTGGTTTTCTTGGAGCCTGAAGAAAATCTCCAAGGGCTGAGCCTGAATGATAGATTCGGCATCGGAGGGAAAAACCCAGAGCTTGAGACATTTAAATGACAAGAAACTGAGTTTGCTGTGGAACAGACCTGAAGTTATTAGTTCACGATGACAGTTCAGCTCTCTCAGGCTCAGGCATTTTTAAAAAAGTGATTCTGAATTACTCTGTTAAGAGAATGTTGTTTCCTAAGATTAAGGAAACTCTGACTATTAAAAAAAGATTTTTTAAAATCACTTGCGCCCTGTCTACTTTTAAAAGAGTTTAGAGGTGGCTTAAAATACTAAAGTGTGTAGAAAGTAGGACAGCTAAAATAGAGGTTAGAAGGAGCGCAGAGGGGCCGAGGGTGAGATGGATAAATTTAATGCTCATTCTAGAAGTTACTAATTCAGGACATAAGGGTGGTTGGACAGATTGTGCAGTTCATGTTGCTTGATTAAAGAAAACTGGCTAGAGAGATGGGTATTTTCAGGTGCTGAATTTTATGAGGATTTGTGTGTGTGTGTGTGTCCTCATAGGAGGGGCTTGAAAAATGTCTCTGTAGTAATTTTGTAAAAGATATAAAAACTTTTTTTTTTTTTGAGACAGAGTCTCACTCTGTCACCCAGGCTGGAGTGCAGTGGCACGATCTCGGCTCACTGCAAACTCTGCCTCCCAGGTTCAAGCAATTCTCCTGCCTCAGCCTCCAGAGCAGCTGAGATTACAGATGCCTGCCACCACACCTGGCTAATTTTTGTATTTTTAGTGGAGACGGGGTTTCACCATATTGGTCAGGCTGGTCTCGAACTCCTGGCCTCATGTGATCCACCCGCCTCGGCCTCCCAAAGTGCTGGGATTACAGGCATGAGCTACCGTACCTGGCCCTGGATATAAAAACTTTTTAAAAGACAGGATAAAAACACTGAGTGAGGATCGCTTGCAGGATACCTTGTCTTTTGCTTTCCCCGAGCTCTGATTCATCTGCCTCCTGCTATCCTTAAGGCCAGGAGAGACAAAGAGAAGCGCTTTGCTAAAAATGCTGTAGGCTGGAGCAAAATGGCTGTGGAGGCACAGACAGTCATCATTGGAGTCAAGAGAACATGGAGAGAAAAGTGAATATGCAACGAGAATAATTCTAGAGGGTGTAGCATCCTATGGCCACTGGAATAGAGGCTTGAGATCATCTGTCACCACAGGCTCAGGCAAGACTTAAGGGTTTTCCTCACTTCCCCTGTCTAGAGTACTTATACCAATATCACAAAAGAAATGGTGGTTAGAGGGCTTATTCTCAGATAAGGATAACAAAATAAGTGCTTTTTACCCTACCGACCAAAAAGAGAAGGTAATTACTGGAGAAGCAGATTTGACCTTTGGATAACAGAGAATAGAAGAAAAAAATCACCCCGTTTTCAGCTTAGGGGTTAGGAAGAAAACATGAAAACACTTCACCTCTATAGCCTGGAGCATCTGAATCAGACTCGAGGGTTTTACCGAATTCCGCTGGCACCCAGTTCCCCTTGCAGGGGAGCCTTGGAAACCGGGGGCCCAGCAGGAACGGGCTTCATGGGAAAGTGCTATGGATTCAGCCCCTGGACCCAAAGGAGCACTTACGAGAGCTAGTTTCCCCTGGAGGACCCAGAAAGGCTCCCCTTTTGAGCCCAGACACTTTGAACTTGGAAGATGGGTCTTGGAGGATTTCTGTTGCATTCCTGGGACTCCATCAATGGTATGGTTTGAATATCTCCATGTGGCCAGGCACATGGAAGCACGTGGAAGCACGTGGAAGGTGCTAGCACCACAAAGAACAACAGACACATCCCTGGTCGCTTGCATCGCACTGAAGAGCAGGATGGGCGGGAAGGAGGGAAAGAACCTCGGTCCACGAAGTTCTCCAGCAAAGCAGCCTGACTCCGACGAAGGGCAGGCATCCCTGAGGAGGCGCACCGACGGGGAGGAGTGGACGGGAGGTCGGAGGAGAGAGCAGCGGCGGGGAAGAGCGTTCCCTGCAGAGTGTGCGCACAGGCCGGGCCACACAAAGGCAGCGAGAGAAATGCAGTGCCACTGTAGCGTTGTAAGCAGGGCAGGTGACAGTCAGATCTGGGTTTTGAGATCACTCCGGCAGCAGTGTGGAGGAGCAATTAGAGAAGGGCCTGAATCCGGTTATTTTATTCCTTTGAATAACTCTGATTTTATTTCTTCCAGTTTAAAGTGATTCACTTGGAGAATGCTGACGACACCTATCAGTTAAGATTAGCATGACACTGCATTCTGGTGTGCTTGGGACAATCCTGGTTTATGTCTGTGGTCCTGCTATAATTTTTTTTTTCTTTTTCTTTTTTTGAGAAGGGGTCTCACTCTGTCACCCAGGCTGCAGTGCAGTGGCACAATCTCGGCTCACTGCAGCCTCCGCCTCCCGGGTTCAAGTAATTCTTCCACCTAAGCCTCCCAAGTAGCTGGAATTACAGAGGTGTGCCACCGTGCCTGGCTAACTATTGCATTTTTAATACAGATGGGGTTTCACCATGTTGGCCAGGCTGGTCTCAAACGCCTGACCTCAAGTAATCCACTGGCCTCAGCCTCCTAAAGTGCTGGGACTATAGGCCTGAGCCACTGTGCCTGGCCCCTGCTATAATTACTAATAGTGCCTCTTTCACTCAAAGGTGTCTGGGTTCGGGCAAGTAATTACATGGTCAACATAGTTAGAATGCTTTTGTTTTTGTAGAAACAAGGTCTTGCTATGTCAACCAGGCTGGTCTTGAACTCCTGACCTCAAGCTGTCCTCCCGCCTCAGTATACTGTTAAACAACCCCAAACACACTGGCTTGGCAGTAAGGGGATCTCTGGCTCGCCTTCCTGAGGAGGCCACAGGCAGGGCAGCTTCACAGTCAGCTGGGTAACAGGCTGTGTGGTGTCTTCACAACCCTGGATTCTCCTTATTTCTCTGCTCTGCCTCTCAGAGGGTCAGCATCCCCCTTGGGCTGCTTTCTCTCATGATGACAATGTTGTCCCACAGTCCCAGAGCTTGTATCCACACTTCAGAGGGAGAGAGACTCCTCTAGCAAATCTTCTCTTGTGTCTCATAAGCCCAGCTGGGTCCCAGGCCATTGCTGAACCAATGTTGTAATTGTCTGAATGCCATACTCAATGCCTAAACCCATCCCTGTGAGATACAATTGCTCCCTTCTCTGTTTTAGATTAACCAGGGCCTTCCTGAGAGAGGGGCCTGCCTCTCCCAAAGCTATGGGCTGCATGAGGCAGGAGAGACTACTTGAACGAAAATCTGAAACCCCTTAGGAAAGGGAAAGGGGAGGATGGATTCTAGTTGCAATCAACAAAGTATACAGCAGCAGACATGAGGATATTAGGGCTCTTCTGTTTGCGACTCTTAGGGATGTAGTGTTTTGGAAGGGGACAGCTCTTTATTTTTAAAGGAGAACAATATCCTTCATTATTCATATAGCATTTCATATAGCAAATCTTTGTGACCAGACATGCTAATGAATATTCAAGAACATCCAAGAATGAGGTGGCTCAAGTCTTGACTCTTTTTTTTTCCTTTGAAAGAGCATCTGGCTCTGTTGTCCAGGCTGGAGTGTAGTGGCTCAATCTTGGCTCACTGCAACCTTTGGCTCACTGCAACCTCCACCTGGCAGGTTCAAGTGATTCTCCTGCCTCAGCCTCCCAAGTAGCTGGGGTCATGGGCATGTGCCACCACGCCTAGCTAATTTTGTATTTTTTAGTAGAGACGGGGTTTCAGCATGTTCACTAGGCTGGTCTTGAACTCCTGACCTCGTGATTCACCCACCTCAGCCTCCCAAAGTGCTGTGATTACAGGCATGAGCCACCATGCCCAGCCATCTTGACTCTTTTATATTCATTTTGGAAGCTCAAATTCACCTTCACACTGTCCTTCCTTTGAGCATCACTGAGCTCCAGTGTGTGTGTGTCTCTCCTCTAATCACGACTCTGCTGTTACAGCACTGTCTTCAGTGAGTTCTCTTCTAAGCACATTTTGCATCTAACTGAGTTATCGTCACTCAGTGCCAGGAAAGACTGAGACTGAGGCAGGAAAAGACACGCCTGTGTCAGATTTGTCTGCCAGAGTTTAAATGGGTTTGCTTCTGTCTTTAAATCCTTGGCTTAATTCCAAGATAATGTGTAAGTGCTTTAGGATTGACTGTTATTTTGTATTTTCTGGCTTTTGGCTCTTCTCCCTTAATATAATGGCTAACCCTGTAATTGTTATGAAAGAATGAGACCATTTTACCCTGAGCTTGGAAAAGGGTAGAGACAATGTCTATTTTCTTGCTTCTGGAGCCACTCTGGAAAAACCTTATTTTATTGTCATTCCAGGGGTGCCCACTTGACATGGCAGAGGATGGGTCCATGGTGAAGCCACTGCGCTCTCACCTAGAAGTGAGCACAATGGTTGGCTGGGGACATTCTGGGTGGATCGGGAGCTTTTCTGCCATTGTCCTGGGAGCAAGAGGCAACCTGTGGTGGGATGCACCCTGGGGGCAGGACCCGGGCATGGGGTCAGAGTGGGCCGGGCCAGAGCACACTGCTTCATCAGGGTGTTGTGGGTGGGAGGCCCCTGAGCAACTTCCGCAGAAAGGGCCTGCTACCCAGCAGGCAACAATGGCCAAGGGAAGACCCCAGTGGCAGTGCTTGAATAAAGACTTTGGTCTCCTCTGCCTCCCTTCTTCCCTTCACAGCACATTGGGAGAAAAGGGAGGAGGAAGAAGGAGTTGGGCAGAGAACCTCACCCCTCCGCAAACCAAGGCTCTGAGGCTGGGACCTGCTACTCCTTCTGCTAGGAGGCGAGGATATGCAAGGAAGTGGATTAAAATGGAGTGGACAAGACTTTGAAAAAAAAAAAAAATCCTGTGTCATCCAACAGATGGAATCGCAATAGGATCACTAAGGGACTAGACGTTTATGAGAAAATAAAGCAATTTCATGTTTGTTTCACTTGTTCCATAAAGTAGTTGGCCGCACATGTCTAAGATGAATTACACCAAACCGATCTAGCTTTTATTTTTTAATTCAAGACTTCTAAATCCATCATATGAATTACACCAAACCAATCTAGCTTTTATTTTTTAATTCAAGACTTCTACACTCACCATAGACGGGTAATTTCTCTATGCTGATAGAGCCTGTTATATCTTTCTTGCCAGGTGTCTTTTTAGAATACATACAGAAAGAGGGATATAGGATCTGAGCTCAAAGAGGACCCCAAAGGATGTGGGAAAAATGAAACGCTCATACACTGTTGGTGAGAATGGAAGTTAGCATGACCTCTGTGGAAAATGGTCTGGAGATTTCTCAAAGAAGGAAAAATAGAATTACCTTTGGATTCGGCAATCCCACTACTGGTTGTTATATACTCAAAGGAAAATAATCATTACATAAAAAAGACACCTGCACTGTCAGCTGTAGCACTACTCACAACAGCAAAGTCCTGGAATCAACCCAAGCGCCCATCACCAGACGACTGGATTAAAAAGTGGTGCATACATACATCATGGAATACGACTCAGTCATAAAAAGAATGCTGTCTTTTTCAGCAACATGGATAGAACTGGAGGCCATTATCCTTAGTGAAATGGCTCAGAAACAGAAGGTCCAAAACTCCACGTTCTTACTGATATGTGCGTACCCCCAGACATACAGAGGAAAATAATAGACACTGGAGACTCATGGTGGGCAGGTGGGAGGGGTGAGGGACCACCTCTTGGGTTCATTGTACACTATCTGGGTTATGAGCACACTAAAAGCCCCGATTTCACCACTGTGCAATATATTCATGTAAAACAACTGCATTTGTACCCCTAAATCCATAAAAATAAAACATTTAATAAAACTAAAAAAGATTTTGAAAAAAAAAAAGGCTCATGCCAAACCTGCATGGCATTTCTATAGCTATACTCTGAAGGCCCATCCTTAAACACTCCCTGCTCAGCCTCAGTTCCTTGCACGTGACCTACTTTTTCAAGAAAACATTTATGGAGCACTTCCTGTGCGTAAGACCTTGGTGTTAGGAGCTGCAGAGGCGAGACTGTCTCTTACAACCTGGCTTCCTTCTGGATGCTTCCTACCTAGCAAGCACCAGGCAGTAAATCAAATAACATAAGGATGGAGCCATGGCTCTGAGCAGGGGGTGGGCGCTGTGGAAGAAGGGGGTGCTTCTCTTTCCCCAGGCAGGAAGAGAGGTAGAGCAGGCATATACTCTGACCCGAGCAGGGCGGGTCGGCAGAGCACAGGCTTCTTTTGCTAAAGGAGCAGGAATGATAAAGAGTAACTTCGCGAGGCTGTGTGGGGTGGCTCACACTTGTAATAGCAGCGCTTTGGGAGTCTGAGGCCCAAGAGTTCTAGACCAGGCTGGGGAATATAGCCAGACCCTCATCTCTACAAAAAATAAAAAAATTAGCTGGTGTGGTGGTGCATGCTTGTAGTCCTAGCTACTTGGGGGACTGAGGTGGGAGGATTGTTGAGCCAGGGAGTTTGAGGCTTCAGTGAGCTATGGTTGCACCACTGCACTACAGCCTCGGTGACAGAGCAAGACCCTGTCTCAAAACAAACAAACAAAGCCCAAAAAACCAAGTAACTTAGCTAACTCCTGTTTAAACCTCTTGGAAGAACACTAGCTACAGCCTTCTGTTGACCATGGATCAGGTGTCACAGCCAATGCTGTCTGGTCAGTAAAATGCAGCCCAGCAAGTGCGGAGATGACAGAGACGGGCAAAGGACAAAGGTACTGGACACTGAATTTGCTTTGTGTTGATATTGTTTCCCCTTTTCCCAAAAAGAGGCATGGGAAGCATGGCACAAATCACGTATGGGCAACGTGAGACAAATTCTAAAATGGTCCGCTGCATGCCAACAATTTCCATTGAAAGCCGCTCCTGCTAAATGCTGAAAAGCCATAAATCATCCAGCCTAATGGATTTTGTCCCATCTATTCAATATCTTCCAGGGCATTGAATTTAGAATGTAATGCATTAAGAAAGAAAACCTCCCTAGAAAATCATATAAGCTTGAACATTTTCAAAGTAAAATCCCTCATGCTAAAAGCATCCCTCCGTCCTTGTGACAAGACCTTCACCACTTCTCTCTTGCTGGTCTCCCCATCGCAGACAACGGCTCACCTCCCAGTGCTGCAGGAAGAACATGGCTGCCTCAACATGAGCCCAGCCCTGCCACTCCAGGTATGGGACCTGGGCAAGCAACATCAGTCTTCCAGCCACAGTTTTCTTGTCCATCCAGTGGACCTAGTGCTATTGTGACTATAAATGAAAAAAGGTTTCATAGAACTGAAGACAGCTCTGATCTTACAGTAGTTGCTTAAAACATGGCAGCCAGCATGATGGTGGTTTAAACGTTCGGGTCCCCTGCTCTCTTTTCCCACGTTTCCTAGTGTCTGGGTTGGAGGCAGCCTTAGCCACCTTCTTCTTACCTTGCCTTCCCTCCTTCCTACCTGTGTTCAGGACAAAATGCATGAGGAATGTCTCTGCTTCATTAAGCGGCAAAGCACACAATGATCCTTGTTATTACAGCTGCTATTCCTGGTGGGCGAGGGTCCACCCAGCACTGGCTTCAGTTAAGCTTCTGACTGGGGAGAGGCCCCAGCAGCCTGGCATCCTTTTTTGGGGAAATGGCTGACTAGTTCTTTGACTGGGTGGGGCTATTTTCCAGGCTGCACGAAAAGAGCCTCACCCCTGCTGCTCCAAGGCCAGGCTTCTCCCTGCAGAGCCTGGGTCAGGTCAGCTGGGATTCCAGGGCCGACCAATTTGGTCATGAGGGTTGCTCTAACTCACTGTTCAGGAAACTCAGTCCTGGAAAACAAAATTGTGTTGCGAGATTTCTTCATTCCTTGGTTTGCACACCATCAAATCATGAGTTTAACGTAATTTGAGCTTTTCTCTCAGATGACACCCATGGCAAATACACAGGGGAGCCAAAATGCCTACTTTTTAGGCTTTGTCTTGATTTTTTTTCTTTTTATAGGCCATGTATCCCAAATCTTTATAAAAGAGAATAACAAAAACACATACAGATAAAACTAATATCCTTTTTCTTTTTTTTTT
>NW_012116821.1:3237931-3241101 GCF_000951035.1 Colobus angolensis palliatus | reverse complement strand
GACTCTGTGTCCTTCCAGCAGATAGGTATCTGCTGCTGCTTCTTTTTTTTTTTTCCAGAGATGGAGTCTCGCTCTGTCGGCCAGGCCGGAGTGCAGTGGCACGATCTTGGCTCACTGCAACCTTGGCCTCCCGGGTTCTAGCAATTCTCCTGCTTCAGCCTCCTGAATGGGTGGAACTATAGGCGCATGCTGCCACGCCCGGCTAATATTTTGTGTTTTAGTAGAGATGGGGTTTCACCGTGTTGCCCAGGCTGGTATCAAGCTCCTGAAACCAGGAAATCCACCTGTCTCAGCCTCCCAGAGTGCTAGAATTACAGGTGTGAGCCACTGTGCCTGGCCAGTACCTGCTTCTTGGCCTTGGGATATATATGGTATATACTGAAGGCCTCCCTTGACCACTTCGCCTTGGGACATCTAGTGTGTGGCATCCGTGCCGTTTCTCTCCTCTGCACATGGCAGACATTGTGAATGACACACAGGGCTCTTTCCGGTGTGGCCTCAGAATGCCTCTTGGCAGAAAATTACCAACATCCATCCGTGTAGACAGAAGGAATAAATTCCAGTGGTCATCCTAGGGCTCAGGCTATCATGTGAGCCTGGATTTATGAGATGTTGGCAGCTACCTTGGGGCAGAGAATGAAGAGGACCTGTTCTCTCCTAAAACTCAAACCATTAACTGCATCTCATATACTGGTCATGCATTCCCAATTAGTTAGGCCATTGTCATTCCAAAAATAGTACAAGTCAATGAGGTATTGCATTTCTGAGAAAGGAAAATTCACTCAGGCAGGAAGCAGACATCTGTGGTCATTTGAGATGCTGGCTGCTTAGGGCTCCCTCTGGGGACACCTCTGTCTTCTGGCACCTTTGCCAGATCATAAATGAGCTGGTGGAGCTCCTGGCAGATAGAACATCTCTTCCAGGGCTGAGATTCCATAAGCAATAGGGGTAAATGGCTGGGCTAGAGAATGAGAGACAGGGAGAGACCCGGGACACAGCTGATTCCCCTGCCCCTCCTGGCGGAGCAGATATCCTGTGTGCCATCACAGCTATGGGTGATGACCATGGCCCTTGTCCATGAGCCGCTCCCCTCAGCCTGCCAGGCCACTCCCCAGCTCTGACATGCATTCACCGCTGTGGGTGCAAAGAACCTGGACTGACATCCTTTTCTGAGGCACAGGCCAGGCTCGTACAAGGGTCTTTTCTGGCCACACATGCTTCTGCTCAGCCATCAGGTGAAATCAATTCGCTTTAGATGTAAGATTTCCATGATGGCACTGTGGACACCATCAGCCACCTGCCCACCTTCTGTCTGCTTCCTCCTTCCTAACAGAACCCTGTCTCAGGGAAGACTCGGATAAGCCTCATGATCCTGCTGATCCAGGCTGCTGACCAGAGACTGGCTCATCAACCCAGGCCAAGCGTCAGGGCACCCCCGTCCAGGCAGCTGCCCTGTAATGGGAATATTCGGGGCGAGAGAGTTTTGATCAGGGATTCCCCACCATGCCTCATCCTTGCTTCACTTTTCCCCCTCCAGGGATGAGCAAGAAGCGGCCACCAGTTAGCCTGTTTCTGGCTTCCATGTTGTGGGCAGCTCCCTGCCCTAGCTGACAACCCAAGCTCAAGGTCTCAGAGGTACCATTAGAGCCTTGTCAATCTGGAGGAGTTACAGGGACACTTGTGAAGTCCAGTAGAGGTTAGGAAGGAATGCATATGAGAAACGCTGTTTCTCGTAGTCCCTTCCTCCCCCAGTGACTTTAATCATACCTGCTTGCTCTCCAGTGAAGGGACAAACAGAGGGACATCAGGGTGCAGAAAAGTCCCCTCTTCCTGAGGCAAATATGCTGACTGCAAAAGGAAAAACATTGCCTGGCCAACATGCCTGCCTTGCTGGCCTGTTCTGTGTCTGTGACCAGGAATTTCAAGGAGGGGATTCTGTGTCGGGGAGGACCCTGTCATCATGTGCTGGGAGATGCCAGCTCACAAAAGCCACATTCCCAGGTGTGCTCAGCCCTCTTCCTCTGCAGCCTGCAATTCTGCAGCATTCCAAGGACCGGGCTCTAGTTCTCTTTACACCTGAAGCCATCTCCAGGAGAGCTATAAGTGACATCACAATGGCAGAGATAATGATAACTACTACTTATTAAGAGCTATATATTAATATTAACCATGTGCTCTGCATGGATCATCTACTCCTTCTGTGATACTGCAGAAAACGTGGTATTGTGCTCAATTTACAGACAAGGAAAACTGAGGCCTATAGATACCCAGACACTCACCCAGGTACACAGAGCAGGAAGGAGAGCTCAGTAGCTTCTGGGCCTTTTGGCTAAGATCAAGTGTAGTATCTGCTATCAGTTTAACATCTGATACTGAAGCAGTGTTATCTCACACTGAGGAAATCAAGGATGCGGACACACAAGAAGCGAGTTTAAGAGTGGAGATTTAATAGGTGAGAGAAAGAGAAAAGAGAAAAATGTTCTCTCCCGTAGCAAGAGAGGCTCCTGAGTGGGTCTTCTGGTTTTGTGGTGAAATGCAGAGGGTTTTACAGACCAGCCTGAGGAGATGGTGTCTGATTTACATAGGCCCCAAAGATTGGTTGGAGCAGGCAGGCCATTGACACAGCACAAAGCTGGCTGCCCCATCCTAATATTTTATTATGCAGATGGGTTCTCTATCTGGTTGGTGCCATGTGGCCTGTTCCTTTACTGCACACATGGTTGACAAAGAAGGGAACACGGAGCCTCCATGTTGCACATGCCTGATCGCCAGGTAGCCTTTTCCTATTGGCACAGCTGCCGATATTCACCCGTGTGAGCTTCTAGTTTGCTTTTCTATGTCTGCAGCTTGATTTTTCAGGCTGCTCTTTGTTAGAAAAGAAATGATTTGGGGACTGCTTTTTATTAAAAGGGAAACTTTACCAAGGACTCTCTTACCCTCATTAACTGCCGAAATAATTTCTTCTTAGCTCCTGTATCAATACATCCTGTACTAGAGGACAATATGTCAAATGAGTTTTTGGAGGAGGGAGATGGGATCAGAGTGTGCTGAGACTACTTCACACATTGACGTATGCTGCAGTACCTCTAGGATTGGAGCATGCCCTTGGGATAAGTTAAACAAAAAGTAGAACTTAGATCCCATCAGAGGCTGGTGTATCCGTACGGGGT
>NW_012116821.1:3235423-3237881 GCF_000951035.1 Colobus angolensis palliatus | reverse complement strand
ACACCTGAAGCCATCTCCAGGAGAGCTATAAGTGACATCACAATGGCAGAGATAATGATAACTACTACTTATTAAGAGCTATATATTAATATTAACCATGTGCTCTGCATGGATCATCTACTCCTTCTGTGATACTGCAGAAAACGTGGTATTGTGCTCAATTTACAGACAAGGAAAACTGAGGCCTATAGATACCCAGACACTCACCCAGGTACACAGAGCAGGAAGGAGAGCTCAGTAGCTTCTGGGCCTTTTGGCTAAGATCAAGTGTAGTATCTGCTATCAGTTTAACATCTGATACTGAAGCAGTGTTATCTCACACTGAGGAAATCAAGGATGCGGACACACAAGAAGCGAGTTTAAGAGTGGAGATTTAATAGGTGAGAGAAAGAGAAAAGAGAAAAATGTTCTCTCCCGTAGCAAGAGAGGCTCCTGAGTGGGTCTTCTGGTTTTGTGGTGAAATGCAGAGGGTTTTACAGACCAGCCTGAGGAGATGGTGTCTGATTTACATAGGCCCCAAAGATTGGTTGGAGCAGGCAGGCCATTGACACAGCACAAAGCTGGCTGCCCCATCCTAATATTTTATTATGCAGATGGGTTCTCTATCTGGTTGGTGCCATGTGGCCTGTTCCTTTACTGCACACATGGTTGACAAAGAAGGGAACACGGAGCCTCCATGTTGCACATGCCTGATCGCCAGGTAGCCTTTTCCTATTGGCACAGCTGCCGATATTCACCCGTGTGAGCTTCTAGTTTGCTTTTCTATGTCTGCAGCTTGATTTTTCAGGCTGCTCTTTGTTAGAAAAGAAATGATTTGGGGACTGCCTTTTATTAAAAGGGAAACTTTACCAAGGACTCTCTTACCCTCATTAACTGCTGAAATAATTTCTTCTTAGCTCCTGTATCAATACATCCTGTACTAGAGGACAATATGTCAAATGAGTTTTTGGAGGAGGGAGATGGGATCGGAGTGTGCTGAGACTACTTCACACATTGACGTATGCTGCAGTACCTCTAGGATTGGAGCATGCCCTTGGGATAAGTTAAACAAAAAGTAGAACTTAGATCCCATCAGAGGCTGGTGTATCCGTACGGGGTACCCCTTTCACTGGGCAGCAGTGCCTTCCATACACTAGTGCCCATCCTGCCCGCCAGTCCCCCTCTAAGTCCTGCTCTTCCCTGGGGTCCGGCCTGGGCAGTGAGAGAGTGAAGCTGGCATTGATTAGTCTGTTGGCTCCCAGTCTGCTCTCAGATCAAGGGGGTGGGGACAATGCTTTAGGCAACACACGAAACCCTCATTCCCCCATGGGAACCAAAGGTCTCAATGTCATTTTAGAGCTGATGACACAGAAGCCCAGGGATGGAAATGGCCAGTTTTGAGCCTCTCTAGGGCCAGTGCTGGCTCTCAGACCAGTCCAGCCAGATCAGGGCCTGCTTTTCAGGGGATGCGGCCTTTGTCCACCACCCTGCAGGTCCTGGAGGATGAATGTGGCTCTAAGTTAACTGAATGTTGACAACAAAAGGTCTGCAAAATGGGCAGATGTTCCATTTGTAGCAATGCCTTGGGGATCCTAAGGACATGGCCCTCACAGATGCTGTTGGGCTTTATGTAAGCACGTGGCTAAGTGAGAGAAGCTTTGAGCTCTGACCCAGTGTTTAAATCAAGGACCAGTGGTACAACCGATAGTCTAACACACGCCTAATGTTTTCTGAATCCTTTTTAGGGTCACTTACATTATAGAGCTGCCTCATCTACGCCTCTGCCACAACAACCCTGGGAGGGGCATCTTGACATGGAAAAAGTGAGGCTCAGGAAGACTGCGTGACTTACCCTAGGTCACATGGCCTGTAGGCAACTGAACCAGTCCTTGAATTCAGAGCTGCCTGAATCAAGCTCCCACATTTTCAACATGTGACCACACTCCTCCATGCTGAGGACGTTTCTGCTTGCAAACTGGTGTTTTTCTGGAAGAACAAAGAAGGCCATACCAGACAAATCTGCCTTATAATGAAAGGCAGAATACCACCTTATTCCATATGGGTAAGCCTGGGGTCCAGGTGCCTGGACCTGTGAGGTGAGTGTGACTCCAGGGAGGAGAGGAGCATAGCCAGGCTGCCTCACCTACCTCACCTAGGCAGCGGCCCCTGAGTGGATCCACACAAACTGCAAGGACTTTTGGAATGGACTGAATTGTGTCCCCCACAAAATTCACAGATTGAAGCCCTACCCACCAGTGTGACTGCATTAGGAAACAGGGTCTGTAGTGTGACTGCATTAAGAAACAGGGTCTGTAAGGAGGTAATGAAGGTCAAATGAGGCCAGGCTGGGAGCAGTGGCTCATGCCTGTAATTCCAGCACTTTGGGAGGCCGAGGCGGGTGAATCACTTGAGGTCATGAGTTTGAGACCAGCCTGGCCAACATTGCAAAACCCCGTCTCTACTAAAAATACAAAAATTA
>NW_012116821.1:3232687-3234119 GCF_000951035.1 Colobus angolensis palliatus | reverse complement strand
AAAAAAAAAAAAAAAAAAAAAAAGGGAAAGAGACACTGGAGCGCTCTCTCTTTCTCTCTCTCTATCTCTCTCTCTGCAGGTGCACAGAGAAAAGGTTGCATGAGGACACAGCAAGAAGGCAGCTGGGTACACACCAGGAAGAGAGGCCTCACCTGAAACCAACCCTGAGGGCACCTACAGGGCCTATAGACCTGTAAAAAGATCAATGTCTGTTTAAGACACCCAGTTTGTGGTATTTTGTTATGCTGTCTGAGCATATTAATACAGTTTTTTTTTTTTTCAGAGCTCCTCAAAGCTCACATTCCAACATAACACAGGAGTGAAAGCACAGGCTTTGAAGTCAGGAAGGACTAAGATCTCAACCTGGCTTCCCATTCAGCAGGACCTTGGCTTCATCTCTAGGATCTGTTTCATAAGATTGATACGAAAATTAATTGAAGCAATGCATAGGAAATGCTTGTCATGGTATGTGGAACATGTAAGGATATTACTATTATCCTTATTGTAATTGCCTTTGCAAAAAATTATGTAAGTGAGAAAATTATGGCTTTGGGGGAGATCTGATCTGGCCAATCCCCCTTTTGCCTTTAGCCTTCAACTGCCCTAAATTATTCCTGGGCTTAGGCTAAGCTAACTTTGGGAAACATTTAGTTTATAGTTTAAATGATAATAGCCTTTCCACCAAATTCAACCACCTTTGTAAAGCTAATGAGAGACCACCAGGCTAGGAGGATAGAGGAACCTGAATTTGGCTAAGGTGGAGACATAGACAATTGCCAGCCATTATTCTGGAGGTCACAAGACATGCAGCTTCCCCAATTATTCCTGCAGATAACATCACTATGTAGAAGGTTAAGATTGGCCTTTTGAGATGTCTTTTCAGGTTTTCTGCAGGTCTCACACTGATAATGGCTCCACCTGGATCCCCCAAGGGCTCCTGTGGTCCTACCTAGAAGTGACTCAGCTCAGGAGGACCATTTCCCACACCCCTCTGATGGCACCCCCAACCAATTGGCAGCAAGCACCCATTGCCTAGGCACCCTCACCCCTTTCCGCAAACTACCTTTGAAAAACCCTGGCCCCTGAATTCTTGGGGAGACTGATTTGAGTAATAACAAGAGTCCAGTCTCCCGTTCAGCTGGCTCTGTGTGAATTAAACCCTTTCTCCATTGCAGTTCCCCTGCCTTAATAAATAGGCTCTATCTGGGCTGCAAGCAAGAAGAGTCCATTGGGTAGTTACATTATGAGGTTATCTTTACTCTGATGGAGCTGGTGGATGGTACTTGGGTTCAAGTGCTCTGAGTTTTTCTAGCTGTGGTCCATTGTTCCAAAGCACACATCCTGACTCTAGGGTGTCACTGGGGTCTGGTACAGGTAGTTAGGCATGAGCAGGGCTGGAGAGGGCTCTCCCCTACCCACCAGGAATGTCAGG
>NW_012116821.1:3226539-3228277 GCF_000951035.1 Colobus angolensis palliatus | reverse complement strand
ATGTATTGATTGATGTATTGTGTCTCTCCTATAAAAGCAAGCTGTACCCTGACCCCCTTGGGCACATGTTGTCAGGCTCTCCTGAGGCTGTGTTACGGGCATGTCCTTAACCTTTGGCAAAATCAACTTTCTCAATTGACTGAGACCCATCTCAGACATTTTGGGTTCACACCAAGTAGGTGAAAAGGTCAGGCACCCTGGTTGAAATTGCTGCAGTAGTTTTGGGTATTTTTCTCCCAGAAATTTTATAGCAATAATGCACTGTAGTGTTCAAGACTTGCTTGCTTTTTAATTATCTATGGCTTAAGCATGTACTATTCTTCTGCTACTCTGTTCTGATATGCCTGAAACCAAGGCATGTAGAGAAGCTGTGAAGGCATTCCACACCTGCCATCGTGTGTCTGTGCATCGGCTCCACACCTGGTGAGTACGTGGTCCTCACACTGCTGGGTGGCAGCGCAGGAGGTGTCTTTAGTGACATGTTGTTGTGTTACCTTTTATGTGCAGGGCATAATTGATGAACCGGATTTGTCACATTCAGTAGCCCCAGGAAAAGCTTTGTCCTGGATGCCTGCAGGGCTCCATGTCACAGGGAGGAGAGGAGCCACTTCTACCCTCTCTCTGATACTTCTGCATCCAGGGTCTCACTGACCCTGGGGCCAATTCCTGAGGATAGTAAACAACTCACCCAGGATGTGCCTTTCTTATTCAAAGGAACTCATCCAGCACCCACACCCCCAATCACCTCTTTCATTGGTCCTCACACTCCAGGCCACCATTCACCTGCCCTTATCATCTCAGAGCTGGGTGCCAGACTGCTAGGAACAGCCCCTATGCCCACAGCATGCTGAAATTATTCACTGTCCAGCCCCCAGCCTGCTGCCGCTGCCTGGCCCACACCTTCCTACAGAAGGCACAATAAAGGTTCTTCTTCACACCTCACCCACCCACCCCCATGCATTGTGACCAACCTGGTGCATCCCTGTGTGGCCCTGCCTGGTGTGCCCTGTCTCCTGTGTAAACCAAAAATAAAATTAAAAGCCCCACAACCGACTAAATGGATCTCTTCCCTCAGCCAAGGAAATTTCCAAAGTCAACCTGAAAAACTAGTTCAGGTCATGAAGCAGAGGTCAGATATGCCTCTCTATCCCCTCTTCTCGTTGAAATTCAGGCACAGCTGACCAGCGTTAACATTAAAATGAGATCTTAAGACTGATAGAACAGACTCTAGTCATAAGATACCAAATTCTAACATCACGCTAGTATAGCATCACATGACAGATGGCAGGCCCTGAAAGAAATCAAAGTATTTTATCCCAAAATATATTTCTTTGACATACTTTTATTTTTATTTCTTTATTGATTTTTATAGAGACAATGTTTCGCTATGTTGCCCAGGCTGGTTTCAAACTCCTGGGCTCAAGCAATCCTGCCTCAGCCTCCTAAAGTGCTGGGATTACAGGTGTGAGCCACTGCACCCAGCCTCTTTGACATATTTTGAAACGGCCCTGCAAAGCTACCTCTCGTAGGGAAAATCTACATTCTCTAGAGAATCCCCTTCCCTTTCTAGGTCTTTTCCTGATCCAGGAGAGATTAAGAATCTGGCACCCTTTTAGGTTTGATAAGAGATATTTACCATCTATTCTCTCTGAAGCCTGCTACCCAGAGGCTTCAACTACATAATAAGTGTCAGGCCTCTGGGCCCAAGCCAAGCCATGCATCCCCTGTGACTTGCAGG
>NW_012116821.1:3195267-3226104 GCF_000951035.1 Colobus angolensis palliatus | reverse complement strand
TACCCAAATCCTATAAAACGGCCCCACCCTTACTCCCTTTGCTGACTCTCTTTTCGGACTCAGCCCGCCTGCACCCAGGTGAAATAAACAGCCATGTTCCTCACACAAAGCCTGTTTGGTGGTCTCTTCACATGGACGCGCATGACATTTTGGTGCCATGACTCGGATCAGGGGACCTCCCTTGGGAGATCAATCCCTTGTCCTCCTGCTCTTTGCTCCGTGAGAAAGATCCACCTATGACCTTAGGTCCTCAGACCCAACAGCCCAAGGAACATCTCACCCATTTTAAATCGGGTAAGCGGCCCCCTTTTTACTCTCTTCTTCAACCTTTCTCACTATTTCTTAATCTCTTTCTCCTTTCAATCTTGGCATCACCCTTCAATCTCTCCCTTCTCTTAATTTCAATTCCTTTCATTTTCTGGTAGAGACAAAGGAGACAGGTTTTATCCGTGGAACCCAAAATGCTGGCGCTGGTCATGGACTGGGGAAGGCAGCCTTCCCCTGGTGTTTAATCATCGCAGGGACGCCTCTCTGATTACTCACCCACGTTTCAGGGGTGTCTGACCATGCTGCGGGAATGCCTGTCTTGGTCGTTCACCCTAAGTGGCAAGTCCCGCTTTTCTGGGGGAGGGGCAAGCACCCCAACCCCTACTCTCCCTGTTGTAAAGGTAAACTGAGGCTGGAGCCGAACTGGGAATGAAGACACAAGGCAAATGGCAGTGAGAATAGCCTTTATTAGGACTCGCGGGCGAGGTTCCTCGGTCCAAAGGTGCGGGCCGATGAAGTCGCGCTGAGGGAGGAGGGTATGGGCTTTTTATAGCCTGAGAGGTAGGGAAGCTGGCAGGGCCTGGGGGTTCTTGAAACTACTAGGACAGGAGTTGAGTAAGGGTCATGAGGAAGGGGTCTTTGGAAACTGTTAACCGAAACTGCTGTTTACAAACTTGTGGAATGCAGGTGAGCTGCAGGTCATGGGGGAGTGTGGTTGCCCAGCCAGAACTCTGATGCATGTTAAGTCTGCGGGTGTGTACAAGGGTGAAGGGAGTCTTTAACCAAAGGCCTGCTACACCGGGTAACGCCGCCATGTTGGGTCTAGATTCCTGCCTAACACCTGTCTCTACCCCTTCTCTGCTTTTCTGGGGGAGGGGCAAGTACCCCAACCTCTTATTTTTTGTGCCCCCTCTTATTTTTGTGCCCCCTCTTATTTTTGCGCCCTGACCTCTTATTTTTGTGCCCGAATCCCTTAGTTCCACGCCCCGATCCCTTTCCCGCTTTTCTGGAGGGCAAGGACCCCCAAACTCCTTCTCTCCGTATCTCTACTCTCTGTTTTATCTGAGCTTGCCTCCTTCACTATGGGCAACCTTCCATCCTCCATTCTTCCTTCTTCTCCCTTAGCCTGTGTTCTCAAGAACTTAAAACCTCTTCAACTCACACCTGACCTAAAACCTAAATGCCTTATCTTCTTCTGCAACACCACTTGGCCCCAATACAAACTTGACAATGGCTCTAAATAGCCAGAAAATGACACTTTAGATTTTTCCATCCTACGAGATCTAAATAATTGTCGTAAAATGGGCAAACGGTCTGAGGTGCCTGACGTCCAGGCATTCTTTTACACATCGGTCCCTCCCTAGTCTCTGTTCCCAATGCAACTCGTCCCAAATCTTCCTCCTTTCCCTTCCGCCTGTCCCCTTAGCCCCAACCCCAAGCATCGCTGAATCTTTCTAATCTTTCTTTCTACAGACCCATCTGACCTCTCCCCTCCTCGCCAGGCTGAGCTAGGTCCCAATTTTTCCTCAGCCTCTGCTCCCCTACCCTGTAATCCTTTTATCACCTCCCCTCCTCACACCGGGTCTGGCTTACAGTTTCTGGCTTACAGTTTCCTTCCACGGCTAGCCCTCCCCCACCTGCCTAGAAATTTCCTCTTAAAAAAGTGGCTACAGCTAAAGGCATAGTCAAGGTTAATGTTCCTTTTTCTTTATCTGACCTCTTCCAAATCAGTTAGTGTTTAGGCTCTTTTTCATCAAATATAAAAAACCCAGCCTAGTTCATGGCCCGTTTAGCAGCAACCCTGAGACACTTTTCAGCCCTAGACCCTGAAAGGTCAGAAGGCTGTCTTATTCTTAATATGCATTTTATTTTATTACTCAATCTGCTCCAAAAATTAAATTCTGGCCCTCAAACCCCACAACAGGACTTAATGAACCTCGCCTTCAAGGTGTACAATAATAGAGTAGAGGCAGCCAAGTAGCAACTTATTTCTGAGTTGCAATGCCTTGTCTCCACTGTGAGACAAACCCCAGCTACATCTCCAGCACACAACTCCAAACACCTGAACCGCAGCTGCCAGGGGTTCCTCCAGAACCTCCTCCCCAAGGAGCTTGCTACAAGTGCTGGAAATCTGGCCACTGGGCCAAGGAATACCCATAGCCCGGGATTCCTCCTAAGCCGTGTCCCATCTGTGTGGGACCCCACTGGAAATTGGACTGTTCAACTCGCCCAGCAGCCACTCCCAGAGCCCCTGGAGCTCTGGCCCAAGGCTCTCGGACTGACTCCTTCCCAGATCTTCTCGGCTTAGTGGCTGAAGACTAACGCTGCCCCATTGCCTCAGAAGCCTCCTGGACCATCACAGATGCGTTGGGTATCTCTTACAGTGGAGGGTAACTCCGTCCCCTTCTTAATCAATATAGAGGCTATTCATTCCACATTACCTTCTTTTCAAGGGCCTGCTTCCCTTGCCTCCATAACTGTTGTGGGTGTTGACGGCCAGGCTTCCAAACCTCTTAAAACTCCCCAATTGTGGTGCCAATTTGGACAACATTCTTTTATGCATTCCTTTTTAGTTATCCTCACCTGCCCAGTTCCTTTATTAGGCCAATACATTTTAACTAAATTATCTGCTTCCCTGACTATTCCTAGGCTACAGCCACACCTCATTGCTGCCTTTTCCCCCAGTTCAAAGCCTCCTTTGCGTCTTCCCCTCATAGCCCCCCACCTTAACCTATAAGCATAGGATACCTCTCCTTGGTGACTGATCATGCACCCCTTACCATCTCATTAAACCCAATCACGCTTTAAATCCCACAGCACGCTTTAAAAGGATTAAAGCCTGTTATCACTCGCCTGCTACAGCATCGCCTTTTAAAGCCTGTAAACTCCCCTTACAATTCCCCCATTTTACCTGTCCTAAAACCAGACAAGCCTTACAGGTTAATTCAAGATCTATACCTTATCAACCAAATTGTCTTGCCTATCCACCCCGTGGTGCCAAACCCATATACTCTCCTATCCTCAATACCTCCCTCCACAACCCAGTATTCTGTTCTGGATCTCATACATACTTTCTTTACTATTCCTTTACACCCTTCATCCCAGCCTCTCTTTGCTTTCACTTGGACTGACTCTGACACCCATCAGGCTCAGCAAATTACCTGGGCTGTACTGCTGCAAGGCCTCACAGACAGCCCCCATTACTTCAGTCAAGCCCAGATTTCTTCCTCATCTATTACCTATCTCGGCATAATTCTCATAAATACACACTTACTCTCCCTGCTGATCGTGTCTGGCTAATCTCCCAAACCCCAATCCCTTCTACAAAACAACAACTCCTTTCCTTCCTAGACATGGTTAGTGTGGTCAGAATTCTTACACAAGAGCCGGGACTGCGTCCTGTAGCCTTTCTGTCCAAACAACTTGACTCTCTACAATCCTTATAACTTCCAAAATCTATTTTCTTCCCCCAACCATCGCTCAGGACAATGCTCATGCTGATAAGTTAGCTAAAAAAGCAGCCAGTGTTCCAAATTCTATCCCTCACGGCAGTTTTCCTCCTTCACATCGGCCACTTCCACCTATCAATCTCTTCCCACACAAGGCAAATGGTTAAAATATCTCCTTCCAGCCTCACAGGCCCATTCTATTCTGTCGTCATTTCATAGCCTCTTCCATGTAGGTTATAAGCCGCTAGCCCGTCTCTTAGAACCTCTCATTTCCTTTCAATCATGGAAATCTGTCCTCAAGGAGATCACTTCTCAGTGTTCCATCTGCTATTCTACTGCCCCTCAGGGATTGTGCAGGCCCCCTCCCTTACCTACACATCAAGCTCGGGGATTTGCCCCTGTCCAGGACTGGCAAATAGACTTCACTCACATGTCAGAAAACTAAAATACCTCTTAGTCTAGGTAGATACTTTCACTGGATAAGTACAGGCATTTCCCACGGGGTCTGAGAAGGCCACCGCGGTCATTTCTTCCCTCCGTAATTCCTCGGTTTGGCCTTCCTACCTCTATACAGCCTTTAATAGTCAAATCACCCAAGCAGTTTCTCAGGCTGTTGGTATTCAGTGAAACCTTCATATCCTTTACCTTCCTCAATCTTCAGGAAAGGTAGAATGGACTAATAGTCTTTTAAAAACACACCTCACCAAGCTCAGTCACCAACTTAAAAAGGACTAAACAATACTTCTACCACTTTCCCTTCTCAGAATTCAGGCCTGTCCTGGGAATGCTACAAGTTCCAGCCCATTTGAGCGCCTCTGTGGACACTCCTTTTTATTAAGTCCCAGTCTCATTCCAGACACCAGACCAACTTAGACTGTAGCCCAAAAAACTCTCATCCCTAGTGTCTTCTGTCTAGTCATACTCCTATTCACCATTCTCAACTACTCATAAATGCCCTGCTCGTGTTTACACTGCCGGTTTACACTGTTTCTCCAAGCCATCACAGCTGATATCTCCTAGTGCTATCCTAAACCGCCACTCTAAATTCCCTTTTAAAGTAAATAAATAATCTTTGCTAGCAAGGCTATGCTGAGCCTCCTTAAGCACTCTAATCAGATGTCCTAGGTCCTCCCAATTCTTAGTCCTTTAATACCTGTTTTCTCTCCTTTTCTTATTCAGACCTTGTGTCTTCCGTTTAGTTTTTCAATTCATACAAAACCGCATCCAGGCCATCACCAATCATTGTATACGACAAATGTTTCTTCTAACAACCCCACAATATTACCCCTTACCACAAAATCTTCCTTCAGCTGAATCTCTCCCACTCTAGGTTCCCATGCCGCCCGTAATCCTGCTTGAAGCAGCCCTGAGAAACATCGCCCATTCTCTCTCCATACCACCCCCCAAAAAATTTTCACCACCCCAACACTTCACACCATTTTGTTTTATTTTTCTTATTAATATAGGAAGGCAGGAATGTCAGGCCTCTGAGCCCAAGCCAAGCCATCGCATTCCCTGTGACTTGCCCAGATGGCCTGAAGTAACTGAAGAATCACAAAAGAAGTGCAAATGCCCTGCCTCGCCTTAACCGATGACATTCCACCACAAAAGAGGTGAAAATGGCCGGTCCTTGCCTTAAGTGATATTATCTTGTGAAATTCATTTTCCTGGCTCATCCTGGCTCAAAAAGTTCCCCCACTGAGCACCTTGTAACCCCCACTCCTGCCCACCAGAGAACAACCCCCCTTTGACAGTAATTTTCCTTTACCTACCCAAATCCTATAAAACGGCCCCACCCTTATCTCCCTTTGCTGACTCTCTTTTCAGACTCAGCCTGCCTGCACCCAGGTGAAATAAACAGCCATGTTGTTCACACAAAGCCTGTTTGGTGGTCTCTTCACACAGATGCACGTGACAGTAAGAACCTTGGTCTCTACAGCCTCTCATTTTAACCCAGAGACTCCCTTCTATTGATTCCAATTCTTTAGAAAATAACTTAACTCTTTCTGAAACCACCTTTGCAAAATTATAACTGAGGAAATTATGACAGTGAAAGAAATCAGACCTAACCGACTCCATCTTGCTTCTAACTTTTAAGCTGTTTTTGTTTATTGCTGAGCATAGATCAAACTAACTTAGGGAAGGCATTCAGTTCATGGTTTGACTCTGAAACAAAATTGATAGCAGCCCTTTCCTGAAAAGACCTCCTTCTTTTCTGGGGACCGGTCTGCCTTTGCAGGACGAACAAATTAGCTACAAGATAGAAATTATAGTTTATGGGTCATGCAGCCTCTGGCTCCAAGAGTCTGAATCTCACCAAATCGCTCTTGGGGATAACATCACTATTGTAAAACCTAAGATCAGTGCTTGAGATATTTTGCAGCCCCTGCACTCACTCAATGGATCAGCTGACACCACCCAGACCAGTAATGTGGCTCAACCAGTTCTGCCATCCCACCCAGGAACAGAAAATGGCAAGAAAAACTCACTTCAACTCCTTATGATTCCATCTCCAACCTGACCAATCAGCACTCCCCCCTTCCCAAGCCTCTACCTGCCAAATTATCTTTAAAAACTCTGATCACCAAATGCTCAGAGAGACTGATTTGAGTAATAATAAAACTCTAGTCTCCTGCAAGCTGGCTCTGCATGAATTACTCTTTCTCTATTGCAATTCCCCTGTCTTAATAAATTGGCTCTGTCTAGGCAGCAGGCAAGACAAACCTATTGGGAGGTTACATTTCAACCAACTGTCAATCAGAAAATTTTGGAATCCACCTGGAAGTCCTCCCCACCCCACACTGTGACTGCTACAAGTTGTCCCGCCTTCCTGGACCAAACTACCAATCTACACCTTACACATATTGATTGATGCCTGGGTTTAACTTCTGTCCCCCTAAAATGCATGAAACCAAGCTGTAACCGAACCACCTTGGGCACATGTTCTCAGGACCTCTTGAGACTGTGCCTTGGGCCTTGGTCACTCATATTTGGCTCAGAATAACTCTCTTTAAATATTTTACAGAGTTCAACTTTTTCATTGACACCTGCTTCCAGGGAACTGTGAGTAAACACTTCTTCATCCATGACAGTCATTTTTATATCTGCATATCTTACCATACCTGATTTTTAAAAATTCCTTAGGACCCTTAAACCTCCAGGAGCTCCAAAGTTCAGTTCAGACACGCCAGTCCTTGACCAGGCTATGCAGGGTCCATGCAGCCTCTGCTTGCCGATTCCAGATGGCAACAACAGTTCTGAAAGGAGCAGCAACTCCTGGGAGAGTGTGCTGTTCACAGTCCAGGTGAAAGGTGCTCTAGAGCTGTGCTAAGACCCTTTCCTTCATGTCCCCAGGCTTGCAGACAAGCGCACATTCGAGAGGGCTCAACAGAAGCCATATGTTGATGGAGGCAAGTTTTAAGGCCTCCCTGCCTCCATCTAGACTCAGATGAGGGCTTGTGAAAAAACAACAATGTACTTTGTATTCCTTCATTTCCTTTCATATGTTTATTCATCCATTCTTTCAAATATATGTTGAGTATCATGTACCAGGCACTTCTTCAGGTACTGGAAGTCCACAGATTAATAGGAGACCATCTCTGCTCTTGCAGAACCACAGGTTAGTTAGTGGAGGCGGCCATGACAAAAGCAAAGAAAAAGCAAGCTGTCTATGAATATAGGCTCTAATAAAGGAATGTTCCAGGGAACGGGTGGAAGAAAGGATTTCCAAGAGTGAGAGGGAGTGACTAGGGAGGATGTCAAAGGGTATGAAGGTTTCAGCTGGGTCTTGAGGGATGAGTAGGAGTTCGTCAGGCACATCAGGAGGAGGTGTTCAAGGGTGTGTGGATGGAGCCAAGTATTTGGAGTGCCAGAGAGGGCATGAGGCTGGAGAAGTAGGATTTATATGTTGTCTCAGTTTCTATTGCTATGTAACAAGCCATCTCAAAAGTTACTGGCATAAAATAACTATGATTTATTATATCTCAAATTTCTGTAAACTGGCTGGGCTCGCAGGGGAGGTTCTTCTGCTCTGTGGGGTGTTGGCTAGAGCCATCGCTTCACAGGTGTTGACAGCATTCATCTGGGACCTCAGTGGGGAACTGGAACACCTCATGTGGCCTCACTCATGTGTCTGGTGCCTCAGCCAGGGTGGCTGGACTGGCTGGGGACCTGCTGGGGCCTTGTTCCATCAGCCTCTCAGGAGGCGGCTCAGGGCTCCAAGAGAACTAAAGCAGAGTTGCTGAGCCCCTTAAGCTCGAGGTCGGAGCTGGCCCAGCATCCCTTCTGCTGTACTGTTGTTCCTGGACAGAACGAGGTCCGGCTGCTTATTCTCACAGTCTAATAATGAGATGTAGACAGACTGGGAAAGAAAGGAGTTTATATTTGTGCAGCCAGTTACAGGGAGAAGGTTGGAATAACTCACCAGACCAACTCAAAAGTTACAAGTTTTTTTCCTAATGCTTATATTTATTTTAAGTTCCACGCTACGTGTGGAATTGCACCTACAAATAGGAGTGTTTCATTCAATCTATATCTAATCTTTATTATTATTATTTTTAGACGGAGTCTCGCTCCATCACCTAGGCTGGAGTGCAGTGGCACGATCTTGGCTCACTGCAGCCTCTGCCTCCCGGGCTCAAGCCATTCTCCTATCTCAGCCTCCTGAGTAGCTGAGATTACAGGCACCTGCCACCATGCCTGGCTAATTTTTGTATTTTTAGTAGAGACGGGGTTTCTCCATGTTGGTCAGGCTGGTCTCGAACTCCTGATCTCAGGGGATCCACCCAACTCGGTCTCCCAAAGTGCTGGGATTATAGATGAAAACCACTGCACCCAGCCTAGATCTAATCTTTAATTAGGATCTAGGGTCCAGAAAGCTTTCTCTAGAGTCTTGGAAACTTTCTTAATCTTCAGTGGGTCCTGGTACGAGGTGCATATATAAAAATGCTATTATTATTTGATTAGACTTTAGGATTTGAGAAAACCCAGGTGGGTCTTCATTTTGTTTTCACATTCCAACCTTCATACTCAGGCACCAGTTTCTCCAGTTCTTTAATGTTTAACTCAAGCATTCAAAGGATTAGTGGAAACTGAGTGTTCTGGTTGCTAGTGGAAACCTGGCCTGCCACCCCGTGCTGGTCAAAGCAAGTCACAGGCCAGCTCGGATTCAAAGACAGCTGAAGATTCAAGCTTTGAATCCAGCTTGGATTCAAAGAGGCACGCTTGTGTTGTGTTGAGTGGCTGAGGTGGTGTTGCTCTGTCACTGCAGCCGAGGAAGCTCATGCCGGTGCTTGTGGGCTGACTGAAGTGGGAGTGGGCATGGGAAGGGGGCACAGGCCGCAGAGCTTTGCAGAGGCAGAAGGAGCCCTGTGGCTGACAGCATGGGGGCCAGGGGAGGTGCACAGGATGGCCATGCCAGACCCAGGGTTTGGCAACTGCTCTGAAAGCCCCTGTTCTTCGCCTCGGCCTTTGCCAGCCCTTGTTAGATGGCCAAGTGGTGGTATTGCCTGACTTGTCTACTCAGAGCTAGCATTACACCAAGGCCTCTGTGCACAGGGGAAGTGCAGTGGACCATTGCTCTGTCCAGTCCACCCTGACTTTCTACTGGCAACCTGCCTGTCCCGCTCTTGCTCCACGAGGTTTGACAGGGCTGACTCCTCACTCTGCCGCAGGTGGGGGGTGCTTAGGTCTGGAGCAGCAGATCTCCTGGTATCCTCTGAGCTCCAGGGATTGGTTCTGGGCTGGGCAGGTGACCCAAGCAGATCTCGTGAGATTGGGTTGCAGGACTTAGCACATGGAGGGAGGAACCCTCCTGTTCTCTTTCACTGGGGTCACTTGCCTGGGAGGACAAAAACTTGGAACTGTCGGTGCCTATTTTGTCATTCTGAAGGCTGAGACCATCTGAATGGGAAGCCAACCAGGAGGAGCACAGTGCTGAGAGGTGGAAAGAGAAAGATGGAAAGAGCGAGTCCTTCTGACATAGATGGGGCGCTGGACCAAGCTGGATCTGATTTTAGATTATCCTTGTGAAGCAGTGAACCGTCTTATTTTGCTTAAGCTACTTTGGGTTGGGTTTCTTTCTGCCACTTGCACCCAAGCAAGTGCTAACTGAAGTCCTGGCGAATATATTTACTTCCTTCCTGTGCCAATTCACTGGAGAGAGGAATTGCAAATTCTGGGGAATATGGGGCTCAGTACTGCACTGTTGGCTCCTTCCCCATTTTTCCATGTCTATAGTTGTCTTCTGCACACCCTTGGAGTGGGATTAGCCCAGTGGAATATATTGGAATCATGGTAAAACCTTTCCAAGGTCCAGTTTCTTCACTCCAACTTTTCAGTTACCCTCCACAACCACTGTATCATCTTTTAAAGTTGGCAGTTGAAGACCACAGAATAAAATGTTCCTTAACACTTGTTCGCTGCTAGTGAATATGAATACAGGGCTCCTGAGAGCAGAAACTACCACAGGACATGATGGGAAGAACACAGCAGCATAGGGTAAGAAGAGTGCTTTACCTGGGACTCAAGGAAAAGCCAGTCGTTTATAAGAGAGATTGCATTTTGGTAACTGCAAAGGTTCTAGAAAAGCTGTTCTAAGGAGATGCATAGGGCAGGAAGGCCTTTCTTTCCTTGCTCAATCTTGAGGCAGATCATACACGAAGGGCCTCAAGCCATCAAACCTTGGGTATATTTACTTCTTCCCGGTTAAGCAGTAGAACGTTTCCTGTATTTTTCAAACACATTTTCCCTTAAGATCCCCTGAAGTCCTTCTGAACCAGTGGGGTGTGTGCAGCCCTAAATAGGGCTTTTACTCGGCAAAGGAAACTAAGCCACTGACACTGGGTCTAAAATAGCCCCAGCCAGGATATCCTGAACTGATTTTCCTGACTGCCAGCTCACACTTGCGATGGACTTTACCATGACATCTTAACAGCCCTATCTGCAGAGAGGAACAGGCACTAATAAAGTGGGCCTAATCTATGGGAAAGAGAGCCTGCCAGTGCTGCCGGAGGCCAGGATGGGTGCCAGCCCATCCCATGGGACAGTCACACTTGTTATGACTTTTCAGGGTGAGGCACATGGGAATGTCCTTAGCTGGTTTCACAGTTCATCCTTGGTGTATATATATTTGCTTTAATCATTAATGTCATATCATTACTTTCTTGACGATGTGGCCAGTGTTTCTTGTTTTTAAATTAAAATATTTTTAGAGCAGTTTTAGGTTCACAAAAAAATGGAGTGGAAATCACAGAGAGTTCCCATACATCCCCTGCTGGGACTCACACAGCCTCCCCCACCATCCATGTCCTGCCTCAAGTGGCATATTTGTTACACTGATGACCCTACGTGGACATATCATTATCGCCCAAAGTCCACAGTTTACATCAGGATTCACTCTTGGTGTTATACAAATGTATGACATGTGTACACCACTGCAGTGTCATACAGAGTAGTTTCACTGTCCTAGAATTCCTCTGTGCCTGTCTATTCACCCCTCTGTCCCTACAACCCCTGGCAACCACTGATCTTTTTATTGTCACCATAATTTTGCCTTTCCAGAATGTTATGTAGTTGGACTCATACAGTAGGTAACCTTTTCAGAAGGGCTTCTTTCACTCAGTAATACGCATTTAAGTTTCCTCCATGTCTTGTCATGGCTTGAAAGCTCATTTCTTTTTAGCACTGAATAATCTCATCATCTAGTTGTATCACAGTTGATTTATCCACTCACCTACAGAAGGACATCTTGGTTGCTCCTAAGTTTTGCCAATTATGAACAAAGCTGCTAAAAACATCTGTGCGCAGGTTTTTGTGTGGACAGAAGTTTTCAGTTCATTTGGGTAAATATCAAAGAGCACGACTGCTGGATCACATGTTAAGAATATGTTTCGTCTTGTAAGAGACTGACAAACTGTCTTCTGAAGTGGCAGTACTATTTTGCATTCCCACAGCAGTGAATGAGAGTTCCTATTGGTCCACACTCTCACCAGCATTTGTGGTGTCGGTGTTTTGGATTTTAGCTTTTCTAATAGGTGTGTAGTGACCAGTGTTTCTTCATAATTATATTTTGGCCATTATTTCAAGTATTGACTTTGGATGTTGCGGTTCTATCATCTTGAATAAATGAAAAGTGTAACAAAACCAACTCATACATTCATCATTCACTTACTGATTAAAAAAATACTTTGAGTGGCTATTATGTACCAGGAATGGGAGATTCTCAGATAAAAATTCTCTCTACCCTCGAAAAGCTCAGAGGCTACTGGAGGAGGAGGACAGGAGAACGGGTTGACACTGAGAGTGCACAGGAGGAGAGCGCTGTATTTCCGTGAAGCAGAGCCTCAGGAGGGGGCTTCACCCCACAAAGAAGGGGAGGCTGGACTGGGAGGCAGTGGGGAGATGGCCCACCAGCCTCTCAGGAGGTTGGAGGCTGGAATCATCGAAGGTCTGGGAGACATGAATGGGGCAGGGGTAGGGAGGGGATACGCAGTTCCAGGCAGACGGGGTGGATATGTGAAGGCACGGGGGAAAAGCTGCATTTCAGGGTCATTGGAGTCTAGGGTTTGAGGATGAGGGATCAGGGATTCAAACAGGGAAGAGACATGACTGGGTTTGCTTTTCAGGAGGACCCCTGGCCAGTGGGGAGGACAGACAGGATGGAGTGACAAGGAAGGGAGGGAACTGGTAGGGTAGCAGGTATGGGACGGAGTGTAAGGAAAGAAGGGAACTGGTAGGGTAGCAGGTACAGGACAGAGTGACAAGGGAACTGGTAGGGTGGCAGGTATGGGATGGAGTGACAAAGAAGGGAGGGAACTGGTAGGGTGGCAGGTATGGGATGGAGTATAAGGAATGGAGGGAACTGGTAGGGTGGCACGTATGGGATGGAGTGACAGAAGGGAGGGAACTGGTAGGGTGGCAGGTACGGGATGGAGTGTAAGGAAGGGAGGGAACTGGTAGGGTGGGGATGGAGTGTAAGGAAGGGAGGGAACTGGTAGGGTGGCAGGTACGGGATGGAGTGTAAGGAAGGGAGGGAACTGGTAGGGTGGCAGGTGAGGGTCTGCAGCTGGGGAGGCTCATTCACTCCTTTGCATTCTGCAGATGTTTATGGAGCACAGATTCCTGCCCAGAGAGAGCTTCTGGTCTAGCCATGGATTATCCCAAATATCTTTTAGGGAAAATGTCAACCTTGTCTGTTTACTCCTCATAGCTGGGACCACAGCTGCTGCCATGTTCATTTTAAAAGGCAGATTTAGGCCAGGCATGGTGGCTGTTGCCTGTAATCCCAGCACTTTGGGAGGCTGAGGCAGACAGATTGCATGAGCTCAGGAGTTTGAGGCCAGCCTGGGCAACGTGGTGAAACCCTGTCTCTACAAAAATACAAAGATTAGCCAGGTGTGGTGTTGTGTGCCTGTGGTCCCAGTTCCTTGGGAGGCTGAGGTGGGAGGATCACTTGAGCCTAGGAGGTCAAGGCTGCAGCGAGCTGAGATTGTGCCACTGCACTCCAGCCTGGGCGACAGAGCAAGACCCTGTCGGAAATAAAATAAAAGGCTGATTTAAGGTTATTTATTCCCCTCTTCTTGAGTGCCAGTGGACAATGAGTCATAAAAGGGCCTTAACCAGGTGGCAGAAGTGGAGAAGGGTGTGGAGGTGGAAGGGGACCCGAGGGCTGGGCCACCCCACGGTGCTGTCACCACCCTTGAATCCTGGACAGACGGCAACTGTCTGTCGCGGCTCCGACTCCATGGTAACTGCAGTCTGCTCAACACCTGGTGAATCATCTGCTCGGTATTTCCTCTTGTTGGGTGGCGGTGATGATGGCGAGCTCCTCCTGCTTTAAAACGGAGATGGAAGACAGCCATTTCTTTTCATTTTCCCCCTGGCTGCTGCTGCATTTTTTTTTTTTTTTTCGTGGAGCTCCAACTAGCTAGCAGCTCTTACACACATTAGGCCCAAGCAATTATGATGACTATGTTAAAAAAAAAAATCCATAAACTAGACAAAAGTAAGATCCTTCTCACAAACGCAGGATATTGGTATTTCTTGAACTGGGCTGAGCTCAGTAGGGAAATGACACCCTGATGGACTCTCTCAAGTTGGAGCCAAGGCTGGCCCGACAACAGCAGCAAACACAGCTTCTGAATGACAGCAGGGAACAGCCGGCTCGCCGCAATGTAGTTTCCTCTAAATTAAGATCTTCATCCATTCTGTAAACATTGAGCATCTACCCTGCACCAGGTAGTGCTCGAGGCACTGGGAAACATCCCCACTGATTCAAGGCAAAGTCCTTGTTTTCAAATGGACGTTAGATATGCTATTAGGGAAGACAATATAAACAACTTCAACACTGTATATAATATCTGCAAGCAAAAACTGCCATGAAGAGTCAAAAACCAAAGCAAGGGACTGGATGGTGCTCAGGAGAGACTAACATGGGCAGAGGGCATGAGCACGTGGCACTGGGAAGGGGGTTCCAGGCCCCTGGAGCAAGTAGGGGGTGCATGTGAGGCGCAGAGGCTGGAGATGTGGTCAGCAGCCACTTTTGCCCTGGGATGGCCCTACAGACTACTGAGGTAGACACTCCGCATGGCCAGGGACCAAACGCCTCTTTAAGTATCAATGTCACAGTCACACACGTGGGTCAGAAAAAGCTTGCTTTTGATAACTACTTGATTTCCAGCTCTGAGCCCCCATGCTCCATGCTGTGCGGGAAGCATGGGGCAGGCATTTCTAAGTAACCTTGTCTAAGCCGTTTCCTTCGTTTAGTTAGAGCTTCCCTCTCGCCCTGGGCTGTGTGTGTGCTCCCCTTCCTCTGGGAAGACGCCTTGGTCCTTGATCACCTTCAGCTCGGTGGCCTCTGTGGAGAAGGGACCCCCACGGCCCCCTGTGGAGAAGGGACCCCCACGGCCCCCCGGCGCTGCTCACACAGTAGGCATTACGGATCTGTGTGTTGGCTCGGAAGATTTTGTGCCTATGGCAGCGAAGTGCTGTCCTCTTACAAAAATCAGTCTACTAGGACATTTCCCCAAGAGAAGGAAGGAGCAGTGGTGAGGACCCTTTCCCTGATTTGTACTCGAGTGCGCCTCTGGGTGCGGCTCAGGGCACAGGACACTTCCGGCTGCTCTTCTCTGCCTGTCTGGAACTTTGGACTCAGCAGCTGGGATCTGGTGACAGGGCTCCCTCTGTTTCTCAGCCGTTACCTGGCCTGCCTTGATTTCCACTAGCTGCGCTCATGCCAGCTGGGAGACAAGTGTCGTTAGACTCGACCCAAGAGGCACAGTCCCATCCCTCCGCTCTCGGATTCCTCCAGAACCCTTGGAGGGGCAGGCTTCCCTCTCTGGTTGCCGTCTGCCGTTGGAAAATCTCCTTCCCTCAGTCCAGACAGAATTCTCAGCTCTTCTCCAGGTGGTGGAAGGAAACTGGCTGCTGATATCCTTCCAGGTCTTTCTTTATACCCAGACTCAAGGGGCTTTTCTCCTCCTGTTACTGTCTCTGCTCTGGCTTCACAAAAGCCTGCTAGCAGCTCCAGGTAAGAATTAGCTTCTATTTTCTGGGCTGTGCCAGGATCCCCAAGAGGGGCCCCAGACTCAGTGAGTGGAGGGTGGTGGCACAGTCAAGAATCGAGGGGGTACCTGGTGCGAATCCTCTAAGGATGACCGTCTGTGACTGTGCTGTCAAACCTTCCAGGCAGAAGTGGTGCACTGTGTGTACATCATCAGTGTAAATGCTGCATTTCCAGCACTCGCCGACCAGCCAACTGGTGCCTGAGTACCAGCTGGCCACTGTTGGGTTATCTGCTGATTTGGGGCTTTAAAATTTGAAGGCTGTTCAGCTCCTTGAGGAGTCAGGAGTTTGGGACTGGGTCAGGTTCACCTGTGGATTCTCTGGCCAACACATGGCCCACTGTGTTCCTCAGTACCCATTTAGAGAGAGAGAGGTGGAGTCTTCCTCCTGCTTGGTTTCCCCATGGTGAGGTCTGGCTAGGCCAACAGTTACACAACCTCAGTGCAGAGCCCCAACATGGTGGTGGAGGTAAGTGGCCTTGGCATCCATCCCCCTTGTCTTCCTCCACTTCCCAGGGAGTCCATTACTCTATCTGCCGTCTCTTTCCCTGTCCACGGAGACAGACCAACCTGACACTCTTTATAGTGGTGGTTCTCAAAGTATGTTCCCAAGCCTGAGACATCGATTTCAGCTGGAGACTTATTAGGAATGCACATTCTCAAGCCTCATCCCAGATCTATGAATCAGAAATTCTGTGGGTGGGTCCAGCAACCTGTGTTCTCTCCAGTCTCCAGGTGATTCTCATGCCCCAACATTTGAGACCTGCTGCTTTAAAGGATGTTGGAGGCATCGCCTCTGCTCTGCTGCCAACAGGCGTGGGCACAGGGGAGGTCGGAGAAGCAGAAAGTGATGGAGATCGGGGCCCACGGAAGCTACCTCTTTGTCATGTGGGGAGTTCTGAAATGCCCCCTGCAGTCCTGCCTCACTGCCCATTCATAGCCTACAGGGTGTCCCTGGTTTCTTGTTGTTGGCATGTGACCTTCACGACAGTAGTTTTCAGATCCTGAAGAACCTGAGTTGGAAACAATTCCTTATGCAAGGGGAGCCACATAGGTGTCCGCACAGGTCTCCTGGGTGTGCAGAGCCACAGGGTTCCGAGGCTTCCTCCACTGAGTGTGGCTTAGCCCTTAGTTCACAACCAAGCAATCCACCATGTCTTCAAACAACGAGAAGGCAAGGGTGGTTCTCAAGAAGTGGCGTTGAGGGAATGGATGTGTGGCCCCCACACCCAGCAGGCTGCAGGACCACCCCCTCCCCTGCCCCAAGCTCAGGGTTTTGCCCAAACCCAAGCACCTCTACTTCTTGCTCTTAGTTGACATCTGGAATTGCTGAAGCCTGCAACACCTCTTGAAATTTTTCAGCAACAGTTCCTTCCTTTCCTCCCTCTCTTCCTCCCTCCCTCCTTCCCTTCCTTCCTTCCTTCCCTTTTTGAGACAGAGTCTCCCTGTCACCCAGGCTGGAGTGCAGTGGCATGATCTCGGCTCACTGCAACCTCTGCCTCCTGGGTTCAAGCGATTCTCCTGCCTCAGCCTCCCGAGTAGCTGGGACTACAGGCACATGCCACCACGCCCAGCTGTTTTCTTTTTGTATTTTTAGTAGAGACGAGGTTTCACCATATTGGCCAGGATGGTCTGGATCTCTTAACCTCGTGATCCGCCCGTCTCGGCCTCTCAAAGACAGCAATGTATTTCTTAGCTAAGGATTTTATCATTTTCCCTAGAAAATTAGGAGGAAAAAAAATCCCAAACAACTCTCTTTATTACTCTTAATTTTAAATATTTCTGAGTATGTTAAATTTGCCAGTGTTCAGAGCAAACCAAAGTATAAGCCATGTGTTCTTCTCTTTTTTTTTTTTAAGCTGACAAATTGGTCTAGGTCTAGAATGGCACTTAAGGGAATTAGCTTGATATTTACAGTGATTTATCCTGCCAGCTGTTCTTCATTTTCCTACTAAGACCTACTTGCCCTCTTCTTCTTGGTCTTTGCTGGTTAATACCATTTTACAAAAAGGCTGTAAAGTTGTAATGCCTGGCGACCCCCACGGTCCTCAGGTAACATGCTGCCCTATGAGCAAGACCCTCAGGGTCTGCACCACAGCATTTTAGGGGCTCTGGCTTTTGGGTGGGAGAGATCATAGATTTGGGGAATCATTAGGGGACCCTCAGAACACAGTTTGGGAGCAGCTGCCTGTACCAGGGTGCAAAATTCAGGAGTCCCCAAGGCCACCCTCAATTCTGACACCCAGTGTAAGGTTGGGGCTCCTCACAGCCGCTCTCAGTTCAATAATTGGCTAGTAGGACTCACAGAACTCCGAAGAGCCTTTCTACGTGCAGTTCTATTACGGTGGAAGGATCCAGATCAAAGTCAACCAAAGCAAGGGGCACACAGGGTGGAGTCTGAGATGCCAGTGCAGAGCCTCTGGCTGTCCTCTCTCAGAGGGGCTGTGTGGACAGGGCCCACCTCTGCCTGCAATGATGAGGCAACAGGCATGGAATAGTGCCAACCAGGGAAGCTCACCCAAGCCTCAGGTCTGGAGTTTTCACTGGGGTGGGTCATGCGGACGCATTGGCTATCTCCACCGCTGGCCTGAGCCTGCAGTCCCTCCGGAGACCAAGCTGATCCTTGGGGCCATAACCCACATGGCCAGCACAGACTGCCTGGCTGGTCCAACCCCCCAGATAAGCAGAGGGACTCTTACCACGCAGACAGTTGCAAGGGCTTGAAGATGACCTCCCAGTAGTAGAGAACAGAAGCCAGGCCTCTCTAAGGACATGGTTAATCCTCCACTGCACACAAGGCTACTCAAAGCACGTGCAGCTCAGCACCATGCAACTATTTGATCCTGGTCCCCGATGAGATAATACAGAGATGGCGTGTGTGTTTAGACACAGCTACAGCAATTGGACAGAGTATGTCTAATGCATCTAATCATGAAACAGTAGGGCTTTTCGTTATCTATTGAAAATTTTTTTCCAGTAATTTAAAAATTATATTTTATAGAAGTACTCATGTGCAGTGAATAGGAATTTTTTAAAACAGTAAATACTCTTCTTTATCACTCATGGTTCGAGAAGGGTTGACCTCTACTCTGTGCCTGCTCTGTCCCGGCCACCTCTGTAACCTTGGATATGACCTCTCAGCTCTCTGGTTTCCAGGGTTCTCTTTTGTAAGTTGGGGCAGGAATGGGTGAACTGAACAGTTTTTTCAGATTTTCCTTTTTGACCATGATGGGAAAATATATCTATGTCATGACCCAGGACCTGTTTCTCCTTGTTCCAGGCAAAGCAGTTTGGCATTTCCTATTCTCATCCTTCTGTTCTCACCCCTTCCATCTAGAAAGAAGACAGTGGCTTGCGTCCACTACTCTGGTTTTGTGATCCATGGAGGGCATGGATCTGAAGTGGGAGACCCAGTTGGGTGGTCTTTAAAGCGATTTCCTGCCACTGGAGGAACTTGAACAAGATTCCTGTGTGTGCATCCAGAGCCAGGGCCAGCTGGGCTGAGCTCTACAGATCATGAGAGTGTGCAGAAGTCATTATGCTCTTTCTTGACTAAGCAGGGGTTTTTCTCCTTTTATTTCTTAGAATAAAAAATGTCGAAAACCCGAGATAGTCACGTGAGGGCGCCACTGCTTATCCTCTCCATCGTGGTGTCAGGGGTGGCCGGGGCCTGTGTCAGGAGCAACTCTCCACGTGGGATTCTCAGGGGGTGCCTGTGCCCTGTGGAGAAGATTCCTCAGTCTGGGGTGACTTGAGGGCATGGTCCTGGCTTTGCAGCTCCCCTGCCTCTGCTCCAGGGCACCTTCATCCTCACTTGCTGCTGCAAACCACCTCAGCATCCAGTCTAGAGGCAAATCATGTCTGGTGTCTTCTTGTGGGTTATCTGGGCACTCACTGGCTTTTACATAAAACACTGAGCATTGAATGTAGTTCAGCTTGTTACCATGGGTTACAAAAATGGAAGTAGATTCTGTTTAAAGAAAAGAAAAAGCTCTTCTGCTCCCCTCTTAGAAAAAGCACCACCCCCTAAACACTTCCAAGCGACTTGTCTCCTTCCTGGCAGGTGACGGGTACTGAGGAAGGGGCCTGTGGAAGACCTCTCAGAGCAGATGCTGCTCAGGATGAACTGACAAGGAGGTGTTTGGTGGGAGCGAATGCCAGTCCCTTCTTTCTGATAATGCAGACTTTCTAATAATGCAGAAATTAATAATGCAGAATTCAGCCACATCAGCTGGAAGCTTACGTGTCAGTTCCTGAGAACATACAGAACCCCATTGGTCAGGAGGAAGTTCCCATCGCAGGGGAGGTGACATGTACAAAGGTAACCGGCTCCCTTTCATGAGGTTCCTAGTTGACATCCTGTATGTTACAGAAGGGAGGGGTGCCTTGAGAAGAGGGGAGTACAGGCAGTGAGATCCACAACAGCATCGCAGGTGAACTGGAGGTGGGTTCTGTGCTTCATAAAAGGGCCCTTCACATTTACACGTTCAGTCACCGCCCATTGTGTTCTGCAATTGTGTTTTATTGCAGAAAGTCAACGTTCACTTAGATCTTAGGAGGACAGCTGCAGAAGGCAAGGCACCAGGAGTCCCGTTAGGTAGCAGAGCATCAGCTGACAGGGCCTCACCGTGGCCTCAGCACTGCTGACCTGCAGTTGTTATCCAGGCACACGGCGAACCCTATTTGGCATTTCCATGAGAAGATGGGTTGGAAACAACCCTTGGTGGCCTGTGAAGCCATCTGTTCTCATTATCTCCAGAAAGTGTGTTTTCTAGCACAGCTGCCACACTGACCCAACTAATTAAATTTCAATCCCAGCTACTTAGGAGGCTGAGGCAGGAGAATCGCTGGAACCCGGGAGGTGGAGGTTGCAGTGAGCCGAGACTGTGCCTTTGCACTTCAGCCTGGATGATGAAAGGGAAACTCCATCTCAAAAAAAAAACAAAAAACAAAAATTTATCAATCCTCAGAGTAGACGTCACTAGAAGATACAGATGCCGCAGGCCAGGTGCAGTGGCTCACGCCTGTAATCCCAGCTCTTTCTGAGGCCAAGGCTGGAGGATCACCTGAGATCAGGAGTTCAAGACCAGCCTGGCCAGCGTGGTGAAACTCTGTCTCTATTAAAAGTACAAAAATTAGCCGGCATGGTGGCGGGCACCTATAGTCCCAGCTACTTGGGAGGCTGAGGCAGGGGAATCGTTTGAACCCGGGAGGCAGAGGTCGCAGTGAGCGGAGATTACACCATTGCACTCCAGCCTGGGCAACAGAGCGAGACTTTGCCAGAAAGAAAAGAAAAGAAAACAAGACAAAACAAAAAAACCTTTGCTTGTCATCATCTCCCTGGTACCTTTCCAGTGGGTTGATGAGTTCAAGGAAAGCTTTCTAAAAGGCTTCACAAAATAATAATTTTTTAAAACATGTGTCAGCTAGGCACATTTCAAAGCACACCGCATGTTTTGATCCAGGATATTAACAACAAAAATTTGTCAGTCCCCACTGAGTCATCCATGTTTACTCAAGTTAGATTTAGCTGCTGAGTTATCTAGAATTTCTGGTGGAAAATCACCTGAGCTGAAATTCTGATAGGCTTTCAAGAAAAAGGAAATGCTCATTCTTTAAGAGATCCTTAAATACATTGTAAGGGAGATTTGAAAGATTTTGAAATCTCTGGAATTAGAAAATTTAAGGATTTCTTTCCATTTTCTTGTTTGTTTGTAGAGGTTTTAAAGAAATCAGATGAGCTCCATGTTTCTTAAGATGGATTTAATCTATCTGGTAGTGAGGTAGAAATAGCAGCAGCTGGGGAGTCCATTCTCCAGGGGGCTCTGGGGCTGGCGGGTCTTAGACCCAGGCTCAGGGCTCAGAACTCAAAGAAGTTTAGGGGTTCAGGAATGCTTAGGGTTGCTTAGGTCCTAGGACTATTAATATTATTCAGGTAAACTATTTTGTGAGCTGGTGTAGCGTCTAAAAGCCATTGACGATTTTTGTTTCCATGGGAAAGTATATTCCAAGTTCCAAGCCAATTTATGGAATGTAATCTGTTGGTAGAGAGTATGCATCATCTATTTTGCCATAGAAAATGTGGTTTGAACATTTCACATGTGTTATGAAACATACATGTATTAGAGCTTTTAGTACAAAGAGCAATGCCTATTACTCAGAACAAGTACTGTGTCACATGTCCAACAAGTGTTTGTTAATGGAACTGGCTAATAGGTTTTTATTTTAAAATTATTTTTAAAGCATGCAATCCCCAAATAATCCAAGTTATCCTACTATTGATTATACACACACACACACATTTATTTATTTTTATTTTTTATTTTTGGGATGGAGTTTCGCTTTTGTCTCCTGGGCTGGAGTGCAGTGGCATGATCTTGGCTCACTGCAACCTCCACCTCCCAGGTTCAAGTGATTCTTTGGCCTCCGCCTCCCAAGTAGCTGGGACTACAGATGCATGCCACCATGCCCAACTAATTTTGGAATTTTTAGTAGAGGCAGAGTTTCACCATGTTGGCCAGGCTGGTCTCAAACTCCTGACCTCAGGTGATCCGCCCACCTTGGCCTCCCAAAGTGTTGGAATTACAGGCGTGAGCCACTGCACCCTGCCAGATGATATATATTTTTGAAAGTTCCATTACTCTGTTTTTCTATTAGAAGTACATGAATCTTAATTGACTTAAGACCCCAATTTTATCCCAAATTATCCACAAGAAAGGACGGGGAGCATCAGGTGGCTTGCAAAGGTGAGTGAGGAGGTCTCATTAGCACCGTGTAGCACTGGCTCCTGGCTCAGCTGAACTCCACACAGGGACTCACATCACAGCAGGAGCCTTTCCTCACAGTTGGACATAGTGGGGAGTAAAAGGGAGGGGGGCTTTTCTCTGAGGCCCTTAGGTGTCAGCATGAGGTCCCTGGGGGAGTTTGGGTCCTCAGTGCCTTAGAAGCCGTCTCTGTTACCCTTGTCACCTCTACCTCCCCCTTCCCAAGCAGTGATGGTCCCTGGTGGTGCAGGACCCTGCCTGGCACTGTGCCACAGCAAAAACCCTCGAGCCATCATGGTGCTCTCAGGCATTACTGGGAGACAGGACATTCACATGAAGACAGAAACTATAGTAGGTGGTCTAGAAAAAGGATGAAATGTGTGAGGGAAATGTTCTGAGTTAGTGGTGATGTTTGCACAACCTTGCGATTATACTAAAAACACGGAATTGTACATTTTTAAAGGGCTAATCTCATGGTATGTAAATTATATCTCAATTTTAAAGAAATATGTGAAGGAGCAAGTATTTGAGGAATTCAGAGGAAAGGGGGCCCTCAGCTCCTATGAAATGTGTTGGTAATGGGAAGGTAGGAAGGCCTTAGACAAGCGGAGAGAGGCAGAGAGGGGCAGAGGGAGACGTGGAGGGTGGGAAGCGCCTGGCAGATTCTGCACCTGCCAGGGAGGGAGGAGGCTGAATTGCCAGAGAGGGAGAGACAGGGAGAAGGGAAAAGAAGAATGGAAACCATTTGGGACCAGATTATGGAGGCTTTAGATGCTGGTCTGAGGGGCAAATGGGGAAGAAAAAGCTGTGGATGGTCTGATACCTGGGATCTGACATGGGCCTGGCAATGGCTGGGAAGACACATGCCTGGGTTGTATGGGATGGGCAGGAACAGGAACATTCAGCAGGAGGAGAGCTCTTTGCAGCCATCATAACATTTTGGGTTAGATGGTGAAGGTGGCAATAAAGTGAAGAAGAAGGACAGATTTTGTGGATCCTGCAGAGGAAGAGTGACAGGGCTTGAGGCCCAACTGGATCTGCAGAGTAAGGAAGTCAAAGGCCTCTCCAGAGTTGTAAGCTTGGGGCTCTCCTGGGGAAGCTTCAACTAAAATAAAGGCCAGTTTGGGGAGAAAGATGTTGAATCCAATCTCAAGCATTTGGGTTTGGGGCAGTGGTGATGGGATATGTAAGTGGGAACATGGGGCCGAGCATACACCATGGTGTACCCAGAAGTGGTCGCATTTGTGGCCAAGGAAACTAAGACCCACGGGCTCTGTGACCTGCCTGAGGTTCCAGAACCAGCTGCAGTCAAGCGGGAACCAGATTCCTGGCTAAACCTCCTTCTGCCTAGCAAGCAGCTGGTTCAGCTATGGGGCTAGTCCTTGGGAGGGTGATGGGCATTGGAGAGTTGAGTCCATAGAAGAGGCAGGAGTAGAAGACAATGGAGTGGTGAAGTCTCTGCAGGGGAATAGAGGAAAGAGCAAAGGCCAAAGGGCAGGGAAAGGAGTCTTGCCATGTGTCCTCATTTGTGGGATGTGAGAAGGAAGCAGATTGCAAGCAGATGTCAGCTGGAATAAAGACAGCAGTGTCACCGAGGCCAAAGGGAGACAGCATTGCATAGAAGCATTAGAGACGCCCAACTGCATGCTTGTCTGCCTCCTGCAATACAGACAGCCACACGGATCCAGGGGCACGGGGTGCTCAACCATGTCAGATGCTTCAGGAATGTTAAAAGAGAATGCAGCCAGGCCACAGGATTTGCCGCTGGAGATCATGGAGAGCGCATTTCAGAAGCATGCTGTGAAGGGGAGCTGACAGAGAGTGGGAAGTGAGGAAATAGAAGATGTGAGGACAGACCACTCTTGAGATATTTGGCAATGAGAAGAATGAGTGCTTAAAGATGAACAGAGAGACAAGGAAGGTGAATTTTTTTTTTTTCAAAGTAGCAGTATGGTATGGTGGCCCACAGAAACAACTGGTGGGAAGAAACTGAAGATGCAAGAGATCATAAAAGAACTGGGTCCTGGGTCATGGAGGAGAGAAGGGGCTGGGGCCTGGGACCTGGGTCGGAGGAGAGGATGGCCTAAGTGCTGGATCCTGGGTCACAGAGGAGAGAAGGGGCTAGATCCTGGGGTCATGGAGGAGAGTAGGGGCTGGTTCCCAGGGTCATGGAGGAGAGAAGGGGCTGGGTCCTGGGTCTTGGAGGAGAGAAGGGGCTGGATCCCGGGGTCATGGAGGAGAGTAGGAGCTGGTTCCCAGGGTCATGAAGGAGAGAAGGGGCCAGGTCCTGGGTCATGCAGGAGATGGGGTCAAGCCTACTTTAGCAGGTAGGAATGCTCTGTAAAGGGAGAGTACAGTAGATAGATGAAGGGAGAGAACAGTAGATGGATGAGGCAGAACTTTTTAGTGGAGAGGAGAAGGATGACAGAGATCTAGCTGGAGGGTCTCACTCTTGCACTAATGGAGGAGATGGAGTTTTCTATTGTGATTATCTAGTGGATGCTCATTTCCCCCTTCTTCCTGACCAACAGAACTCCAATATTATTTGGAGCAGGAATGCGCCCAGCTAAAACACCATGCTTTGCATCCTTCTTTTTGGCCAGCTGTGGTTATGTGACTTAACTTCGATCATGGAAAAATCATAGATTGGGGTTTCTGGGAATCTCTTTAAAGGAAGCAGTCACAAGTGTCTGTACCCGTTTTGCTCCTCCCCTTTTCTCCTTCTTTCAGCATACAATGCCACACAGACCTCCAGAATAGGTGGAGGGGACCAGGAGGAATAGAAATTCATTTGAAAGTCTCTCTCTTTTGGACAAGAATATGTAGACTCATATGTGTAGCGCATATGTACTTAATAGAAAAACCTAAGGATATGGCTTTGATGGTTGGTGCTGTAGCAGCTGTATTGTGACAGTGAAGTGACCTTGAGGATGAAAGCCAGTGCTAAGAATGGCAGAACAGAGAGAAGGAAGCCAGGACATTGATGACACTACAGAACCACCACAATGTCCCTGGATTGCCTTACCTCTGCACTTGTTTTGCATAACAGAAAAGACATTTCTTTTCCTAAGCTGCTGTTATTTGGGGATTTTGTTATGAGTAGCCAAATATAGTTTTTTTTTTTTTTTTTTTTTTTTTTGAGACGGAGTCTCGCTCTGCCGCAGTGGCCAGATCTCAGCTCACTGCAAGCTCTGCCTCCCGGGTTTACGCCATTCTCCTGCCTCAGCCTCCCAAGTAGCTGGGACTACAGGTGCCCACCACCTCGCCCGGCTAGTTTTTTGTATTCTTTTAGTAGAGACGAGGTTTCACCGTGTTAGCCAGGATGGTCTCGATCTCCTGACCTCGTGATCCGCCCGTCTCGGCCTCCCAAAGTGCTGGGATTACAGGCTTGAGCCACCGCGCCCGGCCCATAGTTCTTATCTGGTGAGGCTGGGGTGAGTGTGTGTGTGTGTGCACGCGCACGTGCGTATGTGTTAAAAGGTGGCATATAGAACATGTCGGATTAGGGACTTTAAATTTCTGCATTGCTCTAAAGTAGAACTGAAACAGTTGAGAACCATAGCTGAGGAAACCAATCTGGATATCTATGATCAGAAAACCCTCATTCTTATACAGATGGGTGTTCACACCGTGCATATTCACAAGTGCAAGTCAATTCCCCCCTTCCCTACATCTTGTTGACCAAGACAATATCTACCTTATAAAGACTGAAATTTACATTGTATGCCATTAGCAGTTTTTATTGAAGGAGGAAAATGATTTTTTAATTCATCTCAGGTTTAAGATAAATTCTGCAAACATTGATTAAAACATGAAAGGCACTTAAATAAGCATACATATCTCTGAAAACATGAAATGTTATGTACATGTGTTCATCATTGTTTGGATTTAGAGCTTTGAATTCACTAAGAGTTTAAAATGCTTTTTTTTTTTTTTTTCTTCTCATGCCAAAACGTTTGACTGTGAAATATCAACCCAGAATGCTCTGGGAAAAAGTTAGCAAGGCTTCAAACGTTTTTGTTTTTTTTAATTGCAGGCTTAAACCATCTCTATTCATATAGAATCCAGAAAACATGTCTCCTTGGATATGCCATGTGGCCTCTCGGTTTCACCAGGCATCTTGAAACATCGAGGGCAAGTAAGAGAGTTGTTCATTCATATCTTTATCACCAATATTAGGTTTCTTTTAAAAATTCAACACTTGCTGGGTAGAAAAGTCTCTGCAATAGCACAACATGCTTGTCTACTTTTCAGTCCATTCTGTGTGTAATTCCTGGGGTTTATGAGATCGAAAAATAACTCCTTGTGGCCATTTATCTAGTTTTGTGGCAGCTGCAAATTCGGTTGCTCCAGAAACCACCTGATCTTCAATCTCCCAACTACTTTTAATGGCTGGATTAATGGACTAACCACTTACATGTGAAAATCCATCTTGGCTCTATTATCAGGACCGTGAACAATGGGCAGATGGACAGAGGATTTACTGATTTACAAATTATTACCATCTTTGACATTTATCTGAAAAAAAAAGACGCTTCAGATCATTTAATATTTCAATGATAACTTGGTTTTATGAGAGAGAGATGTTTTAAGGGAACAAATGAGAGGCAGTGTTTTTTTTTTTTTAATGAGGTACCTTGGAAAACAGCATACAACGCCACATGCAGACCTCCAGAATAGCTGGAGGGGACCAGGAGGAATACGAATTCATTTGAAAGTCTCTCTCTTTTGGACAAGAATATGCTAGACTCCCACAGCTCATATGTACTTGATAGAAAATGTAAACATTGATTTGATTTCGGCTCAGCTTCAAAACAGTAGTAAGGCATTAATTAGAAAAGATTATTTAATATTTGTTCTCCTTTATTCTTTTCTTACCTGGTCAAGAACTAAATGAACTCAATGTACTCTTGTGGATGAATGAAGGGCAACTCCCTCTGGGAAGATTCCTTATATTAATGCAAAGCCCTGATCCCTTCCGGTGAACTCAAAACCCTAAGCCGAGGCTGAGAAGCAGTCGGTTCCTGGCATGAAGAGGATGGTTGTAGGCTGAGGTCTGAAGGGAGAAGTCAGGTTAAAGAGAAGCGTTTGCTGCAGGGTAGTGGGGTGGGCAGAGACCTGCCCGCCAGGCTGTGCCCTTCAAAGTCTCTGACCAGTTCTGGTTCCAGCATTTTCTGGGCAATGCCATCACAAGTCCCTGTGTCAAGGACACCTATTGCCAATTTTGGCAAGTTTATGTTGCTTGCTGTTGAGTCAGACAAGAAGGCCCAGGCCCAGGATGTGAAGAGCTTAGGGGCTTTCAAAGCCACAGAGGGCCTGGCCTATCAGGTCTCCGCAGGAACATGGCTCATAAAATACATTTGCTCCTCACTTGGAGCCCCAGCTGGCAATCCTAGACAGAACAGGCGAAGGCCGCAGTAAGCTGCGGGGTGGCATGGAACTCTGAAAAGACTCCTCCCTTGTGCCATTCTGGGCCAGAACAGAGATTTCGCATTTTGCTGGCTTAGGGTGGGGACATGGCATTGTCCTCACAGGCTGAAATCATCACATTTGGAAAGCTGGAACAGCATCTTTTGAATGGGCATAATGCAATTGCTGGGCCAATTTCTGCAGAACGGAGTGACAGGTCACTGTGCCCTCCCGAATGCAGGCTGCCTGCCGCCTTCCTGCAGCATCCCCATGCTTCCTGGGGACCAGGGCACTCATGCTCAGTTCAGCCTTCAAGTGCCAGGAAACCTGTGGTCCCCCTGGGGCACTCCTGGGAGAATGAACGCAGATGAATTTTTAAACAGCAGAATGAGTGTGTGTTTGTGTGTGTTTGATAATGGTCCAAGCTTTAATAGCATGGTAAAATATTTACCTTACTTTTTATGGCTAGCATGTAATCAATCGCTAACACACTGAAAGAAGTTAGAAACACCAACGTCTACTCAGCCACAGCTAGAAGGAACCATTCAACATGTACAAACATAAGTGTATACATATTTATGTACATGTCACATATAGGTTCATAGGAAATGCAGAGCCATCACCTCGCCAGGTGAGCCGCCCCTCCGACCATCCCTCCTGCCCAACAGAAGTGGGTGCCCCTGGGGGGCATCATCGCTCAGTCCTCTGACACTGGGTTTCTTTCTCAAGCCACAGGGGACAGGGCTGTGGGCTTCTCTCTGGTTTTGGTTTTTAAGACATTAATTATCTAGCAAATTGGCCCATTCAAGTTAATCTCCCTCTTGACCCTGAATAGCCTTGATTCATTTCACCAAAATTCCCAATCCCCTATTGGATAAATGATGCCAAGTGTGTACCAGGGACAGGGTTGGAGGTGGGGAAATTGATAATAAATATTAAGTAAATATCCACTATGTGAAGACAAGTGAGTCGTGATCCTGGCTTCTGGGATTTTTTCATAATTAGGTGGGAAGAAGGGCTGGTCACAGGAGAGCGGCAACACTGAATTAGGAAATGTTAGAAGCGGGAGGCCTCTGAAGACCATGATTTTCCTTTCCAGGGGAAGGAGTTGGGAATGGACTGGGCCACACATGAGACCAGAGTGAGGGCTGAGCTGGATTCACGGTCACCCATGTAACACCCTTCTCATCAGGGCCAACTCCTTCCTGGGGCCTCTGGGGAGCAGGTGGAAGGAGGCAAGGAGCAGAGACGGTTTGGGAAGTTGTGGAAGCTCCTTTGTGGGGCTGTCACTTTAACCTCACAGGTAGCGTGGGCAAGGAGAATCCCTGTGAGTTGGTGCCTGTGCGCGGGTGTGGTTGTGTAAGGACGGCACTGCCCCACTAATTACAAATTGCAGGTGGGTACAAGTAGTTAGGTGGTTCAGAAAATCAAAAATGGTTACACAGAATGGACCTATTCCATTTTCTATACGTGCATGCAGTGTGAAAATAAAGATGGCTCGAAGATATCACAGTGCAAGAACTCTGCAGGCCTTTTCAACACAAATTATTTTGTGCCCTGTGAATTGCCTTCATTCCAAATAAAACTTGTGTGCTTTTCTTTTTCCTGTCTTCTTCTTTTATATAGAATGGCAACTCTTTCTCAGGAGAAACAGCCTTTTTCCATAAATGCAAATCATTTGGGGTTACTTGTATCAATGGTCAATGTGCCTTGTCTTTCATATGGGTATAAGGAGCAGGGCCATGGCTTTGAACTTGAGTAGCTTTAGCTGTTAGATTTATGGTCTAGAAAGAAGTCAGGAGAGGAGTTGCTGTGTCCCCTGCAGCTGCCTCCATAGTGACACACTTCCTAAGTACAGAGCCAGTTCCCTTCTAGGCGATCAGTGAAAGTGAACAAAGTGGTCATTTTCTTAATTTCATTTTGATTAGTGTCCAGGGAAGGATGACGACCTAAATGATCTCAGCCCAAACCGTAAGCCGATTTCTCCTCCTCATTTTCTCATACCTTTACTAGGACCTCAAGTTGCACTTCTGGGATTGAGTGACACATTAACACGGAAGGAAGCCCAGAAGACGCCCGACAGAACCCCTTCTCCCTGAGCGTCCCCTCCCCTCTCCCTACTTCCAATCAACTGTTGCGCGGCAAACTGCAAACGTAGAGCAAATTCCACTAAGATGGTGTCAAAAAGAGATAATTAAAGAAAAAAAATGATGGAAAGCTCGCCTCTTATCTAAGAAATCATTCTATAAATATCTCCCAAAGATTTGACTTTTGGTTGTTTGGGGACCATTCCTCGCTAGGGATATTTCAAGAAAAAACTCTCCCCATCTGGATGATTTTGTTTTCATTTATGCTATTAAGGATAACCGTAAGCAGATCCAAAATAACAGAGGACGTCATTTTATTGGCTGTCCACAGGAAGTTTCATCACACACGGAGGTGAAGACTGTGGGGGGCGCCGCACACAATACCTCAACACGAGACCTCATAGTGTGGCCAAACAGAAAGTGAAATGACCCCCGACACGATGGAACCCCAGCCGCCCTCTGCAGCCCTGGTGCCACCTTTCCACAGACGCCGCAGCCCAGTAAGCTGAGTGAGGACACTGTCCATTAGTCTCGGTTCGTTGCACTGTCTTCCAACAAAACAGCACTTAAAAATTCACAAAATTAAAAAAAGAAAAAGAAAGCAGCACTTCCTTGGAAACAGCAACACCACTGTAACACAGACGACAGCGTGGCATGCACATCCACACCTGGTCAGTTTTTTCCCTTTAGGATTTTTTTTTCTTTTTTTTAAATTAACAAATGGAATGGCATGTCTGTTTCAAATATTAGTAGCATAACATGTAAGTGCAGTTGCAATCTGGCCACAAGCGTCAGAAGCCTTCTGTGTGTCTGTCACAAGGGCGGGCAGACACACTCCGATTCTACCCCTGGAGGGTCCCCGTCCCCAGGACCACCAAAAGAAAGCAGCGACTTCTCTATTTCCATTGGTGTCAAAGCACTCAGGTTGGGGAAGAAAATTCAAATGAAACCAAGCTCTCAGCATCCGGGGCCGGCCGCCCTGTGCCATTCTAAGTGGTCTCTGTCCCCCGGACCTGGGGCTGTCATCTCCACCGTGGCACTGGCTGGGAGAGTTGCTGTGGAGCACACCCCTCCGCTCACTCCTGCTGCCCGTGGAGGAGCCTCTGGTGCCTCCCAGCCCGGGGCCACACGGGTCACACGGAGCTGAGCTTCACCAGGCCGCGCACAGAGTCCTCGTGCAGGGAGTCCTGGCTGGCCAGGCCCAGCACGTGCATGGTGCGGCTGTGCGCCAGGGGGCTGCCCGCCGCCAGCAGCCTAGGGGGTGAGGGCGCCTCATCGGGCGTCAGGAACTGGTGGCCCA
>NW_012116821.1:3176662-3195152 GCF_000951035.1 Colobus angolensis palliatus | reverse complement strand
GGCCCAGTGTGAGGCTGGCGCAGGGCGTGCCCAGGCCGGGCTTCCCGGGTAGGTGTAGCTCGTCGCTGGTGAGGCTGGGCTCGCTCTGCAGCAGGGGGGTGGCCGCGGCCTGCAAAACGAATTTGGTGCTCTGAATGCACTGGTCTTGGTCGCACTGGAGAGCGGGAGGTGCCAGCAAAGAGAAGGTGGAGAGGAGGGGGCAGAGGTGGGGAGGGACGGGGACAGGGCATGGGCGGGGAGGGCGGGGTGCGAGAAGAGAGAAACCGTTAGTGACACCTCAGTCAGCCAGGCAGGGAGCGCGTAGAGTGGCCCAGGTGCATTGAGGGAGACACCCAGTGCCTGGTTCTGCAATCACCTCTGCTCAAATGAAGTTACCACGGGTGCCCGGTCATAACATGCAGCACTGGTCATGAAGCCAGTGGCTTTGGTTCCCAATTTAAAGGACACAATTAAAAAATCTCTTGGGCAGAGTCACAGGCCACCTACAGCAGTGGGTGGCTGTTTCTTGTATGCTGAAAACCATTTTTTAAACCACATTGTTTTAAAAATACAGGGGTTGTACACCCATGTTCATAGCAATGTTATTGATAGTAAGTCAAAAGTCAAAAGCAACTGGAGTGTCCACTGATGGACGACAGCAGGGACAAGGTTCGGTGTAGACACACAATGTTAGTGATTCAGCCTTAAAAAGGAAGTGCATTCGGACACATCCACGAGATGAGTGGACGCTGAGGACAGCATGCTAAGTGAAACAAGCCAGTCACAAAAAGACAAATAACTGTGTGATTCCACTGATACGAGGTCCCTGGAGCATCATGTTCTTAGAGAGAAGGAAGAATGGTGGCTGGGGGGGCGGGAGAAGGAGGGAGCTGGTGTTTAAGGCATGCAGAGTTTCAGCCAGGGAAGATGAAGAAGCCCTGGAGATGGGTGGTAGTGGTGGTTGCAGAACAACATCAATGGATTTAATACCACTGAACTTATACTTACAAATGGTTAAAATGGCAAATATTATGCCATGTCTATTTTACCACCAAAAACAGAGAGAAAAGTACATGGGTGACAGAAGCCTTTGAGGGTCTGATCAGACTGTTGGGTAAAAGCCTAGAATTCTCCACTGCTAAATTTCCAACAGCTTCAAGAGCCATTCCCTAAGCCTCTGTGGTCTGAGAATGCCCACACTTGAGAAGACGTTTCCTATTCTTCCATGCGTTCTTAAGTCACATGACATCTGCCTTGTGTCCTGTTTCCCTTCGCTCACTGGGCCAAGAAGATAGTGTAAGCACATGTTCAGCCTATGCAATGGGCACCCCTGGTAGCTCTGCAGACCCTCTCCTTGAACTATGGGCAAGTTTCAGAAGGAGCTAGAAGAGACTTAACAGGACTTGGACATCTTCAACTTGAGCCTGTGCAGTACCTTCTCAGTGAGATTCAGGAGCAGTGTTTTGATGGGAAGGAGGAGGAACAGGCATGGATATTAGGGGAGCAAATTGGGACTCTGTGCTCAAGCTATAAACTGGCTGCTCCGCTCCACTTCTGCAGAGTTCTTATGACGAACTTGCTTCCCCTCTTCACAAATTAAGACCCTGGGGCGCGGATGGGTCGGGCAGTGCGATCAAGACCTTACAGATGAAAGTAAGGGATGGATCCAGGATTTGAAGCTGGGGTAGACCTCTTTCCACTATTAGGCATTTGGCACAGCAGATGCTTAATAAATGTTATTTGGTCTTTCATCGCCTCCTCTTTATCAGAAGGCTAGAGTTACCTAACAACTACTCACCGATGGCTTTGTGATTTAGGTGTGCCAACCTCTTCCTGATAAGAGACATGCCCAGAACTGCCATTGCTCATATCCCTGCAGCCGGAGCGGTGCAGGGCCAACATGCACAATACAGCCTCGACCGGAGGGAGGAAGTTCAGCCGAAGCCGATCCCAAGGTGCTTATTTCATGCAGTGCACGCTTCCTTCCCAGCCTCATGGGTTTCTTTCTAAAATCACAAGTAGTAGGCAAGCCACCCCCGAGCCACCCTCCAGCCTAGAAGAGAAGGTTGAGGGGCTGCAATCTTCAAGAAATCTGCAGGTTTTAGATGCTCAAAGACTAGGTCCTAGGCAAGAGTAAAGCTCATAGTGGAGTTATGAAGAGGGCAAGCAAGTCTCACGGAAGATCCTTGCTTTTCTGTGGCTTCAACCCGGGCAGTGGAATTGCAAAACACTGAGAAGCTGGGTAAGGCCTGAGAAAGAAAGGTGCCAAAGTGGGGTCGGGGGGAGCGGAGGGGAGTGGGGTTATTCAGAGGAAAGGAAAGGCTACTACTTGGAAGGGGGGCCGGGCGCGGTGGCTCACGCCTATCATCCCAGCACTTTGGGAGGCTAAGGCAGGCAGGATCACCTGAGCTCAGGAGTTCGAGACCAGCCTGGGCAACATGGCAAAACCTCATCTCTACAAAAAAATACAAAAATTAGCTGGGCATGGTGGCACACAAATGTAGTCCCAGCTGCTCAGGAGGCTGAAGTAGGAGAATCACTTGAGCCCAGGAGGCAGAGGTTCCAGTGAGCCGACATCATGCCACGGTACTCCAGCCTGGGCGACAGAGCAAGACCCTGCCTCTAAATAAATAAATAAATAAAAAGTACTTGGAAGGGGCTGACTGTGAAGTCTTAACAATCCTTTAATGCACTCATTTTTCTACTCATCACCAAAATTATCTGTGCCGCAGTAGTGCTTCTCCAAGCTGTCAGGTGGGCAACAGAGTAGCTTTCTCTGTTCTTGCAGGGAGTTTCAGCTCAGGGTGCAGGTCCCTTCTGGTGGGGGTTACTGAGCAGGAGGCTGTCAGGCTGCAGACAGCTGTGGCCTGTGTAGGCTGCACGTACTCTCCCATGCTGTCAGCTCTGCTCAGAACATGGGCTTGGTCTTGACAGGGCAGAGGTGGAGGCAGACTAGCCTCACTGATTAAACATTCATCTTCTAGAAACTATACCAGGGTTTGGATAGACTGAGCTTTGCAAAGAATGTTTTATGAACATCACCGTTTCGTATTCCTCCTGACAGAGGCAGCTGAGCCGCAGCGGCGCTCCTATTTCCTGTAACTCCGCACAGCCTCCAGCAGGCCGGGCCTGGGAATGAGCCTAGGGCTGAGCTGCCGCTTCAGAGAGCTTGGCTGGTGAGCCAGCGCCCTTGCTGGACCAAGGCATCTTGTTTTCAAGCTTCCCCTCTGGAGCCCTCACTCATCCTAATGCTTTCTGTCCACACAATACCCACTGGCTCTCAGGAACAAGGAAATTGCAAATTAGATTTGCTTGTCTCTGTTGACCTGAAGAAAGTCTTTTCCACTGAAGACTAATTGGCAAATTCTGTTTTAGGGATCAGCCCAAGTACTTCTGACTGACTCTCACAGACTCACAGAAAAATATGTTTGAGGGTGGAGCTAGAGGCGATGGTCAAGGTCATACAGTAGGAGCCTGAGGGCAGACGAGGGCTCCTCTCCTCCCAACCCTGTCTCTTTCACCTTCCCTCTGGCAAGAGGTGGGCTCTCCTCATCCCTGTGTTTATTTCATTGGCAGAGGTGGGCTCTCCTCCACTTTCTCTGTCTTTTTCCCCCTCTCTTGTCCATTCTTCTACTTTGCACGACCCCATCAGCTACTGGCCCTTTTCCTTTCCTCTGGTCACCTCTCTGCCACCTAAGCCTGCAAAGAGCTCCTGCACACCCGTGAGAACCTTCTCGGAGAAGGTGGCTGCCAGCAGTGGTTGGTTAAGCTCCTGAGAGCTTGTGTTCCCTGTTGGGGTTGATGCAGAGTTGGGTGCACTTTGGAGACTTCCATTTGCAAACATCCTTTGCTAACTTAAAACACAGATAACAGCCCTAGAGGTGGCTTTACTGGGAACCTAATGACGCTTCAGGCTCCTTTACTTACACAGCCTCTTTCCAAGGCCTCGTTCTCTGCATACTTAAGAAAAAGCATATCTCATGGAGATTTGCTTTTTCTTAAAGGAAGTCTCCTATGGCATGGTTCAGACTGCTCCAATCCTGGCCCACTCCAGCACATACCTATTGGCACTTTGCCATGCTCTACCTACGACTCGTTAAGAACTGTAGCAAACACTGTGTGGGCCTCACTGGCCAGGACCTTGTTGGAAATGCTCTTGAGTTTGTCAAGGGCTTAAGGACTTGAAGAAGGTGTGAAATAATATTTGTGAAAGAAAAAGTTTAGCCTAAGCCGTCTGATTTTTTTGTGTTTTGTTTTTGTGAGATGGAGCCTCACTCTGTCACCCAGGCTGGAGTGCAGTGGCATGATCTTGGCTCACTGCAGCCTCTGCCTCCCAGGTTCAAGCAATTCTCCTACCTCAGCCTTCCGAGAAGCTGGGATTACAGGCATGTACCACCACACCTGGCTAATTTTTGTATTTTTTTTTTAGTGGAGATGGGGTTTTACCACGTTGGCCAGGCTGGTCTTGAACTCCTGACCTCAAGTGTGATCCGCAGACCTCCCGAAGTGCTGAGATTACAGGTGTGAGCCACCGTGCCCAGCCCGTAAGCCATTTAATTTAGCAAATCTATATAGAAGTCACTCAGAAATGTTTTCCAAATGACTCTTTGGAACCCTGACTTACCTAATGATAAGCATCTCTTCTATACAGATTTGCTTAAACATCTTAAAAGATGACTGTCTCTCTAAGTCTAGCTATGGGTGTTTCCCCTGATAGAGGGAAGGCTTTCATATCAACAACGAGCCTACTCTCCGCGCCCTCCCCGGCTTTCCTGCTGAGTTGATAGCAGGGGGCAGGGGCACTGGCACCAGGCACCTAAGTGTCTAAGTCCTGTGTGTAGTTCACAGCTTTGAAGACACTTTGCCACATTCAAACTCATTTCCATTTAGAAGGCAAACCTCAGGTGGGGCACACCAGAACCAGGCTCTGTTCTGCAGGTGTCACCCATCTAAATCTCCTGTTGGCTCAGAAGAGGGCACTGGTGTGGACAGAGCAGAATTTTGTCAGATTCCAACCAAGGGTAGTGCAATGACTCTACTGACTGGAATTTACAATTCTCATTAAATGCTCTCAAAACGGCGCCTGTTTTGAACATATGCTTCTTAGAAAAAACTTAGATATCAAATGATTCAGGGATACCTGATTGTTTTAAAAGAGCTTTTCCTAATTTTCCACTCTGCCAGAATTCCAAGGACGATGGCTGTGATTCCCATTTGAGAAAGTCATGGGGGAAAATGGCCAATGTTTTCAGGGTTACTGTGGAGATGACTATGACAAATATTCTTACACTTCTCTCTCTCTCTCTCTTTTTTTTTTTGTAACTTTTGCTTCTAATTCTTATTTGCCCATTTCTTGTTGACTTTTCTACTTAACTTTCTTGCTCTCTGGCCTCACCAACTCTCTTCCCTCTATCCTTTTTCCCCATTGATTTCTCTCCCACTTCTGCTTCTTCCATCTTCTCTTTTTCTTCTTTATCTCTTCCTTTCTACCTCTCTCTTTTACTTTGAACCTTTTTCCCTCCACCACCCAGGCTTCCCGGCTTTTCATCTGAGGACCCTTTTATCTTCTGCCAGTAGAGGGAGACATCACCACTCAGTTTTTTTCTCTTATAATTTGGTGGCTGTGCACATATCCTGGCTAACACCAAGAAGCCGTTGGGTATGCTTGAACTGATCTAACCAGTTATAAAATCCTAAGGAAAAACGGCCGACCACTTGGATATCTGACAGTGATAGTCCATCTGCTCTGAACAGCAAATTGAGATACTCATGTTTTTATTCCAAAACAACCTTTCAAAAGTTCATATTTATCAAATCTCAGGTTGAATCATATGACATGACCAATTTTTAAGGTCAAAAATTGGTCGGATGCTGGATACTAATAGAATAGAAGCTTGAATTTCTTGTAAGAGTGTCTATGAAAAGACCTTTCTGCTGGCAGCATAAAAATCCCACTGTCTAGAATGCTGGAGCTTTTGCTGTCATTGCAGTAAGTCACTGTGACAACTGATTTACTGCCCAAATGAAGCGTCAGCATTTAACTTGCAAAGCAGTTTATGGTTTCAGATGTCTGGATGTCACACACATTAGCACTTAATGTTACAATTTAAAAATGCCATAGAGATCATTTACTTTTTGTTTCTGCAGATTCTCATATAAAATTGCTCATGTTGGAATACATTTTATTTTACCCTAGCTGACTTCTTGTCTGAAAAAACCGAGTGTAGAGATGCTACTAGAAGCAAAACGAGGAGCTTTCTAGATGGCCTGTGTACAAATTAAGAGTGAGTGAAATTACGTATTTCTTTTGCTCCAATTCTGCCAAAAGCATTAGAGTTAGGCATCATTTATTTCTGCTTGGCTGTGAAGCTCTGTTCTGGGGTCTTATGAATGCTTATCGACAGTTATAGAAACACCACAGCCTTCTAGAGTCCACCTAAAATGCAGGTGCAGGTTGGAAGGAGAGCTTTTTTGTATTCTTGTATTTAACATTATCATTGACGTTGCCTAAGTTATTTTTTTTCCTTCTACATTTGATTTTTCAGGGTACATGGAGCGTTCTTCTGCGATACTAGTTTAACAAATGATGCAACTGCTGGTTTCATCTTGTTTTGATACTGGATTGGGGGATTTAAAATGTTAGGTTAAGTTAATATGGTAAATGATCTTTTAAAAACAAAATTGTTGCAATTATGTACCACGTTACTATCTTTGCATTTAGCATGTGATCCCAAAGGACCTTTGTAGCAACAAGTGCCAGATATAAGCATAAATGATGACATCGATGCTATACAGAAGTTAAATTATTTGACAATCAAACGAGGTATGCACACTAAAAAGTAGATCATAACTGGATGTCGTGAGTATGTCATGCATATACATTGTCCTAGATAGAACTTCGATGTTAGCTAATAATAAAAGCCAATAATGAGGGAAGCAGGAATAATCAAAATGTGGTCCTCAGCTGGCTCTGGGTTATTTGCACATCCTTCTAGTATGGCTCCTTGGAATTTCATAGGGGTTCAGAGGGCAAGAGATACTTGGGGTCACATGCATCATCTTATTGTTTTAGATGCCACATTGTTGCTTCTCTAACATTTTCTTCCTTGAGAATTTATAGTAGAGGGAAAGTCTCACAGGCACTGAATAACCACCCCCATCCCCACTCGGAAGAGAGGGTATGCTAACACTAAATCTTCCCATTTTTGAGATGATAAATAAGACCTCAGTAGGTACTTTGATGTCAGCTTTCTATCAATATTTATCTAATTTTTTTGACCTGCAATATCAGGGTGTTTATCTAGATGTAAAATTATAAAGCCTTTATCTCTAATTGCTAAAATACTGCGTATTTCCTTAGGAGCACATTTTCTATCATTCAAGAAATACCTTTCTTTTCCAGATACTGGTCCTAAAATAAAATGGCAGGCAAAAATTTGACCAAAGATACCCAGGGTCTCTTTTCCTCCAGCCTTTCTCTCCTCTGCAAATGAACATGCTGAGTCTGATGCTAAATCTGTCTCCAAAGGCTCCTCCTTCAAAGTAAGCACTGGAAATGGCTTTAGGTCAGAGTAGTCCTACCACATGGCTAATCCAGTGTTTATTGTCGGTAGAGTGGGTAGCAAACAGCCCATGTCTGGAACATATGGCAACATGAGTTGTAACATGTCCTCTAATTATAGAGACAAAGCTTCTACTCCCAGGAATGCTGGAGAACTGATACTGGACCAGCTTTCAGCCTGTATATAAGGGAGTATATGAAACTGGCCAAAGTACAGGAGGCAAATGATTTCCAGTAGCGCACAATGGGCAGCGCAAGATTGTAATCCCTGAGGGTAGGGAGACTCACAAGGTAAGCCTCACAACCAACCAGTACTTTTCTTGGGGAAAGTTCCCCAATCATTGCACAGAGCTGGAGTCTGAGCCGACCACAGTTGTTCAGCTATAGAGAAAACAGAGGTCGGAGTGTAAGAAAAACAAAGTGACTGGATCTGCAGGGCAGGAAACTGGAGAAGAGGATGCCATTCAGAGAGGGAGGACCAGAAGTCCTAGTGGGGGTTCCAAGGGCTGTTGCCAAAGGCTGTGATGTGCATGTGCAGGGTGAGAATTCCCTGCCCCAAGGCTTGTAAGACAGCAGCCGCAATGGGGTTGAAAGAGAAACAGAGATACTCGAGGTTGAGACAAGTAGTGCATTAGGGACCCTGATGTCATGAACACCTTCAACACATTGTTAACATCCCTGGGAGCCCAAAGACATCAGAAAGCTGTGCCTTAGGAGTAAGAATCATGCCCTAAAGTAAGACCCCAGGCCCATCCTAACAAAGCTTGAAACCAAACAATCTTCAGAGAAGACAGAATTCGGAGGTTGAGTTCCAACAAATTAAAGAAGTCTGGAAAACACTTTGGACTTTCCACAGATCTGTACTAACAAAATATAATACAAACCTACACATGTTCAAGGTGACTAGCCGGTAACTGAACTGCTTACTGTAACAGGAACAACACTCTTTGGCGTAAGGTAACAACATCAAGAGTTTCTATACCTTATATCTAAAATGTCCTGTAGTCAACAACATATTAATAGACATACAAAGAAATGGGAAAATATGATAGAACCAAATCAAAATTTTAGAACTAAAAAGTATAATAAACAAAATGAAAAATTATCTGGATGAGGTTAGCAGTAGACTGGATATGGCAGAAGAATCGGTGAACATGAAGAGAGATCCAAAGAAATTATCCAGTCTGAAGAGCTGAGAGAGGTGCTGAAGGAGAAGCACAGAGCCTCAGGGACCTATCCTCTGGGTCAAGGTCAAATGGTCTAACATGTATATCACTGGAGTTCCAGGAGGAAGGAGAATAGATTAAGGCAGAGAAAAAAAAAAAAAAAGTGAAGACGTAAGGGCCTAAAGCATCCCAGCTGGATGACAACAATAACTTCCAGGCCCAAGGAAACTGAATGAACTCTAAGCAGTGTAACAGCAGAGATCACCCGTGGGCCAGGTCAGTAATTCACTTGGATACTGATATGTTTCCACATGGACAAGCCTTTTGCCTGATCTCGACTAGACTGGTCTGAAGTGCTACAAACGGTTTTGACTTCAGGGAGCAAGTAGAAAGAAAAAAGTGTGAGTTTAACGTGTCATCGATTAACACTGTCATTTGTAACAGAGAGGAAACTGCTGATGCTGGATAGATGTGCTGATCAGGTTGCAGGTTAGATTATGAAGAGGTTGCACATTCAGTTCCACAGCCTGGTTTTGTGACTGACCGCAACTGATTAATCATCCTTCTACAGAGAAAGCCTGTGGGGTGTGGCTTCCTCAGCCATGGGAGGAGACTTCAGGCCACTGCACTCCATAAGAAGACCTACCAGTGAGACTTCTGGTGTCGGGGTTAGGAAGAGTATTTTCCATAGAGTCAGACTGCCAAGCATGAGATCACAGCGTGGCCACTGGTCATCTCTGTCACACACTTAACATCCCTGAGTCTCAGTCTCCTCAATGGGGTGATCAGAGTACCCCCATCAGATGGTTTTGTGAGGACTAGACGAGATAATGATTATGTAAAGCACTGAGCCCAGTGTCCGGCACACAGGAGATGATCTCTTTCTCTCTCCTTTCTCTTTCTCTTTCTTGTTTAACCAACATTTGCTGAAACCAACTATCATGGGGACTATTCTAGACTCCGGGTAGATGTGCTAAACAAACAGCACTGAAGCATTCAATTATTATAATTAAAGCCTGAGGCATTTTAATAGAAGGTAAAATATTCATTGACAATTGAAATTCATAAATCCCTGAAGTTTGGCTGAAGCTCCCCTTCATGTAAAAATGACTAATGCTTGATAACTTCCTAAGTGCAGGCTTTCACAGGGGAGCGCGGGTAAGGGTAATGGGTTGTGGGGACTGAAAGAGTGTGGCTGAAAATTACTTTATGCACAGTCAGCCCCTGTAGATGTTTCTTTATTGACGTGCATAACATAGGGTTAAGAGCATGGGCTCCGGGGTCAAATTAGGATGTTTTTGTTAGAAAATTGTACTTAAGCTCTCCTTCCTCTGGTTTTGTTAATCTATAAAATGGAGATAATATTGGTAGCAGGCTCAGAGGGGTGCTGTGAGGGTTAGCAGAAGTTATGTACATGGAAGGCTTGGAACAGCACATGGTATGTCCATGTGGTATAGTCTGGGAAGTGCTGAGCCCCGTGTCGGTGTGAAGGTGGATGAACTGCAAAGAGGAGAGTCGGGAAAGAGCATCGGGTTTCATGTTCCGCTTAGCGCCAGCCCTGCTTGTGCGTTTCCACAGTCCTGTGAGCATGGTCCCTATACCACAGAAGCCCATAAAGAACAACCAAAGCAACAGAAAGGCCTGTTCGCCAGGTGCCCGAATGGCCGGTAAATGTACAGTCCAGTGGAACATTATCTGCTGATGATATTGGCCTGTTGATTAGACACAATGGGTTCAAAGCCCTGACGACAGAGAAGAGTCTACTGGAGGGGACCTCCACTGGACAGGACCCTGAAGGTCGATGTTCAGCCCTTGCCACCAATGCTGAAGTCCTCTGTCCAGCATTGCGAGGAGATGCTCCCTGTCCCAAGTCTGACATCTCTGGGTGGGGACTCCGGGTCCTGGGCCGTTCCCTCTTGGATTGAGTAGAGTCTGAAACCCAGACTCACTCTCTGGTCCTAGTTGTGACCTGTGGGGCCACACAGAACACATCTCATCCTCTCCTGCAGATGTTTTCATGGCACTTGGGGCACTCCAACAGGGGGTAGAAGCCTTGAGACCAAAAGGACTTCTTCCAGAAGCAGCCTGGGTTTCTCACAGCAAGGGGAGGGCATGGGACTCCAAGCTAATTAGACTTTTAAATTTATCCATCTATGAGCAACTTACTTTGTAATTGGTAATGATTTCCATGTAATCATATGTGTGCTTGAGGATTCTGATGAAGTAAGAAAATCCCAACGTACAAATCATTTCTAAACTGTCATAAAAGTTTCATGAGTGCTAAGTTTAACAATTAATGAAGTTAACATATTCATGTGTCTCAAAGACATTAAGCATTTATCAATTTTGATTTTGCAGTTTTCTTTTCATGTTTTAGAGCTTGTAATTTTTTTTTCCAGGTCTTACACTTTTTTATAGTTCCTGGAAAAGTGCATGGGCACTTGCCTACAGTGTCTGATGGCTTAAATGACCATGACATTTGTCTCTTGGTTCACAGATTAATTTCATCCCACTATGGCCATAACTTTGTGGAACCATGACATGTCACTACATCAAAGATAACTCCTTCCCTCTAGTTCCTAGTTCCCCATTCAGGGTGGAGGTCTTTGGAGATGTGGCAAAATTGGAGGATGGAAGGAATGAGGAAAAGAAGTTGGAACAAATTAGTATTTGTTAAGAACCTCCTGTGAGTGAGCCCCTGCAAGGAGAATTTGCACATACTTTCAACTGAACGTTTAAAAACCACCTCCAGGCCAGGCATGGGGGCTCATGCCTGTAATCCCAGCACTTTTGGAGGCCAAGTACAAGTGGATTACTTGAGGTCAGGAGTTCAAGACCATCCTGACCAACATGGTGAAACCCAGTCTCTACTAAAAATACAAAAATTAGCCAGGCATGGTGGTGTGCACCTGTAATCCCAGCTACATGGGGGGCTGAGGCAGGAGAATCGCTTGAACCCAGGAGGTCAAGAGTGCAGTGAGCAGAGGTCATGCTACTGCACTCCAACCTGGGTGACAGAGTGAGAATCTGCCTCAAAAAAAAATAATAAAATAAAATAAAATAAATAAAGGGTTAAGTTAGGAAATGTATGTCTCAGTGCTCTGTAAATTGCAAAGCTCTATATAAATACAATTCTCTGTCTTTATTAATTTGCAATCTGGTGTGCCATGTCTGGGGACAATAACTCCTTCATTACTCCACGTACAGAGTTCTGATTTGGGGTCCTGCTTATGCTTTTCCAGGATTATCAAAAATTAGCCAGGCATGGTGGCGGATGCCTGCAGCCCAGCTACCTGGGAGGCTGAGGCAGGAGAACTGCTTGAGCCCAGGAGGTGGATGTGTCAGTGAGCCAAGACTGCACCACTGCACTGCAGCCTGGGCGACACAGCGAGACTCCATCTCAAAAAAACAAAACAAAAAAAGCACCTCCAGTTTATTAGGTCATAAACTGTTGATGGCAAGAGGAAATAGAATCTCAGTCAATCCTCACCACAGGCCAGGGAGGTGAACATCAGTATCACTTTCTTCATTTTACGGTTTAGGGATTTAAGGCTCTTGGGATTAAGTGACTTGCCCAAGATCACCCAGCCCCAAAGTGTCAGGGCCGGCAAAGGTCAGAGCCAGCCCAGGTGCTCTGACCCCACAGCTGTTCTCTGCCACTCCCCACTGCATAGGCTATTTGCAAAGCTTTTCCTTCCATTATCTTTCAGGATTATCTTATTCTGTTGTTCTCACTTGTGTCCAATTAGACCAAGACGAAACTTCACTTGAATTGGTGGGGACACAGCTAGCAGAGGTGGGCACAGAGAAAGGAAAATGTAATGAATGCTGATTTCAAAAAATAATCTTCCAGCATGTAAGATGAAATTGGACTAGTATCTCAGATAACAAACATGAGTAAGTCTTACAGGTTTTTTGAAATGCCAGAGTGACTGATACTTCCAGGCTAGCTGACAAAAGGGATTCACATCTCCACTGTTTCCAAGTGACTTTCTACCAACCAGACCATTTCTCCATCGACACAGGAAGCAAACCTTCCCTGAGCGTTCCATCCAGCTACCTGCTGGGCTGCTCCCCACCACCCCCAGGTATCCATGGCACCCACATTCCACATGCCTAAGTCAACTTCCCTGCAACTTGCACCCCCTCTTGAAACACCAAGACGCTTCGCCCCACACATGCCTGTGCTTTGTTTGCTTGAAACATCCCTCCTGCCTTTGGGTGGCGAATTCTCAGATGTCGTCCCCTCCAGGAAACTTTGCCTGAAACCTAAGTGCTCTTTGTCGAAGCTCCCCCGCCCCTCCCCCAACAGTCTGTCACATTCTAGCACATTCTGTTCAAATCCTCCAAATACCCATTTCTCTGAATAGACCATGTGTTACTTGAATGAAACTGACCTAAGGTTTTTCAAGATAAAAGAAACTTACTTGTGCCAAAGCAAATAATGGCTCAAAATTATTCCATTTAACTGAAACGTTTGGAGACAACAAGATAATTTGAAGGCTGTGTCGATGGTTCTCAATACTGGCTGCCAATTAAAGTCTTCTCCAGGTCCACAGCACTACCAAGGCCTGGCTGCCCACTCTGGGATTCTGACTTAAGTGGATGCAGAGATCACTACTGTGATTCTAATGAGGGTCTGGGGCTGAGGAGCAACAGATTGTAATAAATTATCCCTCAGCTCCTAGACACAGGGCCAGGTTTGAAGAGGGTCACCTGCTTCCAACTTGAGGGCTTTTCTAATGGAAATATGACATGTAATAGAAAGCACCTGGGGCCAGGCACTGTGACTCATGCCTCTAATCCCAGCACTTTGGGAGGACAAGGTGGGTGGATCTCCTGACGTCAGGAGTTCGAGACCAGCCTGGCCAACATGGTGAAACGCCTTCTCTACTAAAAGTACAAAAATTAGCCTGGCATGGTGGCACACGCCTGTAATCTCAGCTACTTGGGAGGCTGAGACAGGAGAATCGCTTGAACTCGGGAGGTGGAGGTTGCAGTGAGCCAAGATTGTACCACTGCACTCCAGCCTAGGTGACAAGAGTGAGACTCCATCTCAAAAAAAAAAAAAAAGAAAAAGAAAAAAAGAAAGCACATAGGCCTTGCATTCCCAGCTGTGTGACTGTGAGCAAGTTACTCAACATATCCAAGTCTCAGTTTCATCCTTTGTAAAACCAGTCTATCTTGCAGGTTGCTATGGGGATTAAGTTAGGCAACTCTTGCAATGATAGTATCATATCACCAACGCTCCGTCCATTCTAGAGTGTTAAACCTTAGCAGAGACCCACCTGGCCACAGTATGCTTCTAGAGCAAATAAACTTTGTGCCGTTCTTAGAATGGCTTGAAGTTCAGCTTGCGATTCTGACTAATTCAACACTAAAGGATTTGTGTATTTGTTTTCCCATCTGTCTAATTGGGGATTGGAACGCGAGAACTCTTTTATTGATTTTGAGATCTAACTATATCCAAAATAGGAAATAAGTAAAAAGGAAGATGACGGATTGCTTGGCAAGCTGCCAGACCACTTGCTCTTAGCGATGGTGCCGCAGGCTTTCCAAGCACAGAGGGTGGGTGTCCTGGGCGTCTATCACGGCATCAGAGACCAGAAAACCACAGGGCCTCAGGACCCTTTCACCCAGGCACTGCTGGTCATGATGTGCTGGCTCAGTCTGTGATGGTTTTTGTTGTTTGGGATATCTGTTACCGGGAGCCGAAGCAAATCAAAGGAGAGGAATGTTACAGTTGCCCCAGAGAATTTGTATTGTTGTCTTGAAATATTTCAGATCATTTGTCCATGTTTTGACAATTCTTGGAAATTAACTGGTCTGTGTATTTCTCATGGCCTTAATATGACTCAAAGCGGGAGAAAGCAAAGCAACAGTGCGGGGCCCGGAGCCCACGCTGGAACTCACTCTGCTAGAGGTTCCCAGCTCTCTCGGCTGGCATGTGCATTTCACAGAATGTTTAAACAAAATACCAATTTCTTCCCTTCAGGGCTTACTCCAAGTGCCTATTGACTTTCACTGAAGTCTTTGACTGCTTCTAATTTGTTTCTAATTTGTTTAATGGATAAATTCCTAGAAAGACACAAACTACTGAAACTGACCCAAGGGAAAAGTAAAAAATCTGACTAGACCTGTAATAAGTAGAGTGAATTAGTAATCAAAAAAATACCCACGGAGAAAGTTCAAGACAAAATGGCTTTCCTGGCAAATTGTTCCAAATCTTTAAAGGTGAATTAACACCAGTTCTTCACAAACTTTTCAAGAGACAGAAGAGTAAGAAGCACTTCTCAACTCCTTCCGTGAAGCCAGTATTACCTCCTGATACCAACACCAGACAAAGACTTCACAAGAAAAGAAACTACAGACAACTCTCTTATGAATACAGATGGAAAAATCCTTAACAAAATACTAGCGAACTGAATTTAGCAACATATAAAACGGATTATACACCATGGCCAAGTGGGACGTATCCCATAAACTCAAGAAATAGGAGACAAATAAGAAAAACAACACACACTCCTACTCTCAGGGAAGTTCTGGTATGATGGTCAGACCGCACATAGCCCCACAGCATACCCCCAGTCCTGTGTCAAGTGCGGGCTTAGTCAGTTTGGGGGCTGTTGGTCAGGGTGGGTGGGAGGAGAGGAGGAGCTGAGAGTCACGGTGTTTACCTCCTTCTGGGCACTGGAGAGTTCTTTCCTGCATGTGTGGACTGAGATGTCGTCTCTGCCCTCCTAATCTTCTGGTGGAGTTGCAAGGATCGGAGACTCACAAAAGGCTCACAGCTAAATGGGGGCTTTAGGTACAAATTAATCCCAGCTCCTATTTTGCAGATGAGGAAAACTGAGGACTAGTGAGGCAATCATCAGGGAACTAACTAGTGACCTGCCAATCATCAGGGAACTCCCTGGTTCCCATCCTGGGCTCTTTCCCTCACGCCAGTCATCTCTATTGTTTTCCGGTTGCTGCAAGAGGGGCCAGATGAGCTCACTCATCCTGCCACTCATGGATCTCAGGGAGATAATAATAGTAACAGCTGACACTTAAATAGTACTTCTCTTCTACTAGGCAAGGTTTTAAGTGCTTTACATGTCTTAACTTAATCCTCAGAAACCCTACAAGGTAAGAATATCAATGTTCCTATTTATAGATGAAAACACTGAGGCAGAGAGGTTAAGCAACCCATCAAGGTTATGCTTCTAGTAAGTGGCAGCAGCCTGGTCTCTGCAAAATGAATCCCCATCTCCGATTTTCCTCTTCCAGATGGGGTAAAAAGGCATCTTAAAGCCTGCTAGCTGACTCGAAAGCATTTACCATGTGGAAGAGATGTCTCTGTACAGCTTTTATCACTGGCTGGAACATCCTGCTTAAGGGACTTGACTCTAAAATTCTGTGCTATTACCAAATCCAGAGTAGCACTCACATGTGTATGACTCCCAGGATATTGAGATTTCTTACAGTTTTGTCTCCGTTAGGGAGATGGTAGACCATGGTACTCACTGATGGAGAGCTTCTTTACCATGGAGTCCATGGGCTTTAAGACCTTGATCCTGAAATTTCATGCACATGTCATGTGTCTGAGCCTAGACTCACGGGGTATGGATTCATTAGGGCTGTGACACTGGAGTGTTTTTGTACTGTACAGCTCCCAGGTGCAGATGAGTCCTGTTCATTTCTTTACACCCGACAATGCTTTCAAGCCTTTCCCTGGAAGCTCTCTGGAAAGATTTGTGCATGCCTGAGTAAAGGGATGAATGGCCACATGCAGTGGCTTACATCTGTAATCCCAACACTTTGGGAGGCTGAGGCAGGTGGATCGCTTGAGGTCAGGAGTTCGAGATCAGCCTGGGCAACATGGCAAAACTGTCGCTACAAAAAATGCAAAAATTAGCTGGGCATGATGGCGCATGCCTGTGGTCCCAGCTACTCAGGAAGCTGAAGTGGGAGGATCACCTTGAGACCAGGAGGTGAAGGTTGCAGTGAGCTGAGATCTCACTATTGCACTTCAGCCTGGGCAACAGAGCGAGAACCTGCCTTAAAAAAAAAAACAAAAATGATGCTCTCTTCTCTTTGTGTGTATGGATGGCAAGAAGATGCTGCAGGAGATGTGAAGTCACCTGCACTCAGGTGTGCATGGCAGAGAGTGCACTGTCAGCCTGGGCAGGTGACCAGAGCCACACACAGGTCCTCACTCAATCCCGCCATGATTCTGTATGCCATCAGCCTGAGGCCAGCAGTGAAGAGGCTCTGCTTCCGGGTCCAGAGCTCCTCCTGATCTGCCTGGTGCTCAATGGCATGGTGACATCACATGCAGCTCTTTCCTGGGGTGTTCAGGCTGTCTCATCCTCAGTCACAGTGGAGAACAGGAGGGCAAGGAGCCTTGGGGTTTTTTTTTTTTTTTTGGTATCTTCAAACTTCCTGACACAGTACTCAAACCCACAGATGAACAGATGCCTTAATAAGTAGCCTTACAGGCTGGGCGCGGTGACTCATGCCTGTAATCCTAGCACTTTGGGAGGCAGAGGCTGGTGGATCACTTGAGGCCAGGAGCTTGAGACCAGCTTGGTCAACACGTTGAAACCCTGTCTCTACTAAAAAATACAAAAATTAGCTGGGTGTGGTGGTGGGCGCCTGTAATCCCAGCTACTCGGGAAGCCGAGGCAGGAGAATCACTTGAACCTGGGAGACGGAGGTTACAACGAGTGGAGATCACGCCACTGCACTCCACCCTGGGCGACAGAGCGAGACACTATTTCAAAAAAAAAAAAGTAGCCTTACACTGAATTGAGTGATAAGGGGTGACCAACAGGCAGCTGCTGCATGGTGACAGGCTTCTTAACCTTTGCAGCATCCTCTTCCAACAACCCTTACAACATCACAGTCCAGTGCCTTCAGCGGTACTAGTTAGTTGGAAGGCGACTCCTACAGGAATAGGCAAATGAACCCTAGCATTTCTATCATGTTATGATATGCGCGCTTGACCAGAGTCTTGGTGTGGGTGTAGAATGAATGGACTCCAGAGGGGACTCTGATTTGCCATATGGAATAAAATGACCTCCCCATTTCCATGGTTAAAGCTACCTTCTCTATCACAGAGGCACAGGGTAGGTGCTCAATAACTGTTTGCTGGATTGATGAATTATGTCCCACCTAGTCTTGACCTGAAGTGGCTTCCTGGTGAGAGCACCTGTAAACAGCCTTTGTTAATTTTCTTAATCTCAACAAAGCATAGAACTTGCTGAGATCAGTACCCTGCAGAACTTGGTGAGCCCAGTATTATGAGGATCACAGGGTAAGAGGAACATAAGTTCACTGGTTTTGACAAGGACAGTTACCATCAGTGGTCAATTCTACTGAAGGTTCTTAATGCTTCCTTCATGTATCTGCTCACATGCTGCCCCCGACTGCTGACCCCTTTGAAGGTGGATGAGCTGTGCCCCACAAACCTTGTATCTCTAGCTCCTAGTCTAGTCCTCAACACACAGAGGGAACCCAGGTAAAGTGGCTGATTGAATAAGAGGTTATTGTGTGTAGACACATGCACACATCAGAGAAATGATCAACGTATGCTGTGGCCAGAATTCTGGTGAGCTCTGTCCTTAAGGGCACTTCTTGTGCACCTGCGAATCGTGAAGAAAGCCTCTGAGCACAGATCTCCTGGTCTTTAATGCCTGTGCACTTGCGGGCATGCAGTATCAGAAGTTAATGTGGGCACTGGAGTCACCAGGCTAGTTTTGAACCCACAAATTAGTGTCTGTGTGCTCTTGGGTAGACGGAT
>NW_012116821.1:3135021-3175962 GCF_000951035.1 Colobus angolensis palliatus | reverse complement strand
CAACAAAAAAAAGCAAAAGAAAAGAGAGAGGGAGAGAAAACGCTTTATTAGCAAAGCAGAGCAAAGCAATACAAACAAGACACCACCAACACCAACACACAAACCCCAGCCACCTCTGCTGGGGAATGAGCTTTGTTCATGCAGCTGTGGAAGCTGGCAGCCTCAGGACTCTCTTGAGGCTGCCATCTTCCACCTTGCAGTTCTTTGCTCCCAGAAGCAAGGTGTTCTGGGCTGCTGCCCACATCCAGTCTACCTGAAAGTCAGGTCTCTGATCTGTCATGGACGCTCTGGAGTGGGTGATTCAACTACAGAAACAGCACACAGCGCAGGACCACCACAAGACAAAGTCCTCTGCAGGAACATGGAACTTCTAACTTTAGGGAGATTTGTTCCAAGTTAAGAGAGGCCATTGCCTTCCAGACACCTAGGGAATCTTAAGACACTGATGGTCAGGACCAGGCCAGGCTGGAATTTCTGGTGTCCATGAATGACTCCTGCCCCCTCCCCCGGATCTCCACCTGCCCATTGGAAACCTGCTCGCTGGGAACCTGCACACAGGAAGCAAAGCATGTCTACCCATCGAAGAAAGTGTGAGACATGCACACGCCCTGGAGAGGCACTGGTCAGTTTTGCAGTGAGTGAACATACACCTGGTCTGATCATTTGCACTACTTAGCACAGGGCTGATCCCAGACTTTGGGTGGACACAGGGGAACTGGCAGCACCAGCCACTGCACACTTGAGGAAGTGGAAGAGGGGTCAGTACAGATGGGGACCAAGGGACAGAAAGGGAAATGGAAGACCATGAGCCCAGCCCTGCCTGGGACGTGTGTCTCATTCCTCAAACAACAGCATGATCCTGTATAAGGGGGGCTTCCATCCACATGCCTCAAGCTGTTTTGGCAGAAGGATCACGTGTGTGGACTTCCCCTGCACAACTGTGAACAAGCACACCAAACTGAGTGGCCACACGCTTCCCTGGCTACTGCCTTTGTTTAACGTCTTGCCTGCCGTCTGAGCACGGTAGTCAGGGTGTGGGTGGCCGTGGGCTGCCCCCACTCCTGGGGAGGTTTGCTAGGAAGGCTGCTTGGTGACTTGTTAGTGAGCACACAAGCAAAAGGAAAGCCCTCACAGGGGCGGTGGCCCCCGCTCCTACCATGTCGCTCTGTGACTGCGTGGCCCCGTACATGGTGATACCGCTGGAGGGTGCTGCTGGCTGCGGCGTGTCGGGCTGGATGTACCCTCTTCTGTCAATTAGGCTGTGAGAGAGAAGAGAACCCAGGAGGAAGAGAATGAATAAAAAGCCAGAGACACAGCAGCACTATTTCAGGGCTCCCTCTTCCCATGATAGGCCCACCTTGGGCACCTTAGACTACGCCTCTCCTCACTTCGTTGTACAATCGGTGACCAAATTCTGTCCCTTCTCCCTTTAAACATGACTGTGGCATGGCCTGTCTCCTGGCCAGGCCAAGGGCGTGTCACCTGCTCAGATGCCAGCATCTCCCTCTTGTCCACTAACTGTGGCAGCCTCTAAGCTGGTCTCACCCCACCTGTCACCATCTGTCCCCAGTGCTCCTCTCCAGCCTCAATGGCACGTCTTCTTACTACATTCACTCAGCAAACGTGTTTCAAGTACCTGCTAGTGCCAGTGTAGCATGTGGGAAATGATGGCCTACCACATGGGAACAGAGCCACAGTCCCGCCCGGCATGCACTCTGCTTTGCTATCTCTGTGTTTTTGTTTGGACTTTTCCCCCGTCTCTCCCAAAGTCACTCCTCCTTCCCTTCTGCTCTCCATTCTTCAAGGCAAGGTTCAAAAGACCCTACTCTTGCCCCTAGCCCATTTCCCCCTCTCTCCCCTTCTCCGATTCTCTCAGCCCCACACATCACTTTCCACCTGCAATCAAGCTCCCAAAGGCAGAGTCTTCATCTTGTGCCCCCCCACGACATCTGGCCCTGTGCCTGGCACACAGAGTTAGGGATTAGAGCCCCTCGTCCACATCTGTCACAGAGCATGGAGGGCAAGGACCGGCAGGCCGTGTCAATATCTGTATCTCTGAGACTGATACCCAGAGATGGGTGCTGCGCAGAATTCTTGTGGATGAAATGATAAAAATAGGTCCCTTGTCCCACAGACAAGTTTCTGAGTAATGCTTCTAAAGACATCTGTTTCTGTACTCTACGGTGCTGGGCTCATTAGGAGGTGGGGTAAAGTTGCCCTTTTTTCTCCCCAGTGAAGGCTCAGCATTGACTTTGAGTCTAAGGGCAGAAGTGCTCTTACAGCAACAGGAGGTTCAGCTAACAAGTGAGTATCCCTGGGGCAGCCCCTACAGTGTGGGACCAGCCACACTCACAATGCAGACTCTTCCCCAGGTGCTCAGCATTTTGCCAAATACAAAAATGTATCCAGAGGCCACGACCATCCCTGCCTCTGAGGACTGACTATCTGGGCTGCTTTTCTCAGAAAGCAGGGCCTCCTATGTGTCAGTCCAGCTTTTGGAACACAGGAGTTAACCTCATGACTACTGCCTTCCAGTCTTTAAGTGGCAGAACAATAAGCCACAAAGACCACCTGTGACGGGATCCTCAAATGGGACTCTCTCTGCCTCAGTTCCAGCTGAACACTCCATAGGTTTAGAAAAAACAACAGGCAACAAGAATCTCCACCTTTCAAAGAGAAGTGCCGGACCTCCTCTGCAGGACGTCAAAGGGGGTTCTCAACCAGCGTTGCAACCCTCCCTTCAAAGTTACAAAGGGTCAGAGGGGGAAAGAGCAGAGAAGGCTGTTTTGGAGAAAGGCGCTCTGCCCTCTAGTGTGGGTGACAGCCAGGGATGGGACTGGGACCTGAGGGTTAGGTGATGGTCCAGGTGTGGGTCTCATGGGAGAGAGCCAGTGCCAAGCTGTCTTGAGGGACTGGGCACAGTGGCTCACACCTGTGATCCTAGCACTTTCGGAGGCCAAGGTGGGCAGATCACCAGAGGTCAGAAGTTTGAGACAGGCCTGGCCAACATGGTGAAACCCCGTTTCTACTAAAAATACAAAAAAATTAGCCAGGCGTGGTGGCACACGCCTGTAATCCCAGCTACTTGGGAGGCTGAGGCAGGAGAATCACTTGAACCTGGGAGGCAGAAGTTGCAGTGAGCCAAGATCATGCCATTGCACTCCAGCCTGGGCGACAGAGTGAGATTCCATCGCAAACAACCACCACCACCAGGTCTTGAGTAAATGTCACGGGTTGAACTGTGCAGAAAGATATGAAGTCCTAACCTGGTACCTGCGAGTGTGACCTTACTTAGAGGTAGGGTCTTTGCAAATGTAACCACGTTAAGATGAGTCACACTCGATTGGAGTGGGCCTTTGTCCAATGTGACTGGTGTCCTTATAAAAAGAAAAAGAGGAGAGGAAGAGAACGTTGGGTGAGGGTACAGAGACACAAAGGGAGAACGCCACGGGCTGACAGAGGCTACCCCGCAGTGAAGCATGTGCCAGCCAAGGAACGTGGAGGGCTGATGGCCCCACCAGGTGCCCGGAAGAGGCAAGGAAGGGTTCTCCCCAGCCTCGGGAGGGGCGCAACCCTGCCGGCACCATGATTTCAGGCTTTGAGCCTCCGACTGTAACAGAACAACTTTCTGTTGTTTTAACCCTCCCATTTCATGGCAGTTGTTGGACTGCAGTGCCCTAGGAAACTACGATAGGACTCAGCCCAAGAGAGCCACAGAGGGGGCCCCACAGAGAGGCCTGTGCAGGGCTCATGGCCGCGGGCCCAGGGTTGCAGTGGCAGGTATGAGTGACTCTCAGGAGAAAAGGCCCTGCCTCCATCAGGGAACTGCGATGGGGGGTCCTCAGAGGAAACTCTTAGTCAGGCGCTCTCAGACCCCACCAGTTTAGAGCACTGGCAGGGGACCAACAGCACTGACCCCCTGCCCAAATCCCCTCCTCACTGTTGGACAGGAAGCTGGTGGGGAGACAGGACTAGCTGGGGGCGGGGTGCAGGGCAGAGCTCAAGGGGAACAGGGAACCCCACAGTCCTCCCAACCAGGTTCGGGTGAAGGGATGAGAAGTGTTAACTGTCAATGAACTTGGCAGTTCTGATGCACTGAAATGATACTATTTTGGAGGGAAAGTGCCCTGACGCTCTCTCTCTCTCTCTCTTTTTTTTTAATGACAAGAGAAATTAAGGGGCTTGCAAGGGATTTTATCCAGGAGCGGAAAAAGAACTAGGTCATCAAAAAAGTCTGAAGGGACAGCAGGGAGAAAAAAAATGAAGCGTTCTCGGCCAGCATCCCATCACATCCAGTCTGTTTAATGTAGCAGCTGGGCTCCCAGGGCTGCGATGCTCTGGACACAGTGGGCTCTGCCCGTCCTTCTTCTCACCTGACCTCGCCCCTTGTCTTGTCTTACCTCTCGGCCCGGCTCCCCTCGCCCCTCACTCCTGACACTAACCCCCTCAGCATTTCCTTGGATGAGCCAGGACCCTCACCCTCAGGTCCCTGCACAGGCTGCCCCCGTTGTCTTTTGAAACCCTGCTCCTCCCCACCACTTCCTCCTCCGGACTCCTTCTCACCCTTAGGAGAGATCACAGCTTAGATCTACTCCTCGGAGGCCCATGCACCTCACTGTGCGGTCCCTGCTGCCCAGGAGCCGGCCCCTCTCCCGTGCACCCCCAGCGCCTGACACGGAGCCAGCTCCACCGCGCATGCGCAGTCAGTGGTGACCACGTGACCCACGGGACCGGCCCAAGTCTGGTGTGACACTGACCATTCCTTGGGCCTTTCTGTGTTCCCAATTTTCCATTCCTCCTGCCAGGCTTATATGAGGATCCCTCCCCTCAAACCTGGCCATACCCAGCCAGCTGCCATCTCCGCCTCTGGTGACATTGCAGGAACCGAATGTGGGTCTCTGCACTCTTGGTATGCAGGCTCCCAAAAGGGAACACAAGGACTCGCTCTGCCTCGTTTGCATGGCATGGCACCGTTTAAGAACCCATAAGGGGCAAGTCAAGCACAGGGGTCTGGGCACGTGGGTCTGAGGCAGGGCACACTCTCAGCGGGAGGGCCTGACTGGGATGCCCGGGAAGGCCCCGGCCCACTTAAGGGCCCAGGGGCTGGGACGAGGTAGCACAGGGCAAGGGGAAGGCAAGAGAGGATGAGAGGGAGAGGCAAAGGTAGGCATCACCCCCTCACATCTGCCTGGGAGCCTGTGAGTGGCCTATGTCCCTGCAGTGCGGCCCCAAATCCCTGGAGCCTCTTCAGTGGGGCCCCACACTGCTTCAAGTCTGGAGCTGCCAGATACATGAATCACCGTCTGTTCAAATACACTCTTCAATATTTTAATGTCCTTCAGTTTACCTTTTAACAAATGATTCAAACACTTCTGAGGGTAGGACCATTCTCAAGAAATGCCCCACCCAAAGGAACGTGGATTTTGGAAAGAATACAGCCCAAATCCAGCCAAAAAAGCACATTTAACCCAGTTGTGGAAATAATTTTGGTTGTGACAGTTTATGGTCTCTAAACAACATAAAGCCATGCCATATGCAGATGAAGGACTTGGGAACAAGAAAGGAGATTTGGGCAGAACTGAGGCCTCAGCATCCTCTCTTAAACCCACACATACATTGCAGGCGGGGGAGAGGGCAGCTCTCCCTGGCTGTTACCCCTCGATTTCCTGGCCTGCCCTGCTAGCCACAAACATGCCAGTTGGAAGCACCATGGAGGCTGTGACAAATCAAGCCATTGCCTGAGAGACTTTCTGCCTGAAGAGCTCCTAGAAGGATCCCTGGGTGAGTCAGGAGGTTTCTTCAAGAGGAGCTGGCACCTGCTCAGGTATGTCTGACCCCTGTGGACCGAGCAGCCTCCCAAACCCAGGATCCTCACTTGCTCTTTCTAAGCCTCTGAGGTCAGGGGTCCCTTGAGGACCCCTCGTTCAGGTGGACAGTGGCATGCTGGGCTCCCCACTTTCTAGGCTAAAGCTAGAAAATGATCAAGTTCTGCAGTAGCACCACGATGACTCAAAGTAATAATGACTCAATGCCAGTGCACAGATGGCCTTGGAATATGTGCTTGGATTTTTTTTCTTGAATTCTTTTTACCTCTCTAATGAGGATTCATTGAGGCTGATAATCAAATGAAGTTTGCATTTCACAAATGCACATCGGTAAGGTCTGGGTGCCCAGTGGGTCTGCCCTAGACACAGTCATGGTGGCTTTTGTCATTTCTCCGTTTTACACATTTAGAGACCAAAAGGCAGGAAGCAGTAATAACTTGGAAACTCATTCTAGAGACCAAGTAGATTTGCTGAATACCTATTTGTTGATCATGGTTCGATTTATCAGTTGAAAATATTCTCCATAGGCGTAACTCACAAAGAATCTGTATTTTAAATTCGTACACTCTGACTTGGAGGCAGCATGCCTCAGTGGGCACACACTGGCTCTGACATTGGGCGGCCTGGGTGTGCATCCTGACTAGCCAGCATTTACTGGCTGTGTGATCTTGGGCACATTATTTAAACTCTGTGCCTCACTTTTCTCATCCATAGAATGGGATATAATGGTGCCTACCTATAGGTACAGAGTGAGCTTGTAAAAGGCTGATGCAGGTAAAGAACTTAGAGCAGGGCTTAACACAGATTCAATAAAGGTTAGCTACTGCCATGGTTCGTGTCATTGTCATTATTACCATAACCACAGTCTCAAGGACTGCGGCACATGTGGCTCTCTCCCTATGAACATTTCTATTCTGTGCAAATCAACTTTCAAAACTGGTTTCCGCAGGCTTCTGGCAGCTTCCTTCCTGCATGTGTCTTGTCTCCCTGATGATGCTAACCACGGCTCCCTGCGCACACCTTCAGTCATTAGCAGGTCCTCAGTCATTAGCAGGGCCACAGGCATCTGTCTCTCTATTTTGGGCTTCAGGAAATTTTCCCCAAATCAGACACAGATTCAGCTGAAGATCGAAAAACGCGTGAAGTGTGACACCACACACACAGCCAGATCTCAATTTCATGAAGGCCACGTCCACGCTGCACAAAGCGGTCACCTGGTGGCGGCAACCCATTCCGCCAGGGCGGGGGGCCTGTGCTAACAGCTGAGGCATTTGGTTTTCCAAGGTCTGTATAAGAACACGAAGCGTCTTGAGTCTTACCTTGGTGAGATGGGCCCACACAGGGCAACACAGCAATTGGTAAAGATATTTCCGTAGCTGTAGGGATTGTAATTTTCTTTACCTCTTTTATTTGACCAGGATCCTTTAATCTGAAAGAAAAGGAAAGTCAGTAACAAGCAATATCCTTCACACCAACGCACGGTTGAGGTGAGCTGGACCATGAGAAGCCCATAAAGAATGCAAATCATCTTTAATCCAAAGAAATGGAGATATTTTTCTTAAAGAAAATGGGCATTTACTCCAAACTTGGAAATGTCCTAAAATAGCAGGTTAGATTAGGGAAAGAATAATATTCTCAGGGATAATCATCTTTTATTTGTGCCACATGGTACTAAAAGGCCATCTCATATAAGCCAGCAGAGATTTTTTCATACTCACATTTAGTGCCCTAAATGATAATTAAATGAATGGCCGGTGAAATGGTTCCCCTAGTTGCTAATTTACAGACTGAAATAATTCAGCCTCTTCTTGTGACCAAAATAGTCTGTTTTGCATATTCTAATATTTGTAGCTACCAAGTACAAATAACTGTATTAATATTCTCTTATCTCATGTGTCTTATCACAACCTATTTTCTCAAGCTTTTGTTTAAGGTAACTGGACCTATCCTGAGACATTTAATTCATGTGTGCATAGAGACTTGTATCAAAATCTAAGTGTAAAGAGCAAAGTGGACCACGCTGCTCTGGAAAAATTCTCTAACATTTTGTTTCCTTTTTTTTTTTTTTTTTTGAGACAGAGTGTTGCTCTGTCACCCAGGCTGGAGTGCAGTGGCACGATCTCAGCTCACTGCAACCTCTACCTCCCAGGTTCAAGCAATTCTCCTGTCTCAGCCTCCTGAGTAGCTGGGATTACAGGCGCCTGCCACCATGCCCGGGTAATTTTTTTTGTATTTTTAGTGGAGACGGGGTTTCACTGTGTTAGCCAGGATAGTCTCGATCTCCTGACCTTGTGATCCGCCCGCCTTGGCCTCCCAAAGTGCTGGGATTACAGGCTTGAGCCACCGTGCCCGGCCTTGTTTCCTGTTTTCATACTTCCTCTTCATCTGTATTAAGTACAGGCAGACAATCCTGGATAAAAAGTTAAATTTTGGGTCAGGGCAATTTCCTCCCACAGAGAAATTAAATATGAAAGGCAGACTCAAACATTCACTCCAAGATGTTGGCCCGCCATGGTTTCTACCAGGGGAAGTGTGATAAGAAGCTTACGAAACCATTTCAAAGGAATAGAAAGAACACTCTTCAGGGCCAGAAATGGGTGTCACTTGGCCAACCTTAGTATCTAATGGATGTGGTCGGAAAAACTGAGAACGCAGAGATTCCCAGTAGAGAAACATGCAGAATGGCATGTGAAGTTTCCACGGCACCATCTCTGTTCCCAAGGGCTCACATCTGGAACGGGATGTATGGGAGAAGCTGGGCCCAACCTCTTCTTTCCTTTTTCTCCTCCATTGCCCAAAACCTAAGAACACACCCGTGTCTCGCGTAGTCAGGAACTTACATCTTCATTTGTCGTCTGGTTGGAGCTGATCAAGTAGGTGTGGAATCCTGAGAGGCCAACGATGGACCAGACAGAGAAGAAGCACACCACAGCCTCCAGGACAGTGACACGAGTCAAGGAGGCAAGTGGAAGTGAGGGGCTGTGCAAGAGGTGGACGTGATGGAGGCTTGGAACCGAAATCCCCCCAGGCACAGGCCACTCTCTAGCTGCTGGCCTCTCTCTTGCCCGGCCTTGCCTTGCTTCCTGCTCTTCCGGGAATTTTGTCTAACCAGATGGAAGCCTCCGTCAGGGCAGGGGGTGTCACCTGCCCCAGCGTGGAGCAGCCTCTGTGGCTCCGTGATGACTGGAGGGCTCCCTGGGCGTCACCTACCCACTTCCTTCCTCTGACTTCTACTTGACCTTCACCTTTTTCTGTGCCTCACTGTGGAGCCAGTGACTGTGGCATCCTGATCAGGAAGCACACTGGTTTGAGTTGGCTATAGCTCAGGCTCTGGGTGAAAGGATGACATACTGACTTGCACATCAATTGCAGACTCTAATTTTGGCTTCTGAATGCTGAGGACTGCAGTGCCAACAGGCGTCTCCCCTGAGGAGAATGGCTTTTGGGGCCCAGAAAGCCCTCTGCTTTAGTGGACGGCCTCTTCTCTGCTTACAGAGAAGGGGAAGAAGGAGAAAATAAGACCCTGAACCGGCAGTGGCATTTCTCGGAGTGACATCAGGGTGAGGAGTATTTTTACTTGGGGGAGTTTTCCCAGGCTTTCAGCCAACCCCTGACCTATATGGCCATCCTCAGCTGCTTGATAGGCAGCTGGGAACCATGAGTTCTCGCAGGACATTGAGAGAGGAAGTCAAGAGTTCCGCAAGATGTGTCTAACACAAAGGGAAAAAGCTTGGTGCTCTTCAGCAGATCAGATCCATTACCCCAGAGTGTGGCAATGTGAAAAGGCCAGAGACTTTTTCTGTCCCACAAATGCTTATAAAATTCTATTTACAGGATACAGATATTTCTCAGGGCGAAAAATCCATTCATCCTGGGTCTGGGAGTTTACACATACATCTGGCATCCCCTATCGATATATTACAGGCTGGAGAAAGAAACGCTCCTGCTCGCCTAATGTTTCCGAGGATGAATGCCATATAGACCATGCCGGAACGTATCAGTGATGATCTTCTCCAGGCTGGAGAGAATTCATCTTTAGACCAGAAGGTTGAGCACTTTACCCAGTGCAGTGCCGTGGTCTGCTGTGCCATGGTTAACCAGTGTCACCATCTGGGCACACAGGGCTGCAGGCAAAACAGGAGGGAATGGGCTTCTGCCTGTTGACTGACTTTCAACATCACACTAAACCACTGGGTCTGCTCTAGAAGGAGATGGTAGCAGGGAGTGGTAGGGGACCAGAGAGACACAGGGAAGCAGACCCCTATCCACAGCTGCTGCCAGCCTGGGCAACCCCTGCTGGGCAAATGGCAATGGTGGAGGCTCTGTATGCACGTGGGGTCACATGGATGGTGTCCCAGGCAGCAAAGATGGTCTCATTCTCAACTGCCTTCCCACAGAATGGGGCTGAAGAGGCCCCTCTCCCTACCCACATCCCCCCTGCCAGGAGGGGACAGACTTGGGAGGCAACTCCCCTGGGATTCAGGTCATGCACTGGCTGGAAAGAAGAGGTGAAGTGGAGTCCAGGGAACATGATGAGGGAGCCAGTGGGAAGACTGAGTCAGGAAAGCTGGGTTGTGTGAGAGGGAGATGACTTTAGACACTAGCAATGGGTTTGGACTGGCTACAAGGAAAAGACAGGAGACAGAAAGAGGAGGGGACACATGGAATGGAAACAAGAAATAGCCAAGGTAGAAAAGAATCAAGAACAGAACCAGATTTATTTACTGAATAATACATGAAGAGCCAAACTGCAATCCCAGAAATACTTATGTGTCACCCAGAGTTTACAATCCACGTAGAATGTTGGCAAAGTCAAAGTGAATATAACATTCCTATGTATGAACCATATGAAACCCGGCATGTACGAGCAGTGAGGACCCCAGACTGAAAGTGGCTGCAGCTCCTTTGACAATGCCAACTATGCTCATTACCCTCATTGGGAGGCATCACAGCCAGCGGACATAGCATTCTAAAGGTTTATAGTAACAATTAAAAAATGCAGCTTTTCTATTTTTTTTTTCTTTTTTTGAGATGAAGTTTCGCTTTTGTTGCCCAGGCTGGAGTGCAGTGGCACAATCTCAGCTCACTGCAACCTCTACCTCTCGGGTTCACGTGATTCTGCTGCCTCAGCCTCCTGAGTAGCTGGGATTACAGCTGCCCACCACCACGCCTGGCTAATTTTTGTATTTTTAGTACAGACGGGGTTTCACCGTGTTGGCCAGGCTGGTCTTGGACTTCCGATCTCAGGTGATCCTCCCACCCCTGCCTCTCAAAGTGCTGGAATTACAGGTGTGAGCCACCGAGCCCGGCTAGCTTTTCTATTAATATCTCATGTGCTTTCGACACAGTCTGTAAATTATGGAATGCAGTTCCACTGTCAGCTTGCAGCTGTGTCAAAATGACATGAATCCAAAGTAGGATGCGAGATGCAAGATGCAGCCTGCTGGCACTACCCACACCCTGGGACCCAGCTGACTCAGGAGGTCTCGAGGAACCATCAGCATCATCATTCCTAACAATGGCTGGTATCACTGGGATGTGTCAGGTCCTGTTCCGCTTAAACCTCAGAGTGACCCAGGGAGAAGTGTGACTCCCCCTTAACAGACAGGGAAACCAAGGCAGAAAGCAATGAAGTAATTTGCTTGAGAAATAGCAGAGCTAGGACTTGAATGCTGGAAGTCTGCTCTGCTGGGATGACAGAAGAGTCTTGGGCTGGTCCCTTTCCTAATTCTTGCCAAGAGACGGGTGGCCCTAGACCTACCCCAACCTCCTGCTTCTCTGGGATTTGTAAACCTGTGGCAGCTTACATGGTTTGTTCCCTTTCACATCCACTCTCAGACTCCGACACAAATACACAGACACACATTCCTTACTGGCCCACTGGCTATATGCTGAAAATATCTATGCCATATAAGATCAAGAAATAGAAATTTCTTTTAAAGGTATCAAAACCCATTTACTGTCTTTTTTTAGAAAGAGAAAGAAGAGGAAACAACCCAACTCTGCTGGAAGCTGATTTCATAAGCAGCTGGGACTTCGTTTACTGCATCGAGGATGGGTTTCAAATCATAGCAGCTACCGCTGCACCTCTGTCTCCCCCACAACCCCTGCTAAGAGAGTTTGTCTCCGTTGTGGCCAGAAAGATGGCTTTAAATTCCCCACAGCCCTAGCCTAAGAGGTTGCACACTGCAGTACTCACTAAATGTTTATGGAATTGAAAAACTCTGACAAGCACTGCTCTGCAGAGACCCTTCTCTCAAGTTCCTGCCTAATCCCAGAAGTGCAGGCTCTATGTCCTTCTATGTACCCAGCCCTGCACTAGGGGACAGGACAGGGCAGGGAAGGACCAGCTTCCAAATACTGCATCAGTATTTGGAGGATCACAAAAGGTGAGAGATCATGGGACCACATATGTTACACGTCCAAAATTTCCTGGGTTCCAGAATGGCCGAGGAGATGATGTCCTTGCTCTCATTCAAATACGATGTGGGTGTGTGCATTCTTGTATTTTAAAATTTTTTGAGTTGTAATTTCCAACATGATAAATAACTCTCTCTCTCTCCAAAATATGCACAAACAAAAGCTCTTTGGGGGTCCTTAATAATTTTTCAATGTGTAAAGGAGTCTTGACACCAAAAAGTTTGAGACCTGCTGGAATAGAACAGTAAAACAGTAAGTGGTGTTGGGACACTTCATTAAACATTTAGAAAAAATAAAGCTAGAACTTCAGCTTGCACCACACCCACAAAATTATCTGATAGATAAATTACTGCACCAAATATAAGAAACACAATATAAAGGTATTCGAGGAAAATTAAGGAAACATTCATGTAACTTTGGGGCGAGGATATAAGACACAAACCAAGGAGCCATGTAGTATGAGATTGACAGATTGTGTTCATTAATAAACACTTTCGTGTAAAAAAGTAAAATTAAAAGGTAAATGTTGGATTTGGAGATTAGCAAAGGATACCTAAGAGATTATTATTATTATTGAGAAACATAAAGAAACCCTACATGTTCATAGAAAAAGAACAAATAACCCAATTGATACATGGACATGTACTGGCATACATTGTGATAAGAAAAGAAAAAGGCCCCTGAACATAAAAAGAGGTACAATCTATTATCCAGAAAACAGAAATTAAAACAATGTAATTTTTTTTCTTTTCATCAAATTGGCCAAAATGACAAGACTGTTCACAGCCAGTGCCATAAACGTGTGGGGACGCAGGAGCTCAGACTTGTCCAGTCTCTTAAGAGGAGCATTTGGCATCCCTATCGACATTTAAATGTGCTTCCCTTCAACTCAGAGATGGCACATCCAGTGTCAATCCTAGAGACACAGTAATGTGTGCACATAGAGATACACAGAAGAAAATGCACTACTTCATTTCTTGAACAGTAAAAATAATTAAGAAATCTAATCCGGCTGGGCGCGGTGGCTCAAGCCTGTAATCCCAGCACTTTGGGAGGCCGAGATGGGCGGATCACGAGGTCAGGAGATCGAGACCATCCTGGCTAACACGGTGAAACCCCGTCTCTACTAAAAAAATACAAAAAAACTAGCCGGGCGATGTGGCGGGCGCCTGTAGTCCCAGTTACTCGGGAGGCTGAGGCAGGAGAATGGCATAAACCCAGGAGGCGGAGCTTGCAGTGAGCCGAGATCCCGCCACTGTACTCCAGCCTGGGTGACACAGCGAGACTCCGTCTCAAAAAAAAAAAAAAAAAAAAAAGAAATCTAATCCATCAACAGAAGATTAAACTATAGTTCATCTACACTGTGGAATTCTATGAAATAGTTTAAAAAATGAAGTAGATCTATGTATCATCATGGAAACATCTCCAGGAAATATTTTAAAAAATCAAATTGTGGAACCATGCAAAAAGAAGGGCTCTTTTTAGGTGCAAGTCCTCCCACCCCCATATCAGCATATGTGTATGATGCACACGGATGTATTCAAACTCAAAGACCATCTGGAAGGACACATCAAAGCTGGCAAGGTTTCCTACAGCAGAACGGAGGAACGGTCAAGAGAAACACTTTCTTTTCATTCTTGTATTTCTGGACCACTGGGGATTTTTTTTTTTTTTTTGAGATGGAGTCTTGCTCTCTTGCCCACGCTGGAGTGCAGTGGCCCAATCTCAGGTCACTGCACCCTCCGCCTCCCGGGTTCGTGCCATTCTCCTGCCTCAGCCTCCTGAGTAGCTGGGACTACAGGCGTCCACCACCACACCCGGCTACTTTTTTGTAGTTTTAGTAAAGATGTGGTTTCACCATGTTAGCCAGGATGGTCTTGATCTCTTGACCTCGTGATCTGCCCGCCTTAGCCTCCCAAAGTGCTGGGATTACAGGCATGAGCCACCATGCCCGGCCTCCATTGGGGATTTTTTACAATGAGAATATATTCTTGTAGGACTTGGGTGATTTGAAAAAACAAACAACCTACTTCCCACCTTATGATCTTATGAGACACAATCTGATGCTTTTTCCTCCTGACCCTCCCTCAGTCGGGCTGGTTAGGGGCAGCAGGAAGCATCTCAGTCTCCTAGCGGGAGGGAGGGGTGGTAGTTGGGAGAACTGGGCTCCAGCTCCAGACACGCCTAAGCAAGTCATTAACTTCTCAGCACAGCTGCAGCTGGAAGCAGCCTAAGGACACCTGTCCTACCTACTTTCTGGGTTCCCTCTGAGGATCAGCAGGTATCAGGATGGACAAGTTAGAAAAGACCTGTGCTGCCTTAGTGATTTTCCCACTGTGGTGTCCTTTCTGTGGGCCAACCTGGATCCTCCTACCAAATCTCATTAAAACAGATGATAAGTATTAGGCCACTGTGCTTTTCAGATGGGTAAATGTCCAGTGAATGCAACTTGGGGATGAAAATGCTTTCTGTCACAGCCTCTGCAGACGGAGAATCAATCAACATTTGATTTACCAACCGAAAACCCTCCACATTTTGAGAGAGCTGAACAATAAGTCATGATTTAAAATGGTTGTAATCCCTTTAATTGGATGTTAATGCTACGTTACATTGAAATGATTGTTGACGGGCAGGGCTTCCCCTGGGCTCCCCAGCACGTGTTTCTGAGGGCTCTGGCCTCCACAAATCGGAGAAGCCAAGGCGGGATCACCATGTGGCTTCCCTGACAGGCACCTGGCGGGTAACATTTCCTATAAGGCTGCGACATTCTCATGGACAAGCAGCTGATTTTTCTCTCCTTCCATATTTCATGAAAGTAACTAAAGAGAGGACCTTCAGGTCACTTTAGGCCAATAGGGAGACTCATGTGTGTTATCTTTTAGGTTCTTCTTGTAAACATATCTTAGAACTCACCACTGCTCCCCAAACTGGCACTAGCTGTATCCCTCTTCTAGTGCAACCCTTTCCCCCAGGCATTCTTGCCAGAATGCTCCTACTCCTCCGCCCTCACCCCTCCCCAGGCACGGATCCCACTGCCCTGCTTCTCCCTACTGAGCTGTCCCTCTGTCACCGATTTCACCCATGGGGGCCTTTCCTCTGCAAACATCTGTTCTACTCTGTTGTGTCCCCTGATGCAAGATAAATGTTCTTGCCGGGCGCAGTGGCTCATGCCTGTAATCCCAGCACTTTGGGAAGCCGAGGTGGGTGGATCACTTGAGGTCAGGAGTTTGAGACCAGCCTGGCCAACATGGTGAAACCCTGTCTCTACTAAAAATATAAAAATTAGCCGGGCTTGGTAGCGAGTGCCTGTAATCCCAGTTACAGGAGGGGTTGGGAGGCAGAGGCAGGAGAATAGCTTGCGCCTGGGAGGTGGAGGTTGCAGTGAGCCAAGATCTTGCCACTACACTCCAGCCTGGGCAAAAGAGCAAGACTCCATCTCAACAACAACAAAAAAAGAAAAAAAGTTATTTAAAACAAGCATCACAACCCAGCTCTGATGATGTCATTCACCTGCCAGCATGCAGGGGATGAAGGGACCCCACCCCCTTAGTCTTCAACACTGTCACACCTGCCCCCATGCCATAGGAGTTCAGCTATCACAGTCCCTCTTAGTTTTCCGTCACACGCTTGGGTGTGTAAGTGCACCTGTGTGCTCACACGATGTAGGGCAGACCACATGTTGATGGGCAGCCCTGCCTCCTTTTGATGCCCAGCCCCAGTGGGCACCCTGCCCAATGTGGAGCGAGTGGGCACACCACCAGGATGCCAGGTGTGGCCCTGCAGATGGGCTGCCCCTTCCTGATAGCCCCTGGCACCATCCTCTGGGCCTTGCTCAGGCTGTGGGAGCTGCCTGAGACCTCTCCTTCCATGTCCCCCACTAGAACCCACCCATCTCCCACAGCCCTGCTCGAAGGCCCCTGCCACCACCTCTCCTGATGTCCCTGCAGGATGCCCCACCCCAAGCACAGGCTGTCTTTTTCATGGCCCCCAAGCCTTATTCTGCATAAGGAATCCTAGCGAGAACCCAGATCTGGGCAGCAGCAGATGCTGGCAGAAGAGGGCAAGCCAGTGCATTTGTGTGCTTGCTCCATCTCCGCGCCCTCATGCTTCCAGGGCCCAGTTCTCGACCTTGTGACCTGGCAGGTTTTGCCCATGGTAGCTGTTGAGTAGAATGATTTTTACAGGAAATAGTTGCTGAGTGGATCTCCTTTGTTTGAACATGCCTGGCTGTGTGGACAGAGGGACCAGTCCCTTTTTTTTTCTTTTTTTTTTTGAGAAGTCTCTCCATTTGTCTGTGTCCCTGGGGAAGGCTCTTGTCCCATGGTACGGGGCAGCTACCCCACTGCCACAGGCCCTGAGAGGCCCCTCCCCACTGCCTCTGCTTCTCTGATACAAAGAGGGGTAGGAAATGGAGTTTGGTACAGGCAATGGGAGGTGGAAAGGAAGGAGGAGGAGGAGGGAGGGAGGGAGAACCGACTATGGACTCTGACCCAGAAGTGCACCCTCCAAAGCTGCATCCCAGCAGCGGGCACCCTGCCCTATCCCTCACCCCTGGGAGGGCTGACGGTACAGACTGGGAAGGGACCTGCTAAGCACCTGAAAATGAGCCAGGCATTCTGTCACAGCCATCGAGGGCCTCCTCTACTCCCCTGCCTCCATCTCCCTCTCCTCCTGGGCTGCCCACACTCTGGCACTAGGTACCACCCAGTCCGGGCTTACTTACAGTAGAAGCTACTCGATTCCTTTCTCCTAAGGTTCTGCTGGGTTTTATGTGGGCCTGGTGAAGAGCCTTCAGTGTGTCAATGTTTCCATCACTGACACTGAAGTTTCTGCCAGGGTGTCTTGGATGGTTGTCTATTAGCCATTTCTGTTTCTAATCGCTTTCACTTCCTCGATGACATTGTTTTTAGTTGGATATTTTGCAGAGTAAATCCGCTGTGAGAAACCTTTGCCTGTGCCCTTATTTCTCATCAAAATATTTTTATTGCACGGTCAGGAGATTAGATATGAGGTCATTGAAAATGTGAAAATACAAGTTATTGTCTTGCCCGAGAAAACGCTGCAGAGGTCACTTGCAAAGGTTCCGCTAGACTCCAGTGCTGTGCTCAGGCAAGTCAGCTGGGAAACTTCCTTCAGTTTTAAAAACTTGGGACTTTACAGATTCTTGCTCTGGATTGAGTACAGGTCTGGAGAGGATGAACTGTGGGCAGTTCTGCTATCAATCAAAGGACAGCTTTTATGAGCGTGCCCCAGATCAAACTCATCCATCATAAACCAGCCATCCCAACAGACACTCTCAAATTCTCAGGATCTCGGCAGTGGAAGGGGTTGGGAGGTCTTGAGTTTAGCATTTCTCTAATGCTAGAATCCCCCACCACACTGACAAGCAGGACCCATCTTCCTTTCTAGCGCTCCCAGTCACTGTGATCTGAGGCTTCTGCAGGCTAGACTCCTGAGTGGCCCCTGAGGTTGGCACACTCTTCCTCAGGAGCTGCAGGGCTATACTATGTAAGCTCCCGCCGGCATCCCCATGCCACCTCCAAAGCCGCAGGCGTCCAGAGGAAAGGTAGGCACCAAAAATACCAACAGGTGTGCTGATGGGATCCAGCCCTACTCAGCACCTGGTTCTCTAATAAGCAGAACTAATGGTTTTTCAGAAACACATGGCAAGCCAGCAGCACCCAATGCATGCTTATTCTTCCGCAACACAAACTTAGGAAAAAAATCGTCTGTGTAATACTTCTTAACAAACCCACTGAAGGAGGAACTCTTCTCCAAAGCACATATTTCAAACAGAAAGCACCCTGTCGGAACACAGGACTTTTAGACAACCACAGCGTTGATGAGGGGAGAGGCGTCAGTGGCACACAGAAGAAATGTCTCTGTGCTTTGCACGTTAAAGCACCCAGCACCTTGCTTTGCAGTGTGGGTATGTGTCTGATGTTCCTGAAATTCATTCCTGCTTCCAGAAAGGATTAAGGAGACCCAGGCTGGGGTGCTGCCTGCACTGCTCACTTCTCCCGTGCTAGGAACAGCTTTGTGGTTCTTCCCGGATCTTGCTTTTAGCCCCCGCTTTTCTCCTGGAGGAATGGGTTTTGTCAGGGTCTTTTTGTTGGCTGCCCTAGGATAGTTTGGGTTTAGAGTTAAGTCTCCTTTTTCCAGGCAGGAGCCCAGCAGGACCTTGGGTCCATAATGGAGGTGCCACAAGACCAAGCAGGGAGCAAATCAGCAGGAGGGAAGTGAGGATGGGCAGCCTCCCTGCGAGCAGTGTGGGCCGGCAAGAGCCTTCAGGGCATCCCGCAAGCATTTCCAACCTGGACTCTGGGGAGGACATGTCTGTCCACATCTGAACTTATTGACAGATATACAGACAAAGATGCATGCACGGCCGGGCGCGGTGGCTCAAGCCTGTAATCCCAGCACTTTGGGAGGCCGAGACGGGCGGATCATGAGGTCAGGAGATCGAGACCATCCTGGCTAACACGGTGAAACCCCGTCTCTACTAAAAATACAAAAAATTAGCAGGGCGAGGTGGCCGGCGCCTGTGGTCCCAGCTACTCGGGAGGCTGAGGCAGGAGAATGGCGTGAACCCGGGAGGTGGAGGTTGCAGTGAGCTGAGATCCAGCCACTGCACTCCAGCCTGGGCGACAGAGCAAGACTCTGTCTCAAAAAAAAAAAAAAAAAGATGCATGCACACACACACTTACATATCCTTATATAATCCTAGATATGTGTGTGTGTGTCTATAGCTATATACACATGTATATATGAGGGCTTAAAAATAAATACACATACATATCTAACGATAGACAGCGCTGTGTGTGTGTGTGTGTGTGTGTGTATTTAAAACCATCAAGTGACCTGTGTGATGGATGTGTGTTGCTTTCGGGCTCTACGCCCTGGCTGACACTTTGGAAGGCCTTGGCTGGAGGTACAGGTGCGGACCGCGTCCAGGTGCTTAAGGACCTGCATGCAATCAGCAGGCTGTGGCTGCCCAGCCCCTGAGTGTGGAGGAGGTGCCGGGAACTCCTGCAAGGGAGCGTCCGGCTGTGGGAGGAAAGAGTCAGCACCCAGATGAGGAAACACTATTTGGAAAGGCAGCAGCTGAGACTTTTATGTGTTTTCAAAAACTGGGCCAATAGGGAAAACTCTTTACCTCCATTTGAGAATGACTTTTAGGGGAAAATAAAGTTTGCTCTGGCCTGAATAAGTAAGAGCATCACTCTTCCTCCCTTCCCTTCCCGCACTCCTTCCCGCTGCGGGCTCCCGGCATGGCCAGCACGCTACTGCCACGCTTGCTTCCTAACAGCAGCACCAGTCTGTGCCCCTACAGGGGATGCCGTGTTCCTGGTTCTGCAGACTGTCAGCCCAGCCACACCATGCAGTGTGCAGATGTGCGCTCTCAAAGAAGATTCTGGCAGAGTCTCTTTGAAATCCCTCTGGCTACACCTGGAAGCTGTGCTTTGAAGCAGGGTCTTCCCTGTATTTCCCGAATAACTGACTTTGTCAGCATACCATTGTCAAGTACATAGTGGTTGACTACTGTGGGTCAAAAAATTGACACACAAAAGGGTTAAGAAATGACTCAATGACTCTGGACCTCATAATTAATTGCCATGGAGCAGGTATTAAAAGATTTGACCCCAGTCCAGGACTGTCTACTTGGTCTCTAATGAGAGCCCTTCTGGGATCTTGATAGGGTAAGATGCATGACTTGGGAGGTCTGTCAGGAGCTCTGATAAAGACCAGGCAGTGGCCAGGCACAGTGGCTCACGCCTGTAATCCCAACACTTTGGGAGGCTGAGGCGGGTGGATCACGAGGTCAGGAGTTCAAGACCAGCCTGACCAACATGGTGAAACCCCATCTCTACTTAAAATACAAAAATTAGGCGGGCGTGGTGGTGGGTGCGTGTAATCCCAGCTACTCAGGAGGCTGAGGCAGGAGAATCGCTTGAACCCAGGAGGCAGAGGTTGCAGTGAGCCGAGATTATGCCACTGCACTCCAGCCTGGGCGACAGAGTGAGACTCTGTTTTGGGGGGTGGGGGGAAGGACCAGGCAGCAACAAGGCCACTCCACACACAGCCCCTCCACTCTCCACTTGAAGGGTGGTGGCCAGGGAACACGCATGGAGCAGAAGGTCACCAGCGGGCCGGACACAAGGCAGCTGGAATGACCAGGCTTTGAGGTCGGCCTTTCTCAGCAGCGAGGAAGTGCTTCCCCCTCCCAGCCGAGAGGCACTCCCGTCATGGATGTTTGTGTCTGAAACCTGCACCAGGCCTCCTGCACACGCACAGGGTCTCAGGGAGGCACAGGTGCCAGGACAGAATTGTGGGGAGTTGGCTGAAGCTGCCACATATGTGAGGCTTCAGAATAACTTCCAGCTGACAGCCCGGGCCCCAGTGCCAGTTCTGAGGCACATTTATAAAACTTAATGTGACCAGCATGCTTTCATGACACAAATGGTTCATGACACAAGTGGTTTCATGACAAAAGGCTTGCCTGAGTCTTACAAGACTCAGGCAAGCCTTTTCTTTAGGAAGGGAGAGGCAACTTGGCTATGAGCTTTGTGGAAGCAATGTTCCCTGAAAACAGAAGGGCACAGAGAGGTGACAGTGGGGGGATGTTGCCCCTGGTAGAGTTGGGGAGAGGAACGGAGGAGGACATTTCTTGCTGAACCTGATCCTAATAGCACAGGTTTTGAAGATTTCATTCATTCCCTGGGTCACCTTTCCTTTCAGTCAACTTCTTCCCAAATCATTAATAGAAGACAGGACCTATCTGTTCAATTTATTCTCCAAGTCTCCTTTGTACACCTTCCTTATGTCCCAGGCCCCATCCACAATACTGATCTGAGTTTAAAAAGTATTAGTTGACAATAGAATGTGGACCTGTAACCATCATCCTATGTTGCCCACAAACACAGAGGTACTGGAAAAAGAGATACTGTCTATTAAGGAAATATATATATATTTATAGGACCACATTTGTTTTTAGATCTATTGAAATATCTCCCTTGCTCAAACACACATGCCAGTTCTCAGGGACATGGCAGGTTGACTTTCAGAAGAACATGATACATACATAAGTCATATTAAAGTTCTTCGTTCTTTAAGAATTCTCTACCTCCCTGGGCATGGTGGTTGATGCCTGTAATCCTGGCACTTGGGGAGGCCCAGGTGGGCAGATCACTTGAAGTCAGCAGTTTGAAACCAGCCTGGCCAACATGGTGAAACCCTGTCTCTACTAAAAATACAAAAATTAGCCAGGCATGGTGGCACATACCTTGGGAGGTCGAGATCGTGTCACTCGTTGTAGTGAGCCGAGATCGTGTCACTGCACTCCAGCCTGAGTGGGTGATGGGGTGAGACTTGGTCTCAAACAAAACAAAACAAAACAAACAAAAATGAAGAATTCCCTACCTAAAGACGAAAATTACTCTGAAGAGTAATGAGAAGTTCAAGTCCAGTCTACCTGATGATATGAGAAAGAAAGAGAACTGAGTCCCTGACGAGCCAGGTCAGGGGGTCCCATCTGTATAAAGCCTAGGGCCCCTGGAAGGGATGGGACCTCATTCAAGCGCTTAACGGGCACACACTTTTCTTTCAAGATTCAAAATACTATGGTGCATCCCCATATTTATGCTTGGGAGGATGGGAAACCATCCTCATTAATCCAAACGACTCGAGACGGACCATCTTCAATCTATTCAGGGTTATAAAAGGGTGTTCTGTTCCTGGAAATAATATAGTGATCCGAATGGCAAACTGTAACCCCCAACAGAATCAATACAGAAGGGTCTGAAGACTCTCACTTGGTGACCGCATACCAGGACGCAACCCACACGTGGGCATCCCCACATGTTCTGTGTGGACCACCTGCCAATCAAAATGAGATCAGTTGCAGCTCCCAGCCTTACTTCTCCCCAAACCAACCTGACTGAACACAAATCCATCCTGATTTCTGGGGGTGGGTAAGAATTCATACTTGGCTTCCAAGCCCTCGAAATAAACAGGCTGAGTCACTCGGGGATGGAAGTATTCAGAAGCTAGTGCTCCTGCCAGTGAATCTGGGGGAGTTCTTTGGAATAAGATACATGAGAAGCAAGGCCAGGGCAGAAGATGAGGAGGTGTGCTCATAGAAGGTCAGCCAGATACTCAACACATTAGCATGGTGAAAACAGAACCATCACAAAGGATATCTTGCAGGACTGTCCTTAAGGGCATTTAGGAATCCTGTTTGCTGTGAACCTGTAGGAATGAAACCAACATTTAGTATTCAGACATAAACAGCCTTCGTGCTGAATGCGCTCTCATCTACATAAAAATAATAGATGGCTAAAGAGCAATGAAATAATTCTATTTTGTAAGTGCTATGACACCCAGTTTACTGATCAGAGATTGAGATGCCACTAAAGTTTTTCACCAAGAAAAGGGAGGATTCATAATTAGGCCCAACATCTGCAGGGTATTTTTTCAATAAAAGCAGATGGATGTCTGCACACTTTCCCATAAATTACAGTTCTGATGACTCCTTTGTTTTCCTCATTTTAATAGGAAAACAGAATACTGCATGCTATCTTTTCTCTTCTGTTTTCCCCAAATTTGTTAACTTTTGACCCTGGAAGTTCTGGAAACTAGGCTACATATAAAAGACTTCTTTTTCTACACCCAGAGTAAACAAAGTCATAAAGCTGAAATTTATTAGACTTCTTTTGGGTTTTAGACATTTTAATATGAGCTGTCTTAGGCAAGAAAACATTTCTTTAGGGGCTTGAATAAAGAAGCATCTGACAGAAAGCAATTTTTATTTTATGCATTGACAGCATACTTTTAAAAATAAAAAAAGAGGTAGTTTTAACAATCCCATCTTGGGGTAGCAGTGCCAGGTCCCTCTCTGCTGTGGGAAGCCAATGAGCCTCTGGGGACACCATCCAGCCCTCGTGCAGCAAGGAAATGACACAACAGACGGGTGCTATGGTGTCCCTGTGGCATCTGACCGCAGGCGCAGCTGCACTGTGGGACTTAGTGGTAGGGGGTGAGTGGCCACCACGTCCCCATGTGCCCCACTATGGGCGACCACCTGGGAGGGTGAAGAGTGGCTTGTTCTTCCCAAGGTCCCTTTCCCTCTGTGCCCACAGCCCATGTGTCTGAGTACTGGGACACAGGGGGTGGGAGAGGCTGTGGAGAGGAGCTGCGTGGAGCGCTAATCAGGAGAGACGGTGCTTAAGGCTTCCTCCTCCATCTCTGCCAGCCCCGAAGGGCACAGATGCAAGTGCCTGTGCGGCCACGTGGAGGAAACGCAGCCCTGAGGTAGATGAGGGACCAAAAGAAATGATTTCTCTTTCTCTACTGCACCCTAATTATGTGGCTTGCCTAAACCCTCCTTCCTCTCCAAGGAAATCCAGACTTGGCCTTCCCAGGAATCTTGGAGGCCACAGAAATCTCACCCGCCACTCCCTGTCCAGTCCTTTCTCTAAGAGCCCAGGATCCCACAGAGAGACTCAGATGACAGTTCTCCTCTCTGCCTGTGCCAATGTTTTCTGAGGCTTAGGGGGTAACAGGAGCCATGTAAACCCCGTGCCCTTCCCAAAGCATCACATGCCAAGCCAGATAGGGTGGTGGGGTCGTATCGTGGGGGTCACTGAGGACGGGGTGTCGAACAAGGGAAAAGGAAAAGTTTTATTTTCTTTTGCCCAGAATATTCCAATAACTTACAGGCAGGTAAACTCTTAATACTTTTGTGTAGAAGAAGAGATGCAGTTTTGCAATATTTAAGCATAGACAATAGTAAAATCCAGTTTGGTAGAGCCAGGGTGAGTAAAACCTTAGAGAAGCTGAAAGTGAAATACACATCACAACCTGAGTGCGGTGGCACGTGCAGATTTCACCGTGAGAGTGTGTGTGAGCATGTGTGTGTGCAACAGTGTGGGTGAGCATAACAGCGTGTGAGTGCAAGAGTGTGTGAGCGTACTGGTGAGTATATATGAGTGTGGGTATGGCTACAGTGTGTGAGTGTATAAGGGGGTGTGTGTGAGTATGGGTGTGTAAGGGTATGTGGGTGTGGGTGTGTAAGGGTGTGTGTGTGGGTAAGGGCATGTGTGAGTGTGGGTGTGTAAGGGTATGAGTGGGTGTGTAAGGGTGTGTGAGTGGCTGTAAGGGTATGAGTATGTGTGTGAATGTGGGTGTGTAAGGGTGTGTGTAAGGGTATGCATGTGTGAGCTTATTGTTGAGTATATGAGTGTGAATGTGGCTAGAGTATGTGAGTGGGTAAGGGTATGTGAGTGTGGATAAGAGTGTGTGTGGGTGTGTAAGGGCATGTGTGAGTGTGTGGGTGTGTAAGGGCATGCGTGTGAGTGTGTAAAGGTGTGTATGAGTGGGTGTGTGAGGGTATGTGGGTGTGGGTGTGTAAGGGTGTGTGTAGGCATGTAAGGGTGTGTGTGGGCATGTAAGGGTATGAGTGTGAATGTGGGTGTGTAAGGGCGTGTGTAAGAGTATGCATGTGTGAGCTTATTGGTGAGTATATATATGAATGTGAATGTGGCTAGTGTGTGAGTGGGTAAGGGTATGTGAGTGTGGGTGTGTAGGAGTGTGTGTGGGTTTGTAAGGGCATGTGTGAGTGTGGGGGTGTGTGTAAGGGCATGCATGTGAGTGTGCAAGGGTGTGTGAGTGGGTGTGTAAGGGTGTCTGAGTGTGGGTGTGTAAGGGTGTGTGTGTAGGCATGTAAGGGTGTGTGTGGGCATGTAAGGGTATGAGTGTGTGTGAATGTGGGTGTGTAAGGGAGTGAGGATATGCATGTGTGAGCTTATTGGTGAGTATATATGAGTGTGAATGTGACTAGTGTGGGGGTAAGGGTGTGTGAGTGCAGGTGGGTGTGTAAGGGTATGTGGGTATGTAAGGATGTGTGTGGGTAAGGGTATGTGTGAGTGTGGGTGTGGGTAAGGGTATGTGTGAGTATGAGTGTGGCTGTGTAAGGGTGTGTGAATATACTGGTGAGTATGTATGTATGAGTGTGGTTAGTGTGTGTGGGTGTGTAAGGGTGTGAGTACGTGTGAGACCATGAGCATGCGTGTGTGTGTTCCTTGAGTTTATGTATACGACTAAGCATGTGACAACTGGCCCTTGATATCCACAATGTAGGGACAAGGCCATAAATACAATCCCATAATATACACAAAAGCATCTTAAGGTTGTTAAAGGTGGTATAAAAATACAATGTCTAGGCCTGGTGGGGTGGCTCACGCCTGTAATCCCAGCACTTTGGGAGGCCGAAGCAGGCAGATCACCTGAGGTCAGGAGTTCGAGACCAGCCTGGTCAAGATGGTGAAACCCCATCTCTACTAAAAATACAAAAATTAGCCAGGCACTGTGGCCCACGCCTGTAATCCCAGCTACTCAAGGCAGGAGAGCTGTCTGAACCTGGGAGGCGGGGGCTGCAGTGAGCCGAGATCCCGCCACTGCACTCCACCTGGGGCAACAGAGTGACACTCCATCTCAAAAATAAAAATAAAAATGTCTAAGCACTGCTTTTCAGTGTCACGTGTGTGCTGGAGGATCGGTTGGTATTTCTTCCCTAGTTGTGTCAACAACTGCTTCTTTGAAAATAACATATAATACCCTAGTCGTTCTCTCTGCTTCTTTTGTCTATTAATGCACAGATAGGACCCTAGCCACATTTTTGCCATTTTGAGGACTGCGAAAATAGAGCCAGAGGATGCCCCTGTCTGCATCCTGCCCAGCTGGTGTGGAAAAGGTGGGAGTCCATTCTCCTCTTGTGAGTCCACCAAGTTATGGCTCTCAAGCACATATTACACATTTGTGTCACATTTGGATGAAAGATTATAGCCAGAAAGAATGGGAACTAGGATTGAAAGTACCTATGAAAATTTGGGATGGTCCATTTAACGGCCCAATTTGACTAATATTCAAAAAGAATGAATGCAAAACATTTCCTCCCACCCACTTCCCCACCCCCATAGGAACCCACCAGAAGAGAAAGGGAGGAAGATGTGCTCCTAACATGAGCCTGAGCCCAGCCCATGCCATTTGTGGTTTGAGCACTTCGGCCTGAAGCCTTTGTGCAGATACTTACGGAAACATTCCAGAAAGAAGCTATGGACTTGCTAATGAGGGGTTACGCTTCAGGAATGCAGACAAGAGGCAAGGCTAGTGCTTAATGTTGTGGTTCGTACTGTAATGGAAGTTCAAAGGCCTAAATTTATAACTCAATGCAAATTCACTTCCTTCTCATTACTTTCTATTGTAGGAAAGTGAATGACCAAGAGACAAAGAAATTCAAAGTTACAACCCTCAGAATAGGAAATGAAACAATGCCACTTGCTTAGGCATATCAATATTAAAATCATTGATTTCCAAATCTAATTTTTAATCAAAGTTGCTTCCTTTATACGTCAGGGGTAGTTAGCTCATGTTCTAGCAGATACTTAAACATCTTGTCAAATGTATGTTTTTAACATATATAGATTTGTGTGCAAGAAAACCTAGTCTTTCTTCCCAGACATCTTTTCTAGGGAGGGTGACTGGTAACTGTTCCTGCATAAGGTGATATCACATGAAGGAAGAAAACCCTGCTCTTCAATGGTCATCACTGCAGCACATTGTCCCTTGTGCAAAATGTGGGGATGAGTCTTCCAGGGGACCCGTTAGCAGGAGAAAAAGTGAGGTCACTGAGGTTGGAATAGGGACGTGCGTATCGAGGAGGAGGTATTGTTGGTGAAAGCGCAGCCTGGCCCAGGTGTGAACCCTGGAAAATGCTGTGAAAGATGGGGTGGGGAGTGGGGGATGACAGGGGACAGAGGAGGGATGGAGGAGGGTGAGAAACAAAAGCAAGGCAGGCTGGAAGTGAGGAGGGGAGGAAAGGGAGAAAGAAAGGGAAAGAGAGAGCCCGAAATGATCAAAATATTAAATCAAAATCAAATCGGAAAACCAAAGTCAGGCAAATGGTTACATACGTAATCTGATTTCGCCAGCATACTTACGAAGAATGACGTGGGTGATAACGAATGCAAATATAAAGACTGTCAGAAAAGACAGAGATAAAATAAACATATAAAAAAATCTGTAGTTTCTTTTCCCCACACAGTTGCCTACCCAGGGACAGTGGTGATCAAACCGTTCTGAAATGAGAGGCAGAAAAAAAAAAAAAGTGGAAATCAATTAATAAAATGCCTTTTTACTTGCAGGAGCCCCACCTCTCCCACCCAATACTCTGATAATATAAGACAATGATATTATTCTGCATATTTCCAAATTAACTACTCAGAGAAATGTTTCACATCAAGACAGTTCAAGGACATTGTCATTCTTTCAACAGAACGCAGCTGTTTTAAAAAAACAAAGCGTATGCATTCTTCTTAAATGGCAACTTAAAGAAATAGGAGGGCAAATCTCATTTCTTTTGGAAAGTAAAGATTTCTCTCTTTGGTAAAAGAAACCTCTTCGATTCACTAAACAACCTTCCCTTAAGAGGGAACCAACATCGCCTGATGGTAAGTTCTGGGCTGGGGTTGGATGTCAATCAAGTGACTTTCTTTGCATAGTAAATGGCCATAGAGAGAGGCCACAAGGGGCCTGGGACAGGACAGAGGGACAATCCTTTGTCCTCAGTTACAACTGTTCAGCAGATATCAATCACATTTATTAATACATTTAGCCTCAAAACATTCCTATGAAGAAAATGATGGTGTTACCCTATTTTACAGGTGGGCAAACTGAGGCTTAGAGAGATGGGAGACTGCCTGCACTGGGCCATTCAGCTCTGAAGCAGAGGAACCAGAACTTGAGGTCAGGCCTTTGAGAGCTGCTCCCATTTTCTTATCGTACGGGCTGCCTCTGGCACTTTGTAAACGAGAGAGGGTCCGATATGGACATCATTACTTGATTACCCATGGTACCCTAAGTGCAGATGCAAGGCCTCTCACCTGGACATCTGCACACAAAGTCTGTAATGCATTTAAGATTTATTCTTCCCCTTGCAAGTAATGGCAAAGGGCTTCTCTTGACTACTCAGCTGATCTATTGAGAACACCATCCTAACACACCCGCTCATACAAGACTGCCTGTGGCAGCTGGGGAGGACACCGCTGGGCATATGACTTAGCTTTCTCCTCCGGCTCTTTTCTAAACTGAACTTGTATCCAGATTTCATATTTCATCTATCTCTATGTGCTTGAAAACATACCGGGAGTGCTATATGAGGTGTGACCATATAACTAAAACATTATAAAGTTAGGCAAGGTAGTTAGTTTCATGACTTTCTGGTCATGTATCATAAATCGGTCATCTTGTGTTTTTGGTCAAATGCAAACTTGTTTCTTGAAAAGGGCATGAGGACACCCGAATGACGCTGGTGGCAGAGGAACTGCAAGAGAATCATTGCTGTCTGCAAGTGGCAGTAACAAGAAACAGCCAATCTGAGCTGAGAACTTGAGATTTCAGAGCTCCCTGACCTGGTGATAAGCTGATGGCCCATAAGATGCTGATACTCAGTGAAAACAATTTGTATGAGCCTACCCATGTGAGTTACATGTTAACATGTGTTGCTGGCCCCCCATGGCTGGGAAAGCAAACCCTGCACAAAAACAACCTCCCTGGGGCTGGGGAGGTCTGTGCAGGTATATCAGGTGTATCACAGAGAATACCCGGGGCTGGGGAAATACTCTGTGTGATACTGGAATGGCAGAAACATGCAATCATACGTTTGCCCAAAGCCACAGAATGGACCACACCTAGAGCGAACCCTAAACTGCGGACGTTGGATGATAATGATGTATCAGTGCACGTTACGTTCATCAGTCCTGACAAATTTATCCACTATGATGGGAGATATTGATAATGGGGGAGGCTGTGCATGTGGAGGGGAGGGGTGGATGGGAACTCTCTGGACCTGCCTCTCAATTTTGCTGTGAATCTAAAACAGCTCTAAAAAAAAATTAAGTGTTTAAATATTAACAGCAAACAAACCTCGTTTCCCCAAGTTACTGATCTACACAGTCTGTATAATGAGAGGTCTATCAATGTGACGACGTGCACACAGAGAAAAGAATCTGAATCAGCCAGAATTTCCTAAGACCTGGAGGCTGTCATTTTGAGAAACCACTTTTCTTCTCAATGTATGACTAGAGAAAATGGGCATGAGAGTGAAAGCTGGGGGCATAAGAGCACATGCTGGGTTGGAATCTCCTACTCACTCTAGGAAGGCTGATCTCTCAGTCCCGCATGTGGTGGGTTTGAGCCTCTTAACCGAAGTGAAAATTGCCTACCAGCAAAGAAGGACGTAGGGCCTGGGAGGCATCGTTAACACCAGGGACCAGCATGAAGGTCTTGTAGCACACTACAGACCATTTCTACCATAGGAGTCAGTCGTATTTTTAGCTTAGAAAGTTTAATAACAGCTAAGCTGTGACACTGTGCTTTCCCGATGGAGGCAGAGTAACTACCGAAGTGAAAGCGACAGATGACGCCGACAAGACAGTTGCTCGTGGAGTCTGGGAGCTTCTTGGGAAACCAGTGCCGTCTTAGAGATGGGTGTGAACTCCTGGCTCTCCAGTAGCCCTGAGCTAAAAGCAGTTCCTGTCTAGAAACTTGTATTGAAAACTTTTTCTGGCAAACTTTTTCTGGGATTTTAGTGGCAGGAATCCCACTAAAAATCTAGGCTCACTGAGAAATTACCCTACTGAATATTTTTCATGTCCTCTGTTGTGTTTGTTGAGTTTATGGTGGTAATGAGTCTGAGAGGCTCAGTGGGTGCCTCCGAGGAGTCAGGAAGCATCAGAGTCCTCGGGCCGGTGGTCTCACCCGCCTAACCCCCACCCCACACTCTTGCACCTCGAGCCTGTGTGCTCTCCCCACCTCCCTGTCTGTGCTTTCCTCTCTGCCCAACATCTGATGATCAGTTGCATCCAGGGTCTCTTTTCCATGGACTGTCTTTTTCTCTCACTGGCAATCCCTTTTCATCCCAAGGTCCACATGCCACTCTACACTGATGACTCCAGAATGGCGGCCTCTCACCTTCAGCAACAGACTCGTGCTGAACGGCCTGACTGGCCCTCAAACTTGACTTGTCCCAGAGAGGACATCCTGTCCTCCCTCCCCAAACACGTGCCTCTTCAGACTCTCTATCTGACCAGTTGCTCAGCTCAGAACCCCAGGCATCGTTCCTGACCCTGCTCTTTCTCTCACCCCGACATCCAACCCATGGGCAAATCCAATCAGCTGGACCCTGGCTTCATCTGAAGGAATCTGCTATGGTCTAAATGTGTCCCCCGAAGTTCGTGTGTTGGAAACTTAGTCCCCAGTGCAACAGTGTTGAGATGTGGGGCATTGAAGAGGGGATGAGGTCATGAGGGCTCTGCTCTTATGAATGGCTTACTATGGGAGCGGGCTCCTGGTAAAGGAATGATCCCCCTCCACCTCTCACACTCACTTGCCCTCCCACCTTCTGCCATGGGAGGACACAGCAAGAAGACCCTTCTCAGATGTAGGCCCTGTGGCTATGGACTTCCCAGCCTCCAGACCTGTAAGAGACTAAATCTCTGTTCTTTATAAGTTACCCAGTCTGTAGTACTCTGTTATAGCAGCACAAAATGGACTAAGACATCCTCACATTTGTTTTACACTTGTGCTTGTCTGCCAACCCTACTCTAAGTCTAACACATATTTGTCAAGTAACTGAATACACTCTCATCCTATCAAAAGGAAATCTGCAGGAGTAAGTGCATTGCCCAAGGTCACACAATTAATGTATCGCAAAGCTGGGATGGGGGCCCGGCTCTCTTTGTCTCCCAACTTGAGCTTCTGTTCATTAAATGCTACACTGCCTTTACTGAGTATTTTCCATGTACTCAGTACTGTATCAGGTGCTTGGAATACTAAGAAGAAACAGCCACAACACAGGACACCATGACTTCAAAGAGTTCCTTGTGTTATTTGGTGAGGACACAATTTTCAGATGCAAAAATACTCCTCAGATCCAAGGAATGAACTCCTAATTTAGCTTCCATGTCAGTCAGCTGGACTGCCATTGTCGGCAGCAGACAGCATTCTTCCTTTTCTGGTCAAGGATGAGAACAGGCCATGGAAAAGCAGTGAGACCTCACATGGTGGCCCACCCTGTCCTGGTGGGAGAGCCACCCTCCTGCCTCCAGCTCTGAATGCGCTCAGAGGAGCGGAAGCTAAAGAGCTGTCAGAGTTATACCTTCCAGTGGGAAGGCTAGTGTCATTCAGTATCCAGGATAGAAAGTTGGCAAGAATTAGACACAAGCTGAGCTGGGGAGAGAGCAAGGGACTGCAACCAACACATGACATAGCTCCCCGGGGCCCAAGTGAGCACATCTGAGAAGCTCCACACAGCCAGACTTAGAGTATTATTTCTATACCTTCTGTGTGGAAAAACTGAATGGCTGTCCTGTGTGCCAGGGGTGGCAGGGTTAGGGGCGCATGTGATGGGAAGTTCCTTAACAAACACTTTGAAGTTGCTGCCACATTCCTTGATTCTAAAGTTCGGGTCCTGCCAGAAGGCAGTGGTCTCTATACCACAGTATCTCTGGAGAATTCATTTTAAAAGATGTATTAGGTCTGGGCACAGTGGCTCATGCCTGCAATCTCAGCACTTTGGGAGGCTGAGGCAGGCAGATCACGAGGTCAGGAGATCGAGACTATCCTGGCCAACATGGTGAAACCCCGTCTCTACTAAAAATACAAAAATTAGCTGGGTGTGGTGGTGTGTGCATATAGTCCCAGCTACTCAGGAGGCTGAGGCAGGAGAATTACTTGAACCTGGGAGGTGGAAGCTGCAAGCTGCAGTGAGTTGAGATAGTGCCACTGCACTCTAGCCTGGGCAACACAGTGAGACTCTGTCTCAAAAAAAAAAAAAGATGTATTAGTCTGTTCTCATGCTGCTATAAGGGCATACCTGAGACTGGGTAATTTACAAAGGAAAGAGGTTTAATTGATTCACAGTTCCGCAGGGCTGGGGAGGCCTCAGGAAACTTATAATCATGGTGGAAGGGGACGCAAACATGTCCTTATTCACAAGGCAGCAGGAGAGAGAAGAATGAGAGGTGAGTGAAGGGGGAAGTCCCTTGTAAAACCATCAGATCTCACGAGAACTCACTCACTATCACGAGAATAGCATGGGGGAAACTGCCCCCATGATTCAATTACCTCCCACTGGGTCCTCCCACCACACGTGGGGATTATGGGAACTACAATTAAGGATGAGATTTGGGTTGGGACACAAGGCATAACCATATCAAAAGATAAGGAGTTACTCCCTAAGAGCCAGCTGGTGAATGGAATACTGAGGGTGGGGGATGGCTGGAAAACCTGGAAGGTTCTAGAAAATAACAAGACTGAGTTAGCTAGCCCGAGGATCCTGGCCATGCCTCTGGTGGCACCGAGCTGCCCGCAGTGACCTGTGGACCTGCTCTCCTCTTTCATCCAGCTGGTTCCCAGAGGGGAGGAATCATTTCTAGTCACCCTCAGAGCCCTGGCACCTATGTGCCTGGCATGCAGTAGACACCCAGTAACTATGGATTAAGTAAAGGCAGAAATGTTTTCAATCTTGTTTAGTAGGTCTATGAGTGATCACTACTCCAGTTTGCCAGGTGAAGACATTGACAAATGTGAGCAAAACATGAGATTCTGGACATGCCAAGCATAAGACAAAACAGGGGTCCAGGACTTCTGAATACATTCTGAGAAGGTTGAGGGCTGGGAGATACTAACTAGGTGCTAAGAACTGACAACAGTTGGCCTGGATCAGCTCATGCAGAAAGAGTGGGAGGAGAGAGATGGTGGGAGGCAGGGGTGGTTTTACTCAAGCTCCATGGTGTACCAGTGAGAGCCTCAGAGGCTACAGTGGAATGCAAGTCAGCTGCCCTCAGATCCTAAGTGGACAAAGAAGGTTCCACTAAAGTGACCAGTGGGAACATAGTTCAGGTAAAAGAGCTATGGTCCTATTTTGTGAACCTAAAACTCTAAATAATGATGAAAACAATTTTATTTTATTTATTTATTTATTTATTTATTTATATTTTGAGATGGAGGCTTGTTCTGTTGCCCAGGCTGGAGTGCAATGCCATGATCTCGACTCATTGCGGCCTCTGCCTCCTGGGTTCAAGCAGTATCTCCTGCCTCAGCCTCCCGAGTAGCTGGGACTATAGGCGTGCCCACCACCACATCTGGTTTTTTTTTTTTTTTTTTTTGATATTTTTAGTGGAGATGGGATTTTGCCATGTTGGCCAAGCTGGTCTCGAACTCTTGACCTCAGGTGATCCACCTGCCTCAGCCTCCCAAAGTGCTAGGATTACAGGCGTGAGCCACCACACTCAGCCTAAAACAATATTATTAATGATTAAGGAAAGTTACCAGTTACTGAGTATCTGCTGGAAGCACCATTTCATTTAACTTGACAGCAGTCCTGGGGGTAGGTACTATACTCCATATCTGACAGTGGAGGAAATCAGTGAGAAAGGTCAGAACACTGGCCCCATCCTGAGCTTAGTCAGCTGCACCTTTCCTCAGATTAGAGGGAGATTTAATTTCTGAAAGAGATCAAATATGAAAAAGCGGCCTTAAAAATATAGAGAAGTGGAGAATTATTACACTAGGACAGGGACCAAAAAATCCGCTGAAATATTGAGGGGAAAGTATTTGCAAAAGTTGTCTTTGAAGGCTGCTGGAGATGGGAATGAAATGTTTGGCAAGAAATGTTAAGAATTTGAACTCTCCCAGAAGTTGGGTTCTAACACAGGCCCTCGAGAGTGGATCCAGAGTTCAATAAAAATTATGTCCTGCGGCCAGGCATGGGCAATGGAGAGGGGACCCAGAGCCAGAATTCTGCATTCTCCATGCAGCGGTCACAGGCTCTTGGCAGACGGTGGCTCAGCTTGGTCAGGATGTGGGGAATAAGAATCTCAGCCTCGTTCCCCAAGAGCATCTTGAGACTCTGGTGGAAAATGGATGGAAATGTGCAATTGAAGTTTAAATTTCTAATTTAAATGTTAATCACATTTAAATTAAGTCACATGTTTTTAAAGGTCTGAAGTAGAAAATTACTTTTCTTCAAACGTAGGGCTTTTTTACCTCCAAAATTAGAAAAATTTTGCCTTATGAGGTACATTCTATTTGTTGTTTAGAAAGACAAATGTTGAGATCCAGTGGAACATACTGTATCCGGCCTCTATGGTCACCACATAATTCATAAAATTATGCAATAGGAATATATTTAAGTACTAAACTAGTTGAAGGATTAGAGGACCAAGCCCTTCCTTAGACTCTAAATGATTCATTCGGTTCTAGGTCTTTTGGTAAGATCTAAGTTACAATAGCTTTGCTACTGTGTCCGATGACTCAGGAGAGTTCTGAAAAGCAACCTCACCTGCCTTGCTCCACCTACCCCTGTTTTTATATAATCTTTCTACCTGACCTTGCTTTGTGTTGGGCATTGTGCTAAGAATTTTACATGGACTGTGTCATTTAATTCTCATGAAACCGGATGAACTCAATGTTATTATTCCCATTTTACAGGTAAGAAAACTGCAGATGGAGGAGTCAGTATTGGAAGCCACATGTTATTTGCACCCTGAGCCACCACCTGTGACTGCCTCCTCCTTCAATTCTCTGCTGGTTGCTGTGCCAGAGTGTCCCAAGGACCCAAAGCATCCCTGCTGGAGCAGACACTCAAGCTGATCGGGTGATGGGTACCCAAGGCCCAGCATGGCAGCTGGAATGGGGACACAATGGGACCTGCCACACCAGGCCTGGCCTTTGTGTCCAGGGTCCCTTGGGACTCTGCAGCACAGGAAAAGAACCCACCCACGTGTGGAGAGGTCCACCCTCAATCAAGTCAAGGTGGCCTCATCCTCAGCAAAGTGAATGTTGGAAGAAGCAGAAACTTCTTATAGAGACGTGGATTTGATAAAGCTGCTTGGCAAACATTATTGTTCAGATTGTGGAGCTTGGGGGGTGCTAGGGTTTGAATATTTGCCCCCTGTGAAACTCACATTGAAACGTAATCCACATTGTAACTGTATTAAGAGGATAAGAGGCTGGGTGCGGTGGCTCAAGTCTGTAATCCCAGTACTTTGGGAGGCCGAGATGGGCGGATCATGAGGTCAGGAGATCAAGACCATCCTGGATAACACGGTGAAACCCCGTCTCTACTGAAAAAATACAAAAAACTAGCCGGGCGAGGTGGTGGGCGCCTGTAGTCCTAGCTACTTGGGAGGCTGAGGCAGGAGAATGGCGTGAACCCGGGAGGCGGAGCTTGCAGTGAGCCGAGATCTTGCCACTGCACTCCAGCCTGGGTGACAGAACGAGACTCCGTGTCAAAAAATAAAATAAAAAAGAGGATAAGAAATCTGACAATGGTATTTGAGAGGTAATTAGGGGCAGCTGAGGTCATCAGGGTGCGGCCTTCGTGGCTTCCTAGGAGGAGGAAGGGAGACCTGAGCCAGCATGCCCAGCCCCCACGCCATATGTGATGCCTTGGGCCACCTTGAGACTCTGCAGTGTCCCCGTCAGCAAGAAGGCCCTCATCAGATGCATTCCCTCAATCTTGGACTTTCCAGCCTCCAGAACCCTAAGAAATAAATCCCTTTTCTTTGTACATTACATAGCCTCAGGTATTCAATTATAGCAACAGAAAATGGACTAGGAGGGTTCTCTTGGGTAAAGCAATGTATCAGGTATGGTTTCTTCCCCCACCCTCTCTTCTCAGCTTCTTTTGTAAAAATAAGTCCCATCTGCTTAATTGTATGAAGAAACACAATCAAGAAATCATATTAACTAATTCTGTGTCCTTCAAGTATTATTATAGCACTTCAGCACAGGGAATAAATTTCTTCACAGGTAAAATGTTCAATTTGATAAGCTCTAAGATGCCTTTGAGCTGGAAAATTTAATGCACAAAGACTCTGTTTTATCGGTATCTACATGAATTCTTCCAGTTTTGAGTCCTTGCTAGTGTCTTATAAATTAAGATTCTACATCATTTAGCTCCATTTGTTAAAAAAAAAACAACAAAAAACCCTAAAACTAAAACATTTCAGTGTAAAACCAATTAGTAAAATGTAGCACTGCCGTGACCTTTATGCTACAATGTAAAAACCTTGGACAGCGAAGTGGCTGACTCTAAGGTGTTCCTCCCCTCCCCACCCAGGTCTCACTGGCTCCTGCCTTGGTCTTGCCACCACCTGGCAGGTGGCTAAGTCTCTGTGGGCATGAAATGACGGAGCTTGACTAGTAGACAACAGAGTTCCCTTCAGCTCCCCAAATAGGCAATTTTACACCTATTTCCTCATCTTTTTTGGGTTTGTTTAAATTCTGTTTTTGTTTTTGTTTTTGAGGTGGAGTCTCACTCTGCTGTCCAGGCTGGAGTACAGTGGTGCAATCTTGGCTCATTGCAACCTCTGACTCCTGGGTTCAAGCAATTCTCTTGCCTCAGTCTCCCGAGTAGCTGGAATTACAGGAATGCAATACCATGCCCAGCCATATATATATATATATAATTTTTTTTTTTTAATTTTTAGTAGAGACGGGGTTTTACCATATTGGCCAGGCTGGTCTTGAACTCCTGACCTCAAGTGATCCACCTCCCTTGGCCTCCCCATAAATCCTGTTTTTTAACACTGCTTTCCAATGTTGGGTGAATTTTGTGATTCGAGGAGGACAAATGTGCACTGCAGAGGCCGACATTCTGAAGCAAGTGACACCCTGAGTATCCTCCGCTGGGTAGAAACAAAGATGATTATGAAGCCATTGAAAAAAGAAAGAAAGGCCTTGAGAGAGTGAAGAAGGTGAAGAAAGATGGTTTCATTTGTAATGTAAATAATTCTCAAAAGGAGATGTAAACAAGTGAGTAGAAATGAGGATAATTTAAAAAGTGAATTCCTTTAGGATCCGAAAGGAAATCCCACAATTTTCCAAATTTAGTGTGTGGAGGGTTGCCATTTGAAATGAGAAATTTTAACTAGGTAGGAAAGATTGAGTTCCTGCACCCAGCACTCTCCTATTTGCTAAGAATTGGAATAAGAGCCCACTGGAGAGGTCTCTGGGCTTCCTAGAATGTGGAGCTGAATCAGGGCTCTGTATCACCATGGTAAAATCAGTCATGTGGCCAGGTGCGGGGGCTCATGCCTGCAATCCCAGCACTTTGGGAGGCCGAGGTGGGTGGATCATTTGAGGTCAGGAGTTTGAGACCAGCCTGGCCAACATGGTGAAACCCCATCTCTACTAAAAATACAAAAATTAGCTGGGCATGGTGACAGGCACCTGTAATCCCAGCTACTAAGGAGGCCAAGGCACAAAAATCACTTGAACCCGGGAGGCGGAGATTGCAGTGAGCCAAGATAGTGCCACTGCACTCCAGCCTGGGTGACAGTGAGATTTGGTCTCAAAAAAAAAAGAAATCAGTCATGTAAGTTCAAATTTGTATAGCCTCAAAAACGGTCTTTGTGTGTTGGTGGTCTTCGGTCATTCTCCACCTGTCGTTTGTGAAACTCTGAGATAAGCTCCACGTGAGCAGTGCTTAGTCCTCCGTAAGTCCACGTCACTCCTGCCCCACCCAAAGCCCTCAGCATTGACCTTATGCCATCTTTGGGTTTGCAGGGCCAGAAACTATGCCTAGGAGTTCTCCTTAATTCTCCATGGAATAAAATAATTATCTTACAAAACTGAAAAACAAACTTGTGCTATCATCCAACACCCCTCAGAAACTTCTCAATTCCTCTCTAGAAATTAAGGGCCTTGAAATCAATAGTGCCGCCTTAGATTGGAATGGCTGATGCATTTGGAAGGTTTTCTGTTTTTCAGTATTCATTCACATTCTTTATTTCACTCACTCGATCTCCACCCTGTGACAGAGGACAGGCGAAGAAAGCAGCTTGGAGTGAGATGGAATTGCCAGTGTCTAGAACCAGCTTCTGATGTTTGCCCACCACCCTTTCCACTTCCCCCACCTTGTGACTCTAATGTTCTTTCATATCCAGTTATTAAGATTTTTTGAACCCTCAGTCAATTTATCCTCAAAATAATAGAGTCGTCTCATGGGCATATTACGCACAGAAAGCTAGCAATTCTCAGGCTCTTCAAAACCTTCTGACTACATGTATACACATGGTGAGAAAGTTGTATATAACCATCAGCATGCTTCTCCAAAGTAAATATGTTTCTGAGATCTTGTAGCAGAGTTCACATCGTCTGGGCACAGAGAGCTGTGTCTATGAGCAGGACCCAATGGCTTCATGGATTGATGCCAGTTCCCTTAAGAAGTCAACTATGGTGAGTCCAAGTAGAACCCATGTTTTTAAATATTCAAAAAGAATGAGGACCCTCTGCAAAACTTCAGAGACATTTCATTTTTCTGAGTTGAAACTGGAGATGCAATCTCATTACTATTGTTGTTAAGCTATAAGGCCATATATATCTGTATTTCTTTCCTCAGGGAACCCTCAAGGAAAGAAATGTAGATATGTACCACCATACTGTGTACTTTTCAAGGGCTTTTTCACATAATATCTCATCTGGTAATAAAAAGATATACATACTGTGGTGTCTCGTGACTGTCACTAATGCCCGTTATATGAAGTAAGAAGAACAGATGTTCCCCCATATATGCTCAGATTCAACTGGAGGGTTCTTTCCATGAGGCTGCCATTCATGCTTATAATATTTACGATGATGCTTGGCTTTCCGCCTCCAGGTGGGTGATGGTCAGAAGACCCCCAGGGCATTCCTGCTCTGATGGTCCATAATCTGAGATCTGGGGGCCCAGGGAACCCCAGGGTCCAGCACTCCCCACCAGGGGTCCTTGTGGCTCAGTCTGGTTCTTTTGGGACACGTCCTGATCATCCCGATTTGGCTAACACGGAACAGAAGCAAAGCCACTCCAGGTGTGCAGAACGGGCGTTTGACACCCAGACATCATCTGTAGAGCCTCCCAGCGTTCTCGTGGCACTCCGTCCCTGCACCCAGATGTCTGACCCCCTCTTCCTCCTGCCTCATGTGTGGTTGAGATTTTAGGGTATACATCTGAGATTCCACCATCCCCCTTGGGCCTGGCATCTCCCTAGGGTGAGCTGACCCCTTGGACACTTGTGGACCTAATTGTCCCATAGGCCCTCCCCTTCCGCAGGTCCCGAGCTCTGGTCATCAAGCTCCCTGCAATCTTTCCTCCTCACAAGCCGCCTCTTCTTTGCTAGTGGTGTCCCCCAGGGGGAACCCATTCATTTCACGCCCTCTGCCGCCTCAACCCTCACATCTGGGCGGTCAGCAAGAGGTGGTCATGGTCTCTCTGATCTCTCCTGTCCTGATCCCCCGTGTCTGAAGACCACTGCACTGTGCCGGCTCTTGTCTTGTCCCCTTTTGCAGAAGCCACTGTCACATCTTCCTGGACACCCCTCTTATGTGTCCCCCACACTGTTGCCAACGGGGCCTTCCAGTGCAAATGGCATCTCAGAGCCTCTTGCCTGAAGTCTCCAGGTGGTTCCTAATGCTGCTGGCGCCCCACTCTCCCTCACTGGCTGCAGCCTGAATGCATCTGCAGAGCCGAGTGCTCTGAGGTCTGGGTTTCCAAGCTGAGCTCCTTGGGTGCTGGGCAAGCCTCTCGCCCCCTCTCACCTCTTCTTCCTTCCTCTTGAACTACAGCAGTTAGACCTATGTCTGTTTTATATATTGAGTTTCCTCATTATTTTTCATTTTCTAAAATGGATCACTGCTTACAACAACCTAAATAAATAAATAAATAAATGCAGTCAACTAGTAAATGTGGCAAATGCTGACTGTAATTATTGTGAGCAGCTCTGAGTGAAGTTCCCAGGCTGTGATGCTGCTCCCTTATGAAACACCGACATGATGGGCACGGTTGGCAGGATGTAGGGCTCTGGCAGAGGACTTGAACTTGGGTCCCGGCCTTTTGCCTACTTAGTGATGGGATGTGCACAGTTTCTGGGCCTTAGCAAGTCGGATATGCTACAAAAGGTTATTTCCAACTCAAATACTACAATTCCATAGCTAAATAAAACTTTTCAAGAATTGAAGTCAATTGCGTCTACACATTTCACTGAATGAGGAAGTGCTGGGCAGCCCAGTAGCAGGAACTCTACAAACAAAGTATTTACGAGAACAGGGATGCTTACAGACCCAGGCTAGGCCCAGAACAGATTGGTGGCTCTAATGGCACTCAGAAATGATGAAGTATGACATCAATACCCCTGCCAGCAGACTTGGGTCCGCGCAGACGTCTGGAGCTCTAAATATAGTGTGCTGTTTTTGTTTCTTGTTGTTCACATAAAGCTGCAAGCACTTCACTGAGTCACTGCAGTCCAGTCAGCAGGTCCTTAATTACTTTTCTCAACAAAGGCACTCAGAAGAACAGGCAAAAGTTCTACCAGTTAGGACTGGCTATGGAATGTAGGGGGCCCGCGGCAAAATGGAAAATTGGGACTGTTGCTTAAAAGTCATTAAGAATTGGCCGGGCACAGTGGCTCATGCTTGTAATCCCAGCACTTTGGGAGGCGCAGGCGGGTGGATCACCTGAGGTCAGGAGTTCGAGACAAGCTTGGCCAACATGGTGAAATCCCATCATCTACTAAAAATACAAAAATTAGCCGGGCATGGTGGCGGGCACCTGTAATCCCAGCTACTCAGGAGGCTGAGGCATGAGAATTGCTTGAAC
>NW_012116821.1:3133735-3134708 GCF_000951035.1 Colobus angolensis palliatus | reverse complement strand
GGATTACAGGCGTGAGCCACTGTGCCCGGCCAATTCTTAATGACTTTTAAGCAACTGTCCCAATTTTTCATTTTGTCGCGGGCCCCCCACATTCCATAGTTCCTGGAGGTGGGGCTGCCCCCTTATGAAACACCACACAGTGGGGCACTGTGGACGGGATGTAGGACTCTACGGCAGAGGACTTGAACTGGGTCCTGGCCTTTTGCACTCCCCCCGCCCCGCACCAAGAGCTGTGGTGCCTTCACGCAGGTGCACCAGCCACCAGGGGCTTTCCAAGAGCTGCTGTTTTCTAGCCCGGGAGAGGCTGACTGGGCGAAGGTGTGATGGGAACAAGTTTACCAAGGAAGGAGGATATGATATCAGGGGTCCATGAGAGGAAGAGTCAGCAAAAGCTAAAACTGTCAGCCCTTTCAATACTATTTTCCAAGAACATCAGAAACTGTTTGTAACCTCTAAGGCAACCATTCTTAGTCTTTTTTTTTTTCCATTCCCTACTGCTTTAAAACTCTGATGACAGCCGGGCGCGGTGGCTCAAGCCTGTAATCCCAGCTACTCAGGAGGCTGAGGCATGAGAATTGCTTGAACCCGGGAGGCAGAGGTTGCAGTGAGCCAAGATTGCACCCTTGCACTCCAGCCTGGGTGACAGACACTCGGTCTCAAAAAAAAAAAAAAAAAAAGTCATGAAGAATTTCAAGCTGGAGACAGCAGAACATCAAGTCCATCTGGGGCCCTGTGACAGGAAGCAGGTTGCTCACCAGTGACCCCGGCCCTGCTAACTGCCATAGTGTTAGTGTTATGGTCTGGTAATGTGATTTTCCGCCATTTGTGGCAGATCACTGTCTAGCAATTCCATGGGGTTTTCTGAGAGGATTTCTAGAGGGTTTTTCTAAGAACATCACACAGTCAGGAGGTTGTGATTTCCTCAGAATTAAGGCCTAGTCAACAGCCCCTTTTCTATGGAGAGCCTTGAGGC
>NW_012116821.1:3087209-3133310 GCF_000951035.1 Colobus angolensis palliatus | reverse complement strand
CCTTCACTCTCATGCACTCAAACAACATTTTAGGTACAATTTCCTGAAGCCTGTTTTTAGGCCCCAAGTTAAGAATGGTTGACCTGTCAGGTTAGTTCACAGAAATTGAAATAACTTATTTCAGATGATGAGACGGATGTGCTGCCTACTGCTCTGACAAGGCTGCTTGAAATGCTTTATTTCACCCAGTAATTTAAAACTGAGCTGTTCTAAGAAGGCAGACCAACAGGTGCCTATCGTGTGGCATGTGAAATGTGCCATCCCCAGGGTCCCAGAGGTATACAACCTAAAATCCCAGCCACAGGCAGGCTGGCACCCTGGGCTAACTTCAGTATAAGTCAGTGCAATCCTGGGCCTATTCAGAAGGAGCTACTCTAATTATGCTTTATTCCAGGGTTTCTTAAACTAAGGGTTGTGATCAAATAGTGAGTCATGAAATTGATTTAGTTGGTCATGACCAGCACTAAAAACAAACAATAAAATAGAAAGTATCAAGGCATCTTCTGTGGGAAAGGCAAGTGCTGTTTCATGCCTTTTATGTGCACATCTGTGTGCACTGGATCCCAGTAGAAAATGCATTTCCTACTGCGAGCTGCTGTAAAACACAAAAAGTTTGAAAGGTACTGTTTTATTCGGGTTTGTAGGAGGCACACGTGAGGCCCTCAGATATATCTGTTGAGTAGGTAAATACATGAGTAAGTTGCGTCAGTCACAGACCTAAAGACACCATGAGTCATTTTCAGTGATGGCATTTCCACTCTCCCAGAACTGTGCAAGGACTTACTAGCTCTTGATCAGACTTAATTTTTTTAAATGATCACTTCTCTTGGAGTCTGACATTTCAAAATTTGTACTTCTGGTAGGTTTGAGGGTGAGGGATATGGGTTTCATTTAGTTTAGATTGGATGCCAGACGCTTTTTTTGTTCCCCCAGTTGAGAACATTAACCTCGTCAAAGGGCCAAAAAAGCAATGTACTTTTTTTCTTTTTTTTTCTCCCCTAAGAAAGAAGACTACGATGGACACATGAAGTTAGATACAGCAAGAGCATCAAATTCTCTTTTTCTTCTTCCCTCCCGTCTCTCCTTCAGTAAATATTACTGAGCAGCTGCATGCCAGTCAAGGCGTTGGCTGGTGGGAATACAGTGAGGGAAACTGACACAGGCCTGGCCTCTTGAAGCTTACCCACCTGTGGGCAGAGACACTGGCCACCTGAATCCATACTTCCCCAGTGTATACCATGACAACCCTGGTCAGAGCTGTGAAGGAAGCATACGGAGAGCTATGGGAAGTGTGTGCAGTGGCAGGCTTCCCTGAGGAACCCACGCCTGAAAGATGAGCAGGAATTAAGAGAGGAACCAGAGGAGGCCTGGGGGCTGGTGCCCAGATGGCACGCAGGACTGCAGTGCAAGCTGAGTTGGAGAGGTGGGTCTTGTACACCAGGTTAAGGATTTTGGCCTCCTTCCCATAGTAATGAGATTCTGTTTGGAAATGGTCACTCTGATGTCAGTGTAGAGGCTGGATTAGACGAGGAGCAGGAGTGGATGGTGGGGGTCCTTCAAGAGACCTTTGCAGAGTTAAGGTGAGAGATGGTGGTGGCTTGCAGCTGGCTGAGGCGGTGCATGGAAGGAAAGTGGAGTTAAGGTGAGAGATGGTGGCGGCTTGCAGCTGGCCGAGGCGGTGCACAGAAGGAAAGGGATGAAGTGGATGAAGTTGGGATCCACCTAGTAAGCAAACTGTACAGAGCCTGGTGATGGATTAGGTGAGCAGGGTGTGGCAGAGAAAGGAGTCGGGAGGACCCTCATGTCTGTGCAGCCTGTGAGTGGGGCTGGCCTTTAGCAAGGTGGGGGTTGCTGGGGAAGGATGATTTGGGGTGCTTTTATCTCCCCAAGCGGACATGTCCAGTGGGCAGCTGCATATGCAAGTCTGGAGCTCCAAGGAGAGGTCTGAGCTAGAGACATAAGCCTGGCAGAAAGAGAGACTCCGGAAAGCAAAGGGAGGAAGACACGGAGATGAACACACACTCCTCAGAGCCACAAAACCAAGAACCACACACACACAAAAGGGACGGAGCCGGTCAAAAAGATGCACAGACAGGGGAAGTCAGATGAACAGAGACAGACTTTGATGAAGCAATCGCTTGTGGCTTTTCTGGGTATGAAAGAAATGTATTTTGAAGGCTGAGTTGCAGTTTGACAATTCCAGGCGGAAATGAGGTGAGCACTTGCCCAGAGGCCACCCTCCCCTGCTGGCTCGGCTCCAACCTGCAGGCACACATCTACCTATGCTTCGAAAGAAGGTCTCTTTGCCCTGGGCACTGACACCATAGTTGAGTATCACTGACAAAGCCAGGACAGGATGAAAATGTGCCCGGGAGGCCCCAGAAATTCTGTCGTTGAGGCTTTCCTACTGGCCAGGGATGCTCTCTCCAAAAAAAATGTATTAGACATGTAGCCTCATTCTTTTTGTCATAAACTGTTTTTAAATAAATAAATGCACAGAATAAAAAAGACATCATGCATTAAAAAATTTACATTAGATGCATTATTTTACATGATCAGAGTCCTCTATCAAATCATTTTTTTAAAGTGCACATATTCGCCAGGCACAGGGGCTCATGCCTGTAATCCCAGCACTTTGGGAGGCCAAGGTGGGCAGATCACCTGAGGTCAGGAGCTTGAGACCAGCCTGGTCAACATGGTGAAACCCCATCTCTACTAAAAATACGAAAATTAGCTGTATGTGGTGGCGTGCACCTGTAGCCTGAGCTACTCGGGGAGGCTGAGGCAGGAGGATTGCTTGAACCTGGGAGGTGGGGGTTGCAGTGAGCTGAGATTGCATCACTGCACTCCAGCAGACAGAGCAAGACCCCGTTTAAAAAAAAAAATGCACTTATTCATGGCTCCCAGTCTTACATGAGCATATCTGACAGAAGTCTCTAGAAAGTCCCACAGGGCCAACCAGGCAGTGATTCTGCTTCCTGTGGCAGTTCTATTTCTCATTCTACACTTATAAATTGGCATTCTGATTATGAATTGGCTGCCCAAGCAGCTTGATACCAGGCAGAGAAGTGGCCATGGCTGGTTTTGCCTGGTGAGAGAATGCTGGCCCCTGTGACAACATTGGTCCTGCAGTCATCTGTTGAAAATGAACAAATCTGTATTCTGGCTTTCCGCATTCAGGGTGAGAGCTCGGACAACGTGGGTCTGTCCACGAGCTCCAGTCCCCTAAGTCTGGGGTCTGAGACCAAGGCCGCTCTGTGGTCCGACGCTGCCTCTTCTCCTTAAAATGTGTAGCCCCTCCCTCCATCCTGACCTCCAGGGGCTGCTGAGACACTCAGGAGTGACTGACAGGTACCCGAAATGTGGATGGAGCCTGTTGAGATAAAAGGAGGCTCAGCAGAACTTCTTGGCAGAAGGGTAGTTTCTACTCCAGGTGTAGATTCTTGACTCAGGTCATGGGTGGGATCTGCCCAGTTCAGCTGTCTGTGAATACCCATATTTAAGGCGGTTGGGGCACTGCTTGGGCCTCTATGATGCCAATAAAGGACTCCCCTGGGACTGCCTGCAGCCCCCTCTGTGATGAACTTCAATGATTCAGCCCACAAAGTTATAGGCAAAACTTCCAAAAAGCATGTTCCGATATTACTTCCCAGTTCTTTGTCCCCAAGGAGTTGTTGCTACTTTAAGGCAGGCCTAGGTGAGCAGACCCTGATCCAGACTGGCTCTGCCTCTGGGTCCCACTGCTTGTTCCCCTTGACACTTTGGGCTCTTCTTCTGACTCCATCGGCTTCAGCCCCTGCACAGAGCCCCTTCAAGCATTCCATTGCTGTCCACTGGCTCTCCTGAAGGGCTTGCTTCCTCCTTGGGGCACCATCTCCAAGCTCAGTGCCCGGCCACCTCCTCTGGTCCCTATTCTGTGGCCCCACAAGACAGAGAAAGACACTCACTGCTCAGAGCAGAATGGAAGGTGGACTCCCCATTTGTGGCACATGATGGCACTTCTTATTTAAGATCCTCGAACAACCTACCTCACTCAACACAAAACTTTCTGCTCTTTATGACGTTGCTTGGTAAACTGTAGATCACTGGGCAAAAGAGAAGGATGATGATGGGGAGACATTCTGGATAAATGGAGCATTCTGAGTGCCCTGGCAAGCATCCTTAGTTGCTCCTGGAGTGGTCATCACCCTACACAAAGGAGCTTCTCCTTCAGGGCCAGCCATGGACTTCTCTGCCCATTGCGAGCTGCCCTTGGTTCCTTCTAAGGCCTGTCCTGTCCAGTGCTGTTGCTGCTACATTTATTTCCCATCTCTCGCTTTCCCTCCAGGTGTGCACCTTTTGACACAGGCAGTGCTCAGCTCTGGCTCTTTGGAGCTGATCCCACTGTTTAGAGGTCCTCATGTTTATTTTAGGCTGCCACAGATCAAGTTCTAGACCAAGATCCCGCAGGGTCCAGGTATTTACACTGAATTATATACTTTATAGACTCAGGTTACCAAGTTGAGATCCACTTAAAATATGTAAACTCGACTTTTCCTTAAAAGTATTACTTGGTAGCATGTGGGAAAGAACCATGCTCTCAGGGACCAGAGGGGTCAAACACTCTCCTTTGCCCCAACTCCAGGAATTGAATGAAGTATCAAGTCCTGTCGGTTCTTCAGCTGAAAATTTTCCGAAATCATCCACATCTTTCTGTCTCGTCGGCCACTGCTCTGGCCTGGACTCCAGTGCCCTGTCCCGCTCTGTGGGGACAGCCCTCCCTCCCGTCTCCGTGGCTCTGTCGTGCCACTATCCAGTTTGTTCTCTGCCGGAGAGACAGAGGACACTTTTTGAAGCATGCATTTGATAAGGCCACTTTTGTCTCTTATCCTCAGATAAGATCAAAACTCCTTTGCGTGGCTTATAAGGTGCCTGCTTACCCCCTGGCTTACTGCAGCCCTCTCTGCCACACTGACTCACTCTGACCTGAGTCTCCACGTCAGCCACACCTCTGGTCCCTTGGGCAGGCCCGCCTTCCCCTGCCGGGCTCAGCACAGGCATCCTCCCGCTTGCGCAGCAGCGTCTTCCTGCTAGCTCTCCTCTCTCTGCCTGGCTAACCAGAGCTCAGCCCAGATGTGACGCTGCTTCCTCCAGGTTGGGCATCTCTCCTGTATGCTCCCATGTGAGCTGGACTTTCCTGTTCTGTCACTCACCTCCCTGTACCACTGGTGCCTCCTAAACCACCTGTGCTCCTCGGTGGGTATCGCTGAGCTCTTTGCAGGCAGGGCCGTGTTGACCACATTCACCACTGTCTCCCAGAGCTAGCCGAGCATGGAGCCCACATACAGTCAACCGTCAGTGGATATATCTTAAGTAGGGTGAACGAATGACGTGCTTCCCGCTCTGGGTACAGCTCTGAGGACGCCCCTCTGAGCACACACAGCATGATGGTAAATCCATGCATGCACAGCGTGACTTCCTGTCCTCCAGCGAAGTGTCAGCATGAGCAAAGGTGAAAAAAAATGTGTGTTTTCAATTCGTTGGTGGAAAACAAATCCATAAATCAGTAGTAATAAGCAGTGGATTTTCAGGCACAAACCAGGTAGACACTGGTAACTTTTATCATATGATAAATGGCAATCGCATTGTTAGGAATTTAACTTGTGAGAGCCAAGAAGACATTCTGCAATACGATCTTGTTTTTGTCAACTTTCAATGGAAACGGATATGATACAAGTCCTCAGAAAGCCCATGCGGAGCTTGGAAAGAATCGCTGCTTCAAATTTAAGACAATGCTATCAATATTCTATTCTCTCTTGTGAGCAGGTTTTAATCTCTTTAACTACACTGAGGGTTCTTTTCGTCCCAGTATTTCTTGGTGGTAAAAATGGACTGAGGCAAACATGAACAACGAGAGGGAACGGAGTCTCTCCAACGTTTAAATAGCCATGAAGATGGGTTCTGTTTACCCAGACCAAAGGGCAGGGAGCACCTGCACAGACCTCACCCTGCCACTGCCCTTTCTGTTGCTTCTTTGCAGTGAAAGGGTTAAACACCCTTTGCTTCCAGAAAACCCCAGGCCAGGCAGGCCACGCGGTGGGTGGTCCTTCCTCCCCACCCTCAGGAAACTCCTCGCTGCACACCTGTGTTTGGGTTGAGAGAGAAAAAGAGGAAGAAAGAGAGGAAGCGGAATGAGCCCAATGTAGATGGTTGGTTTGTTTGTTTTAAAAAAAGAGCCTTACAAACGCGGCATTCTTGAGAGAAATGGTATTGTATACTATTTGAAAAAAATCTACATATGCCCTTTGGTCAGGAAGAGAGATAATGTGACTTGTCATCTTAGGGAGTCTGTTTTCTAACAATTTACGAGCCTCAACAAGAGTGAACCAGGGATTCTGAGCCTTCTTGTGTGTGTCATGAAGCCCTCAGCATTCCGCTGAGGCCCGTGAACACCTTTCCAGAATGTTTCTAAATACATAAATATGTGAGATGACAAAAGAAAGCAATAAAAAAGACAACATTTCTAACATAATTTTGACATAATGATACAGAAAAATACATGCTTACTTATGAATACGCTAACTAGTAAGATCTATGGTTTATCAACTGCCACAATTTGGAAGTAGTAGCAAGTATAAATGTTATTCTGGGCTATCTGCAATAACCGTGACACCGTATAAAACAGCTGCAGTTTCTAGTGGTGACAAACACCCCTAGTGTGATGTGTTTCCCATGTTCATTAAGGGAATATTCAATTTCATCTAGACGTTAGTGGAAATAAAGATGTAATTGTTTTCCTCTCCAAGTTCGTGGACCCCTGAGTTCCATTCATGTCACCCAGGTCAGGAATCCCTGCTCTAAACAAACCCTAAAAGCAAAGCTCTTGACCCCCGGTCAGGCTGTGCCCTGGGAGGTGATGGGGTCCCAGGGGTAAGCTGTACTTCTACACCAGGGTCATGAGCCTGCTCTGACTGCCCTCACAGCAACTGATCACCCACGCCAGCTTCTTGGAGAACTCACTCTCTTGAGGCCATGGGACAGATCACTGGATGTTTCCTCATGTGTGGGCTCACTGCTTCCATCCAAGTTGCTGCATTCCATATTTCTGGCATCTTCTAATCCAAGCATGCAGCTCACCTCATTAAACTCCTCAGATTTTTCTTTTTCTTTTCTCTTTTTTCTTTTTTTTCTGAGATGGAGTTTTGCTCTTGTCCCCCAGGCTGGAATGCAGTGGCGTGATCTCTGTTCACGGTAACCTCTGCCTCCCGGGTTCAAGCAGTTCTCCTGCCTCAGCCTCCTGAGTAGCTGGGATAACAGGCAGCCACCACCATGCCCAGCTACTTTTTGTATTTTTAGTAGACACAGGGTTTTACCATGTTGGTCATGGTTAGTCTCGAACTCCTGACCTCAGGTGATCCACCCACTTTGGCCTCCCAAAGTGCTAGGATTACAGCCATGAGCCACTGCTCCCAACCTCTCCTCAGATCTTAAAGAGCTCACGGGAACCGTGAATGGGAAAATGCCCAGTTCAAAGCACAGCCAGCCTGTGTTACCCTGAAAACTAAAATGTGCAGGTAGTGTAATTTCAGGAGAGCAATGAGATCTTCATACACACCTAAGAGAGAATTTTTAAACATGTAAAGTACTCAGCACATATATCTTGTTTTGTTAACTTCATGATAATCCTGGGGGAAGAACTAGCAAGTTGAGCTTATTTATGACTTTGCCTGGGCTCAGCCGGGTTATAACAGATGGTTACCTTCTCTACTCCTCCTGGAGTCTTCAAAAGCCTTTACAGGCTGGTGACCACATGTGATTCATCCTCCTCTCCTCTCCTGCATGCCCCCCGCCCCCCACCCACTGTGCCCACGCAGCGTCTCATTCACAGTTGACACCAATTGTTGGGCACACTACAACGTTCCTGCTGGGCTGGGGGAGAAGTCATAGCCTTCCTCACATGTTAAAATCTGACTTGTCCACCTGCTGCTTGTCCACTTTCAGGCCCACTGAGTGGCTGTCTGCTCTAAGTCCATGAACCATAATGAACCTTCACAGAGGGCCTGGGAGGCTGCCTTCCAGTTCTCACCTTGCCGTCTGATCGGGGTTAAGTCTCTGCCCTCTCTGAACCTGAGTTCCACAGCAAATGGGGGTGATACTTTCCAGCCCATTGCTTGGTAACACAAAGAAGATTACCTCCAAATGTAAGAATCCGTACATAAATAAAGGATGGTATTATGAAAACGGAAGAGCTATCTTAGTACAAATAGTTTCTATGTATTCATTTCACTTATTTAATTAAAAAAGATAATCATTACATTTCCAAAGGCACATTACTAGATTATTAAACACTCTTTCTTCTTGCTTCTCCCAAGATATAATGTTTCCATTTCAATTAGTCTTTTATTTAAAATACTTTTCAACCTTTTTTAAAACAAAATAAAACTTAACCTGTTCCAGCAAACCTAATTATTTCATAGCTCTTTTTTAAAAAATGTACACACACATATTAAGCTTTCAAAACTAAGGCACATGGGTTATTATTCACTATCGAAGTTTCTAGGCTTTAACAGCTCAGTTCTGCCCAACTCCTAGAAATAGTGGGTGGAATTTGGTGAAACATTTATTGCCAACACCCAACAGAGAGCAGCTGGATCAGCTGACACAGCTACAAATATCTCAGAAGGAGAAACTTCAGGGCTGGTAAGGTATGTTTCACCTTCTGCTTCCCTAACTCCCATATCCATTGCTGGAAGCCAATTTCAATTCTACGCAACTCAAGTCAACAAGAGATTACTGGGCACCTAGTAAGGCACTGTGTTGGGCCGGGCGCAGTGGCTCACGCCTATAATCCCAGCATTTTGGGAGGCTGAGGTGAGTGGATCACCTGAGGTCAGGAATTCCAGACCAGCCTGACCAATATAGTGAAACCCCGTCTCTACAAAAATTACAAAAATTAGCTAGGTGTGGTGGCACATGCCTGTAGTAACAGCTACTTGGAAGGCTGAGGCAGGAGAATTGCTTGAACCTGGGAGGCGGAGGTTGTAGTGAGCCGAGATCGTGCCACTGCACTCCAGCCAGGGTGACACAGCAAGACTCTGTCTCAAAAAAAAAAAAAAAAAATGTAACAAATACACAACTGCTTCTTAGAAAATAACTGGTGTTGGGTCTTCAAGTCTCCCCTCATGTGAGAGGCTGTATTGTTCTAGTAAACACAGTCATCCCTCTGTATCCAAGGGTGATTGCTTAAAGGACCTCCCTCGGATATCAAAACCCACAGATGCTCAAATCCCTGCTAACAAATGGAGTAGTGTTTGCATATAGCCTACGCACATCCTCCAGTATACTTCAGGTCAACTCTAGATTATTATTATTATTATTTTAAGACAGGATTTCCCTCTATCACCTAGGCTGGAAAGCTGAGGCATGATCAAGGCTCACTGTAGCCTCAACCTCCGTGGTCCAGGTGAACCTCCTGATTCAGCCTCCTGGGTAGCTGGGCTTACAGGCGCCCACCACCACATCTAGCTAATTTTTGTAATTTTTGTAGAAATGGAGTTTTGCCATGTTGCCCAGGCTGGTCTTGAACTCCTGGGCTCAAGCCATCTGCCCGCCTCAGCCTCCCCCGTACCTGTTCAGTATAGACATAATTTTTTTCTTAGTATATTTGATTCGAGGTTGGTTGAATCCATGGATGTGGATCCCGTGAATACAGAGAGCCAACCATATTCACTTCTCTCCCTCTTGAGGTGGTGTGCCCTTCCCTGTCCCACTGACATGCTGTGTGCCTTCCTTGGGTGATGGAGTCCTCGCCACAGGCAGAGGTTGTAAGGGATACTGCATGTCTCAGTTCTTGGTTATGGTGGCCGGTACCATAGGTAGCTGCCCTCCCTTCAGTCTGGGTCCTGGAAAAACATTTGAGGAGACCTGAACCTGGACCAATGCCCAGGGCTGAGCCTTGCCCAGTCCCCAGAGCTGCCCCAGATGTCCCACAGGCACATGAGAAAAAGAAATGCTGCTTGTTAAGGGCTACAGAGGTTTTTGAGGGTGCTTGTAATATGGCATCATCAGACAACAGCTACCTACCACCTGTCATCAACTCACTTCATACTCGGATGCTAGATCAGTCCTCTTAGGGCTGAATTCCAGCCCCCTCAATCTCCTGCTCAAGCATTGTGCTCCAGTGGCTGAGTCAAAGCCCTCTTTCCTGGACGGGCATCCAAGGGCCTCTCAGTGTGGCTGCCAGCTAATTTCTTCAACCTTTTCTCCCATTTCTCCCCTTTATGGGAATTGGTCTAAAATGACCATCCTGAGTGCTACAACCTTGTCAAATACTTCTTTATGATGTTAGTTAACTTTTCATGGCTATGTGGAAGACTCCTTAAGGGCAGGGAACCTATGTGAAGTTTCTTTGTCCTCTACTTGCACATAGCAGCCAGTCCCTAAATACTTCTGGATTCACTGTAAACGCTTGCTTCACAAAGTGTTCCGCAGAGACAGCGGGATTCCTCACCTGACTCTCCATGTCCAGCCCTGGGCCCTGGCACTGCTATGAAGCACTGTGGACGTCCCACCCAGTGAGCCGTGGCAACATCCACTTCAGACACCCAGGGGGATGATGGCCCCACTGTCTGGGGTGTGCAGGAACTTTCCAGAGAGCTCAGTGACTAGCAGAGGGTGCAGACATGACTGGTGGCTTGGACCCAAAAGCATGGATTAGATTGTTTTATCGATTTTTAAATTTGGTTACAGGACCTGTTGCTTAAACCACAAGGAAAGGACTAAACTCCAGACACTTAGACAAAACTGACAGGCTAGCATGAAGGTGCGGGAGCCCTCAGCAGCAGCAGAACCCAGCCCGGGTACAGAGCACTCCAGAAAGCTCAGAGGAAGCATCCTCATGGCAGGTGAAGAGTAAGCAGCTCCTCGCATGCTCAGGAGCCCAGCCTTCCTGATACTTTCAGAAATCCCTGCCAGGCTGGATGTCCTGCCTCCCCTGAACATCCCTGAGCTTGTATCCTACCGTTCAGTGCCCTGGGTATGTCCACACACTGGCCAGTAACTCCTACTTAGCCTTGGCAACTCAGCATAGGGACCAATTGGGGAATCTGGGCTCTCCCAGAACCTGCACACGGCTCCCAGTGGCACTGAATGCATTCTTTTTTTTTTTTTTTTTTAAATGGAGTCTTGCTCTGTCGCCCAGGCTGGAGTGCAGTGACACCATCTCGGCTCACTGCAACCTCTGCCTCCCAGGTTGAAGCGATTCTCCTGCCTCAGCCTTCCTAGTAGCTGGGATTACAGGTGCGTGCCACCATACCCGGCTAATTTGTGGATTTTTAGTAGAGATGGGGTTATACCATGTTGGCCAGGCTGGTCTCGAACTGCTGACCTCAAATGACTGGCCCACCTTGGCCTCCCAAAGTGCTGGGATTATAGGCGTGAGCCACCGCGCCCAGCCCTGAATGCATTTTTTATCTCTGCCTTCCCCAGCCAGAACATAAGATGCTGCCTACCAAGAATGGTGCATTTTAATGGTCACTTTGCAGATTTGGAAAATACAGAAAATACAGGAATGGACAATGAAGAAGTCGCTTACACAAACGCACATACACACACAAGAGCATGTGCGTGGGCCCTGAAGTCACTTTCTGGAACTCATCTTTGGACTTCACAGGACTTCATAATATCAAATAGTACATGTTTCCTTGCATCCTTGTTGTTTGTATGTTCTTCTAATTACATTTCACAGCTATTTTATCTTGCCCCCTGACTTATAATTAATTAAATTTAAATAAATTTGTGGAGAGTACATGTCTTGATTTTTACTACAATTCCTAACTGATACATAGTATGCTATTTTAATGTATTTATTAGGTAACTGATAAACCTACTAAACATACAAAACTAGTTCTAATGTTTGTTGGTACTGTTATTATTGTTCTTGTCAGCTACAAAATATGGTGATTTTGTTTCCTCTTTTTTGACAGTTATATATTTGTGTTTATTTTCCTACAGTACCACATTAGAAAAGACATTGTAAAATATTAGTAATGATACTAGACATCCTAATTTTTTCCTAATTTTAATGTAAATCATGCCAGTGCTTTGCTATAAAGAAAATGTTAGCTTTTTTCCTTTTTTTTTTTTTTTTTTTGAGACGGAGTCTCGCTCTGTCACCCAGGCTGGAGTGCAGTGGCCGGATCTCGCTCACTGCAAGCTCCGCCTCCAGGGTTTACGCCATTCTCCTGCCTCAGCCTCCCAAGTAGCTGGGACTACAGGCGCCCACCACCTCGCCCGGCTAGTTTTTTGTATTTTTTAGTAGAGACGGGGTTTTACCGTGTTAGCCAGGATGGTCTCGATCTCCTGACCTCGTGATCCGCCCGTCTCGGCCTCCCAAAGTGCTGGGATTACAGGCTTGAGCCACCGCGCCCGGCCAGCTTTTTTCCTTTTTAACACAATGTTAAAGAAATATTCTTCTGTATTCGTTTTTAATCATATAGTAATAGTTTTACATAGCAAATTAGCACTAATGACGGGCCTTCAAACAACACAAACTCATTATCTCATGATTTTTGCAGGTCAGGAGCCCAGCGCACTGCAGCCGGGGGAGCCTCTCCATCTGCAGTCAGGGCCTCTCCCCAGCTCCATGCTGGAGGCAGGATTCACTGCCTTCCAAGGGCACCCAGGCCTCCTGTGCGGCATCTCTCCAGCTCTGCTCTTGAGGGCTATTAGAATTACATTGGGCCCCTTGGATAATCCAGGATAAACTCTCTTAAGTCAGCTGATTAGTCACCTTTTAGGACATCTACAGAGTCACTTTTGCCAAGCAAGGTGACATAACCATTGGAGCAACTCAGGGGGTGTGAGGGGAAGGGGCAGTCATGGGGGCCAGAATTCTGCCTACCACACCTCTCAATCTTGATACACTGAGTTCTACAGTTAGAAATGAATGTCTCAGCCAGGAGCGGAGGCTCATGCCTGTAATCCCAACACTTTGGGAGGTCAAGGTGGGCCAATCACTTGAGGTCAGGAGTTCAAGACCATCCTGGCCAACATAATGAAACCTTGTCTCTACTAAAAATACAAAAATTAGCCAGGCATGGTGGTGTGCACCTGTAATCCCAGCTACACAGGATGCTGAGGCAGGAGAATCACTTGAACCCGGGAGGCGGAGGTTGCAGTGAGCCGACATTGCACTACTGCACTCTAGCCTGGGTGACAGAGCAAGACTCTGTCATACACAAAAAATGAAACAAATGCCAGATTTTATCAAATCCCTTTTAAGTATCTATTATCATGATCATACATACCTTTTATCCTTTGACCTACTGATATACTAATAGTTTTATTACATTAAAAAATAATCACATTCCTGGAATACACCCTTCCATGTCGTGACTAATTCTTTATTATACTGCTAGATTAAGTTTGCTATGTCTTCATGTTGGCTTGTAATGTTTATACATAAGGGTGGGGGTTTTATTTTTGCATGTTATTTTTGTCAGGTTTTGGTGTTAGGGTTATACTATTTTGGTGCAATGAACTGAAACACCATTCAACCTTTCTGAAGCTCTCAGACACCACTCAGAACATAGGAAGTACGCTGTCTGGGCCCAGCACCTTTCTCACACGATTCTTCATCAAACTTTTCAGTTTTTCATTCTTAGTAATCAATTTCAGTTTTCTACTCATTCCCTGACCCATTTCCTATACAATCATGTTTCACTGAAATTTTTCAAATCAATTGGCATAGAGTTACACAACATGCAAAATATTTCCGAATAATTATAGAAAACAATCTCACCTATCTTTGTGTCATTTGAATCTGCTACTTCCACTTTGTTATTTTCTTTGTCTTACCAGACATTAATCCCTTGGTTGGTTGTTTTCTAAAGAATTAGATTCAGCGTCCTATTGGTTGTTGTTTTCTAAGTCATTGTTTTCTTATGGTTTCCCTTATTTTGCTGCTCTTTTTCTGCCTTCTGGAGATGGATGCTTTGTTCATTTATTTGCTTCTAAGCTCAGTTTTGTTTTGTGTACTAGACTTTTTGAAGTATTTTATTTCATTGGCCATCCACCATTAAAGTAAACTTCCTGTTTGGGGAGAATCCCAAAATAGGTGGGAGGCAGGGCCCCACCCTCCCAACCTCACTGTAGATGCTGAGTGTAGGGCAGTCGCCGCTCTCGCCTGGCTGTCTGCTTGGGTGTGGCAACAAAACAGGCCAGGGCTCCCGCCCAGGTGTCTGAATCCGAAGTTGTGGTCTTTGAAGACAGTCAGAGTTTCAAGTCGAGAGCTGCGGCAGAGGGAACTCAGTGGTGGTGCCACAAACGTCCTACCTGTGGCACTTGCCTCCGGCAACATCCTTCTGCAGATGCAACAGGCTGTGCGGGGCTACCCAGCCTCCTCCACTGTTCCTGGTTTCTGAGCCTCATTCTCCAGCCCACTTGTTGATTCTACCAGCAACCTGACAGTCTTCCGGTTAATTCCTCTTCTGCTTAGGTTAACTATTTCTCATGTTTAAAATGTAGAATTCTGAATGGCATGGTTTTCTTTTGCATTGTTCTTACTGCCATTTTCTAAATATTTTACAACTGCAGTTTTGAAGTTTCTGTCACCCAAGATTTATTAAAAGCTTCTTTAAAAAGCTGCTTTAGAAAGATTTATAAAAGTGTTTTAAAGTTTTTTTTTTAAAAAGCTAGGTATGTTTGTGCATTTCTATCTTTGCGATTCATTTCTAGTTTTATCGTTTCATCAGATGACATTTTCAGTGTGATACCTGCCTTTAGAAAGTTGGAAAGTGTTTTGGGCTTAATATGATTAATTTTTGTAAATGTTCCATGAATGGTTGAACATGGTAAGTACACTTTGTAAAAATGAAATTCAACGTATATTTATTATACTTATACACTGGTATACTCTACTTAGAGTTTGTTGACCTGAGACACGTATGCTATTGTTTCTCACTAGCATTATGTATATAACAAACTACCTTTGCATTTTCTAACAACTTTTACTTTATATACTTTGATGCAATGTTATTTGGTGCATAAATGTTGGTGACTTAATTCTACTCTTAATCAATATAAAATTACACTTTAACCTGTGTAATATGATAAATACAATACTGTCTGCCTTGAGTTCTCCTTGGTCTGCTCTTAATAATGATCCCTGGGGACTGGTTCATATTTTCACATACCTAGTTATTGTCACAGTGCCTAACACATAGATGCTTATTCAATGTTGGTGAAATGAAGAGATACTGGGAACCAGGAGAATCAGTAAAGTCCTGTCTGTTTTGGTTCCAACAAGGATACAAATCTCAGCTCCCTTTGTTCCCCTCCAATGACCTGCTTTCCTATGGGAAATTAATAGCCCCCTCATCATACCCAAATAGTTACAAAAACATTGCCAAGTGCTAATCCACACCAGAAGGCAGCTACAGGACCAAATCTCTGCCATGTCCAACCTCTTAATGCACAACTGTGAAGCAGTGGCTGGTTCTTGAGGGCAGCACACAGCGGAGTGTATGCAACACACAAGGTATCTGCAGTCTGAGCTCAGAAACCCACACACAGAGGAAGCAGTGAGAGCAACAAGGGGGAGACACTGTGGGACAGAAGACAGAGTGTGCAGTAAGATGAAGTCAAGTGCTCAGGAGAGGAAGAGCACAGCCAGAAAGAGGTGGGGGAATGAGAAAGGGAGCTTGTAAAGAGTTAAGAGTGTGGGAAAGTCCTGCCAGAAATAAAAGCGACTGGACACTGAGTCCCTGCAGAGGGCGCCTGGAGGTTCTTTGTGGCACCCACACCAAAAATGACAGGACAGAAGACAAGGGACCAGGCCATGTCCTGGATGTGGGAGGAGGCTGGTGCTGCTTGGTGCCCCCCGGGGCTGGCAAGGCCTGAGGGCTCCATGTACTACTTCCTTTGTCTTCACAGCCCCTCCAGATGTGGCATCGCAAGTGCAGAGACAGTCCCTGTGCCCAGACAGGACAGCAGGGCTGGGACCCCGGCTGCAGCTGCCTCCAGAGGCCACCTCTGGGTCTCTAGACTAAGCTGCCTGGGCCTGGTCAGAGTAAGGTAGACTCTTGTATAACTGGTTTGCAAATACTGGCAGTGTTTCATCTTACTGTCTAGCAAACTTTTTTATTAGTTTGTCCACAGAGTGTGATTAAATCTAGTACACGTAAATCCCTTTTTATTACAGGTTTAGGCTGTACTAAAAACACCCATTCCAGCGAAAGCTGCTGGCCATTCTGACACTGGACTAGGGCCCACCAGAGGACAGACATCCCTCCTAGGGCCTTCCCCGTCAGAAAAACGAGGGTAGCATGCACCTGGGGCTTTAGGACATACGTAGTGAGCCTGAGAGGGTCTCACAGGCCCATGTTTTGCCTCTTCAGCTCCTTCAGTTTCTCTTGCTTTAATGATTTGAGGGATATGAGGATCTGAGAGAGAAGAGGTGGCTCCCTGGCTCCAGCTGTTGGTTGTTTAAAAATATCCCATAACCTCAAAGCCCGCCTGGATAAATAAACAACCCGAAATGCTGTGTTCCACATGTGCAGAAGCAACGCGATGGCAAGACTCAGAGAGAACCAGAGAGACAGACAAGGATTCAGAGGAAGAGACAGATGGAAACAGGCAACAGGGACAACGTCAGAAAGAGACAGAAAATATATTCACATTGATCACAGCAGATCATCTAAATCCTTCCAGATACAGAGAAACAAGGTGATTCCTACTGCTTTCTGAAGATGCTTCTTGTTTTAATCAATTACTTGGGAGCACTGACGGCGGCATTCCCGTCACTGATGAGAACATCAGTGGCCAGCCATGCGCTTACTGGCCCCTCAGTGTGCCGCAGGTCTGCTGGGTGCTGTGGTAGGCACTATCTCAGTTAACCTTCAAAAGAAACCTACAGGGTAGCACTAGGATCACATCCATTTTACAGATGTGGTAACAGCTGGGAACATTCAGATAACTTGCCAGGTTCCAGTATTACTCAATGAGTGGACCAGGATTCAGCCCTGGCCTCTGTGTTCTCCGAGCCAGGTCTCCAACCACTGGGGTCTGCCAACCAACTCTATATTTGACCAGAGAAAAGCTCCTTCCTCAGTCTTCAACTGAAAAGGCCCCTATGACTTTCAAACTTATTTAGCAAAGAAAATTGCTCTTCTGAAAGGCCTGGGAAGCTGCATTTTTCTTCTCTCCTCTCCCATGCCAAATGACATTTATTTATTGTGCTTGGGAAGGACCAGCTCAAACCCACTCATTACAAAGTAAGGGAAGCCACAAGTTCCCACCTCAGCTTTCAGCATACCACTGTGCTATTTCCCTTGCTGCAAAAAGAATTCTTTCAGTAAAAACTTTCCATCTAAAAATAAGATCATGGCTAACTCTGCAATTACACTTCTCAGTGGGAGACATTTGCCTTCAACTCTATTTTCCTGAATGCAGAAGGTCCAATCTGCTGTCCTGCTCATCAGTCAACCAAAGGCCCAAGTGTCCCGTAATTAACCGGAAAACCGAAGCTATGCAGGTTTCAGTCACTGGGTGGTGTTTTGAGGAGCCCTGTGGGCAGCTTTACTTTAGATCACTCATATGCTACTTCTTCACCTGTCCCCCACGGAGCTGGCCCTGAGCACCACTCAGAGGCTGCAGGTTTTGATGTGCTCCTGGGCTCCAGTCTTCCTCCTCTAGACCCTGCTCCAAACTTCCCCACTTCCTCTCCTTTCCCTTTCTCCTTCCAGTTCTGGGTCTCCCATATATAGACCACCACCATGTTCGGTTGCGGATGCTGGGTGGCCACCATGACTTTGATTTACCAGAAAGGTGGAGGCCTGGCTCCTGGCCTATTATAGGCTGGTGGCTTGTAGGTTCATGGCTGGTAGAGTACACAGGAGAGGATCCTACTGGAAACACTCACATGCAGAAGTACACTGTCACCAGGCAAAGGCATAGTTGTGATAAGGGGCTTTTACATTTCATTCATCAGGGTTCTTTAAGGGACACAAACACCTGTGGGCAATGGGAGGGAACAAATGTGATTATATGAACTTTCAGAACATGTCTGATAATAATCCAAAAGGAATTTTAAAACAGTAAGTCACAGGAGACTGAGAAGAAAGTTTTGACTGTGATTAAAAATCTAGCCTAGGCTGAGAACGGCGGCTCACATCTGTATTCCCAGGACTTCGGGAGGCCGAGGCAGGTGGATCACTTGAGGCCAGGAGTTCAAGACCAGCCTGGCCAACATGGTGAAACCTTATCTCAAAGAAAAATACAAAAAAATTAGCTGGGCATGGTGGCATGTGCCTGTAGTCCAGCTACTCAGGAGGCTGAGGCAGGAGAATTGTTTGAACCTGGGAGGTGGAGGTTGCAATGAGCCGAGATCACACCACTGTACTCCAGCCTGGATGACAGAGCAAGACTCCATCTCAAAAAAAAAAAAAAAAAAAAAAAAAAAAAAAAAAAAAAAAAAATCTAGCCTAGAGACAAGAAACAGGATAAATGAGTGGCAACACTGGGGGTGTTTAGAAATGAGTAAAAAGTTTTATAAACGATAAAGAGAAGGAAGTGCCCAGTAAGACCTTTAGTTTTGTAGATAACAACACCCTACCTATCAAAATACAGACTAGAATAAGGCATTAGACCTCCAGGAGAAGGTTTGCAGAATGACAGAAGAGTTTATGTGCACAAGTGTAAGACACACACTGTCCCATCATGTCATAGGCCTGGAGGTCAAAATTACAACCCAAGAAAGGGTGCTGAGAACTCCTACAGGTAGACGGTTCTCCCAAAGACATTTAAGATGCTGTGCTCCTTCAGCTTAAATTGTCCCCAAGGTAAGTATGGAATGGACACTGGGGCTGGTGTCACCAAGAAGGGTACTGGTGCTCAAACAAAGGTTGTCATGTGTCCTCGTAGAAACCCTGGTGTGCCCCCACATGGAGAACTAGGTGTAGTTTTGGTCACTGCATCTATAGAAAGTCAAGACATTGTCCAGAAAAAGCCAATCAAAACTATCAAGGGAGGAGGAGTAACAAGAGCACGAGCAGCTAACAATTACAGAATGTTTGCTACATGCCAGACACTTTCCACCTGTTCATTCATTTATTCTCTCCACCATCCCATGCGGCAGGCAGTTATCAACCCCACTACCGAGAAGAGGAAACTGAGGCACACAGCGTTTCAGCGCCTTGCCTGCCAAACAGCTGGTATTTGAACCCAGGCTGTGCAGTGCCAGATCCCATGCTCTTAACTATCAGCTACTTCCTACATGGGAGAAACAGAACACATTCCACACTGTTCTGTTGGGGAGGCAAGGCTGAAAGTAATTTATCTACGTTAAGAAAACCAAGACGAGGCCTGACAGCGAAAACATGAGCTTTGTGCCAAACTATAGATTATTAAAGTTAGGGTAAAGTTAATTTAAGACAAATAAACGGAAGACTGCTTTGCACAGCAGGACGTACATTATAAAATCTTATTTTTCTCAAGAAGAATTGAGACTACAAATTCTAAGACTCCCGAAGAGTGTTGGCAATCAATGCTGTGCTACCAAGGGAAGTTAGGTTTGTTCTGAGGCGCACTCCTATCCTTTCAGTTATAAGGTAACAGGGTTTCCATTGCTTATTCTCCCAGGAATACCCCTAGTCACTTCCGCTAGAGGCAGGCTACGAGTCTTCCCCACTGTGGCAAAGCTTTTGTCCTCTACTTGCTTCCCTTCCTGTCACTTGGGTGTTCTGCCATCTCCTTGCCAACCTCATCTCTAGGCAGCTCCAGCCACAGAGAGAAGAGGGTCAGTGGGTGTGGGGAGCAGCTCTCAGTCTGCAGTGACAAGAGGTGCTTGCCAAATAATTCCAGAGGCTGGGCCCAGGTCACTTGTAGAAGGCCAGTGCTGGGCCGGTGGTAGGGCCCAGCCTTACAGCTGCAGACCTCTGAGCTCTCAGTTCCCTCTGCCTATTTCCCTAGCCTGTCCTGGCGGAAGTTGGGAGGCAGAGAGGGGAGGCCTTGGTGCTCTCCGGGAAGAATACAGATCTTAACTCCAGTCCCGGAAGGAGAAGGCTCCCGGACCCTGCCTCTTTTCCTGTCCCCAGAAGGACTGGGGATTGAACGCCCCCAGCCCTTCTGAGGAGTCGGGACAAATGACTGCACAAGGGTGCCTCCAGTAGGTGTGTGGCCAGCCCTGCGGCAATTGAGGGGCCTGGGGGCAACATGACTTTATTTCAAGTGCCTGCTGACCTGGCAGCCTTGGGAGACAGAGGACCCCATTCTGGTGCCTGTGCTGGGGTAGGCGCAGCCAAGGGTGGTGCAGGGTGTAAAGAGAATAAAAAAGAGATTTAGTGACTCTAGGCCCGATGAACTCAATCAGTGGCAAGATGCAAATACGCTGAAATATTAACCATTACTGAGTGTTTCGTGGCGCGGGGCTGGAGAGGCGCAGAGCCCACCCGGAGGACCTGGGCTCCTGCCAGACTCCGCCCAGGCACTACTTACCTACGCAGTTATCACAAAGGCTGCAATGGGAGGCGCGAGGGGGCCGGAAAATCTTGCAGGTGAAACAGTATTTAAGTTTCACGGTCTGGCCATTGATGATGACTTCTTTGGTTCTGGGAGGCGGGCGGTACCCCCCTGAACTGGTGCCGTTTGCGATATCTGTGGAGAAAAGAAGAGAAAGAGCGCACACCTTCAGAGCCTCCCTCGGCCTTGGCAGGACCCGTCCGCCTGGAGTGTGAGCTCCAGCGCAGCAGGCACAGTGGTTGGCAGGGCCCCGGTGCCCACATTTTACTCAGGTCAGGGCTCTGGGACTCGTCCTCCACTGGGGCTCAAGCCTCCTTCATTGCACATGTGCAGGGGCCAGGTGACTGAGCTCTGGCCAATGGAGCACAGCACACATGGCCCCGCCCAGCCAGGCCCTCCCCGTGGAGCCCCACCCCTTTTTTTCTTCCCCTCCCCTCCCTGCAGGCGGTAGGAGAGGCCCCGGGCCACCTTGGGAGCCACAGCTGGGGAGTAGCCTGACTGCACAGAGGAGGGCTGCCCTGACCTCTTCCCACCTGCACAGGTCTATGAGCACCAAACGCCTGCCTTAAACCTGGGAAGGCTAGGGTGTTACTTGTTACTGCTGCTAGCTTTGCCCTCATTAACACACCACCTTAATTCCCTCTCCGGGAATGCTGGACTCTAAATCCAGCTCCAGGGTCCCTTCACTTTTCCCATTGGCTTCCTCAAAAATGCCAAGTATAGAATGGGAGGGGGAGAGTGCATTGTGAAAAATACATTTAAAAAAAATCATTAAATGTGTATTTTGAAAATCATTTCTACATTTTATCATCTCAATAGCACCTTTAATTTTTAGAACCAGTTCTAAAAATGTCAATGAAAATACAAACATGTAGAATTTTTAAATTCCGATTTTATCTTATAGTCTCTGATTTCACATTAAGATCACATGGGAGCTTTTAAAACTCCCCTAAGGTATGAACCCTGTCCCAGATTCATTAAATCAGAATGACCTGGGTTGTTCTCATGTGGGCAAGGTTTGAGAACCCCTCTCTCTGGGAAGATAAAACTTCCAGTTTCATTTCACCTAGACTCCTCACAGCCCTATTAGCCTTGCCAAGAAAAGGTTAGGGCAGCTGGCTGTGTAGTCAAGAACAGGAGCACAGGGTGGATGGAGAAGAGCAAGAACTTCCATGAGGGCTTCAGCTGAGACTCTCTGGCTGACAGATGCAAGCCAGACCTAAGGGACTGGATCAGTCCTGGGGAGCGTCAGAGCTGGTAACATTAAAGATAACTGTTCATTTTAACTCTCACCCTCTTAAAGCACATACTATCAGAGATGGTTGCAAGATACTTTTGGTTAATTTCCAAAGTGGTAGGAATCAGTCCCGTCACCCATTCAGGCCCCTCACACCACACCAACTCATCCTGGGCAATCATTGAGCAGAACTGCTGAGATCCTGGTCCTGCCCTCAGAGATTCCTTCATTGGTTTGGGGCGTTATATTAGTCTGTTCTCATGCTGCTATTAAAGACACACCTGAGACTGGATAATTTATAAAGGAAAGAGGTTTAGTTGACTCACAGTTCCGTAGGGCTGGGGAGGTATCAGGAAATGTATAATCACAACAGAAAGGGGAGCAAACAGGTCCTTCACATGGCAGCAGGGAGGAGAGGTGCCAAGCAAAGGGGGGAAAAGCCTCTTATAAAAGAATCAGATCTCGTGAGATCACTATCACAAGAACAGCATGGGGGCAACTGCCTCCATGATTCAATTACCTCCCACTGGTTCCCTCCCATGACATGTAGAGATTATGGGAACCACAACTCAAGATGAGATTTGGGTGGAGACACAGCCAAACCACATCATTCTGCCCCAGCTCATCCTAAATCTCATGTCCTCACATTTTAAAACACAACCATGCCTTTCCAACAGTCCCCCAAAGTCTTAGCTCATTCCGGCGTTAACCCAAAAGTCCAAGTCCAAAGACAAGGCAAGTTTCTTCTGTCTATAAGCCTATAAAATCAAAAGCAAGTTAGCTATTTCCTAACTACAATGGGGGTACAGGCACTGGGTAAATTACACCTGTTCCAAATCGGAGAAATTGGCCAAAACAAATGGGCTACAGGCCCCATGCAAGTCTGAAATCTAATAGGTCAGTCATTAAACCTTGAAGTTCCAAAATAATCTCATTTGACTCCATGTCTCACATCCAGATCACACTGATGGAAGAGGTAGGCTCCCACAGCCTTGGGCAGCTCTGCCCTATGACTTTGCAGGGTACAGTCCCCCTCCCAGCTGCCTTCATGGTTGATATTGAATGTCTTCAGCTTTTCTGGGCATAAGGTGCAAGCTGTCAGTGGATCTACCATTCTGGGGTCTGAAGATGGGTGGCCCTCTTCTCACAGCTCCACTAGGTAGTGCCCCAGCTGGGACTCTGTGTGGGGGCTCTGACCCCACATTTCCCTTCTGCACTGCCCTCACAGAGGTTCTCCATGAGGGCTCCACCCCTGCAGAAAACTTCTGCCTAGACATCTAGGCATTTCCACACATCCTCTGAAATCTAGGTGGAGATTCCCACACCTCAGTTATTGTCTTCTGTACACCCACTGGACCAACACCACGTGGAAGCTGCCAAGGCTTGAGGCTTGCACCCTCTGAAGCTATGGCCTGAGCTGAACCCTGGCCTCTTTTAGCCATGGCTGGAGTGGCTGGGTTAGAGTCCATAGGCTGTACACAGCAGGGGGGGCCCTGGACCTGACCCAGGAAACCATTTTTTCCTCCTAGACCTCTGGGCCTGTGATGGGAGGGGCTGCCGTGAAGGTCTCTGACATGCCCTGGAGACATTTTCCCCATTGTCTTGGTGATTAACATTCAGCAACTTGTTTCTTATGCAAATTTCTGCTGTCAGCTTGAATTTCTCCCCAGAAAATGGGTTTTTCTTTTCTACTGCATGATTAGGCATTTTCTGATTTTCCAAACTGCATTTACTGCATTTTCCAAACTTTTATGCTCTGTCACCTCTCAAATGCTTTGCTGCTTAGAAATTTCTTCCACCAGTACCCTAAATCCTCTCTCTCAAGTTCAAATTTCCACAAATCTCTAGGGTGGGACAAAATACCACCAGTCTCTTTGCTATATCATAACAAGAGTCACCTTTATTCTTGTTTCCAAGAAGTTTCTCATCTCCATCTGTGACCACCTCAGCCTGGACTCATTGTCCACATCACTATCAGCATTTTGGTCAAAGCCATTCAACAAGTCACCAGGAAGTTCCAAACTTTCCCACATCTTCCTATCTTCTTCTGAGTCCTCCAAACTGTTCCAAACTCTCCCTGTTACCCACTTCCAAAGTTGCTTCCACATTTTCAGGTATCTTTATAGCAGTGCCCCACTACCCAATACCAATTTACTGTATTAGTCAATTCTCATGCTACTATAAGGACATATCTGAGACTGAGTAATTTATAAAGGAAAGAGGTTTAATTGACTCACAGTTCTGAAGGACCGGTGAGGCCTCAGGAAACTCACAATCATGGCAGAAGGGGAAGCAAACACATCCTTCTTCACATGGTGGCAGGAAAGAGAAGTGCCAAACAAAGATCTCATGAGAACTCACTCACTATCATGAGAATAGCATGGAGGTAACTGCCCCCATGAGTCAATTACCTCCCACTGGGTCCCTCCCATGACACATGGGGATTATGAGAATCACAACTCAAGATGAGATTTGGATGGGGACACAGCTAAACCATATCAGGCACTGAGATGTCTAAAAACTCCTCCGTGATGTTGATATGGTTTGGTTTTGTGTCCCTGCCCAGATCTCATGCTGAATTGTAATCCCCAGTGTCAGAGGAGGGGTCTGGTGGGAGGTTATTGGATCATGCAGGTGGATTTTCCCCCTTGCTGTTCTCCTAATAGTGAGTTCTCATGAGATCTGGTTGTTTAAAAGTGTGTAGCACCTCCCCTTGCACCCTCTTCCTCCTGCTCTGGCCATTTAAGACCTTCCTCTTTTCCTTTCTTCCTCTTTTCCTTCCTCTATGATTGTAAGTGTCCTGAGGCCTCCCCAGCCATGCTTCCTGTGCAGCCTGTGGAACCATGAGCCAATAAAACCTCTTTTCTTTATAAATTATCCAGCCTCAGGTAGTTCTTTATAGCAGAGTGAAAATGGAGTAATACAGATGGGAATCTGTAGTCAAAGATGAGAAGCCCTGCTCCAAGAGTGAGCCACCAGCATCCATATCATCTGACAGCCTAGCAGAGAAGCAGATTCTTGATTTGTCCCAAATATCGAATGGGAATCTGCCGTTCACTGAGATTCCCCAGTGATTGAAACTTTCAGGTTTGAGAACCCCACTATGGGGTGCCAGTAAATACTCCCCAGTCCACACATTCCTATGTGCCTCTTTATTATGTACTCAAATACACTCACTTGCATGATAAAGAGCTAAACTTAGAGAACAAGCTTAGTCAGGTGAGGGGCCACATCACAGAGTACACCCATACCCAAGCATTTTCACACAGAGTATTTGGTGATTTAGAACAGCTCAGGGTATCTGGAGAGCTGTGCCATTCTGCCCCCAAGCAGGGCTGCTCTCACTCACTGACAGTACCCACGACTCAACATGTCATGATTTAAGGGCTCCAAAAGGTATGCCCCTCCCTGCAGTCTTCTTTAAAAATATATATATATTTTTAATTTTTAGAAATAGTCTCACTCTGTCACCCTGGCTGGAGTGCAGTGGTGCTATCATAGCTCACTTGACCTCCCAGGCTCAGGTGGTCCTCCCACCTCAGCCTCCCAAGCTGCTGGGACTACAGGTATTCACCACCATGCCTGGCTAATTTTTAAATTTTTAAAATTATTTATTTATTTGAGAGACAGAGTCTTGCTCTGTCACCCAGGCTGGAGTACAGTGGTGTGATCTTGGCTCACTGCAATCTCTGCCTCCCAGGTTCAAGCCATTCTCCTACCTCAGCTTCCCAAGTAGCTGGGACTACAGGTGTGCACCACCACACCCAGCTAATTTTTGTATTTTTTTTAGTAGAGACGGTGTTTCACTATATGTTGGCCAGGCTGGTCTCAAACTCCTGACCTCAGGTGATCCACCTGCCTTGGCCTCCCAAAGTGCTGGGATTACCGGCATGAGTCACTGTGCCCAGCCTAATTTTTAATTTTTTTGTAGAGACAGGGTCTTACTATGTTGCCCAGGCTGGTCTTGAGCAACCGGCCTCAAGCAAGTGATCTTCCCACCTTGGCCTCCCAAAGTGGTTACAGGCATGAGCCACTGTGCCCAGCCTCGGTCTTCTTTAAATGGCTGTCAGAGGTCTGGAAATCTGCCATAGCCCTTTAGCCTAAGGCTTTGGTGTTTGTGAAAGTACAATCCCAGAGTTAAGGAGAGTGCTTTGAACTGCTACTGGCCATGAATTATTCATGGAAAATTAAAGTTCCAGGTTGGAGGGAGAGCAGGCAGTGTGGAGGGCAGGGCGCGGCTATGGCAGGAGGATGAAGCAGATCTTCTACTTCTCTCTTCCTGAGGCCCAAACCTTCTGCTTAGAATAACTGAACAGCTGTGGAGCCAGTCCAAGGACTCTGGGTGGCCTTGCCCTACCAAGCAGGACACCCTCTTTTGGCAGATGCCCCATCTGCCTGGCACCCCAGGTGGCTGCCCCATCAAATGGCACTAACGTCACAGGCATCTGGAGAGGCGCTGAGCTCCAAAAGCAGGGGCCTTAAGAAGAGGGAGGCCTTGCAACTGATTCTGTAATAAGGAGAGAACAAAGAGATGGCACGGCTGTGTGCTTCCCCTGAGCACTGGACAGAAATCACTGGTTTTGAACCCATCAAAGATAAGGCCAGGTCTCTATGCCAGCTGGGTGCCACTGAGGCCTAGATTAATAATCATCCTTATGTCAGCTGTGGAATCTATTGCCTCTATATACTCCTGCAAACATGGGTAGAAAAACTAGACCTGATATCTTTTTAAAAAATATGAATTCAATCAAACATTTGTGTTCATTTCATCAGAAAAGTTTAGAAACTGAATCGTGAAGGTGATTATTTTAAAATGCAGGAATGACAAACTTTTCAACACTACAATTATTTAAATAGCCTAGTTCTGACTAGCAATGACTTGAAAAAGCGAGTATTTGCTGGCACTCCTGAAGATAAACTCTATTGATCTTTAGTTCCAAAGTGCACTTTTTAAAAGATTGAACCTCTGTTACAAAGAGGTGAAATGCTGAAAGCTAGAATTCAAAAGATAGTAAACTGAAGCTTAAGAATTAAATCCAAACCCAAAACTCTTTGACTAAATATTTGGAGAGCTCTTTATGTAAAAGAAATTGAAGGATCAGAAGACCTGGATTCGGGGCCCAGCTTTGCCATGAAAAAAGTCAACCAATACTTATGAAGGATTTACTATAAGCCAGTGCTGCACCAGGGGCTGCGGAGGGCCGCTGGGGTCCTGGGAGGGCTCTGCTGGGTGGTCTGATGAGCACAGCAAGTCTCCAGCCTGTCTTGCCACCCATTCTGATCTGATCTGTTCTCCTGGCCCTTAGAGTCAGCTTTCTAAATGCAAGTCCCACCAAGAAACTCAGACCCTCCCATGCAGCACACAATCCGTGAACCTTCTCTCTCCTTGCACAATCTTCCATGGAGCCTGTGCTCAAAAGACAGTGGCCTCCTTGGGTTTCCCCGAGCAGGCAATGCTGTTTTCTACTTTCAGGCATTTGCATGTGATATACTCTCTGCTCAGGATTCCCTCTCCTGCTGTCTGTGCAGATAATCCTATCCTTTCAGGGCCAGTTCCAGCTTCTCTTGTGAAAACACTTTGCAAGCAGAGTTACTTGTTTCCTCCTTTGGGCTCTCACTGCGCCTGCCTTGTTTATTTATCCAGCCACTAGATCTGTATTGTGCTTCTACTGTGGGCCAGCCCTGGGCTCTGAGCTGGGGACACAGCAGGAACTCAGACTTCTTCTCTGCTGGTGGTGTTTACAGGCTGGAGGGAAGACCCAGTACCGATGATGTCAGGAGGATTTGTTTCCAGATCTTCCTGCTGCTCCAGGGCAGTGACCATGGCCTATCCACTTTCAAGTCCCCATCGTCCAGCACAGGGTCTAGCACATAGGAGATGCCCAAGACGGAGGACTGCCATGCTCCTGCACCTCCACCCCGCCTGGGAATCACAGCCGCAGGCCCTCAAGTGCTGCAATGCTGTCCACCAGGCAGGCCACTCTTGTGCTTTCAGCCCCTCCCTTGCAGAGGACACCTTTCCAAGGTGCTCTGTGGATCTGACTCTTTCAAAACTTGTCCACAAGCTGCTGCTGATCCAGAGCAAACCTTGCATGGCCAGGTGGCACCCCCAAAAATGGCCGGCTGAGGAGGCCAGCTATGTACCTCAGGGAGCCCCGCTGTTCTTTCTTCCACACAATGCATCCAACAGCTGCCTAGGCCCATGGCTTTCAGGCACGTTTGCATCCAGGGCAGATGGGAACAAGGAACAAGGGGGCTGGAAACCCAGGGCTTCACATACCAATCTTAGCACCAAAGGAACTTTTTCTTCGGTGTTCTAGCCTGAGGCCAGTGGCCAATCATGAAGTCTTTCTCTCATCTCTGGAGATCACAAACACCTGTGGCCTGTGTCATGTGGCACAAAGAGAGAAGCAGAGGGAGGGTTCCTGCTCTAATCAATTTTTCTGGTTTTGGTTTTTTTTTTTTTTTTGTATTTTTGGTTTCCTTTGGTTGTTGGCAACAATTGTGCCTCTGCCTCTTTGGGCTGCTCTTTGTGGTTTAAATACAGCAATTGAGAAAGGAATAATAGGCATTTGCAATAGCTAGTGGGTCAAACACTAGAATTCTGGGGGGAAAACCTCTAGCAGTTAGGCAAGTATATATGAGTCAGTATTTTTTTAAATTAATTAATTTATTTTTTGAGACAGAGTTTTGCTCTTATCACCTAGGCTGGAGTGCAATGGCACAATCTTGGCTCACTGCAACCTCTGCCTCCTGGGTTCAAGCAATTCTCCTGCCTCAGCCTCCCGAGTAGCTGGGACTACAAGCTCCTGCCACCACACCCAGCTAATTTTTTTGTATTTTTAGTAGAGATGGGGTTTTGCCATGTTGGCCAGGCTGGTCTCAAACTCCTGAGCTTAGGTGATCCGCCCACCTTGGCCTCCCAAAGTGCTGGGATTACAGCCATGAGCCACCGTGCCGGTCCCAAGTCAGTATTTTTCTTTTTTTTTGAGACGGAGTCTCGCTCTGTCACCCAGGCTGGAGTGCAGTGGCCGGATCTCAGCTCACTGCAAGCTCCGCCTCCCGGGTTCCCGCCATTCTCCTGCCTCAGCCTCCCGAGGAGCTGGGACTATAGGTGCCCACCACCTTGCCCGGCTAATTTTTTGTATTTTTTAGTAGAGACAGGGTTCACCGGGTTAGCCAGGATGGTCTCCATCTCCTGACCTCCTGATCCGCCCATCTCGGCCTCCCAAAGTGCTGGGATTACAGGCTTGAGCCACCGCGCCCGGCCTACAAGTCAGTATTTTTCAAGGAAATTTTTATACACAAGCATTCTGAAAGAGTATGTAAAAGTTTGAAATGGTCTCCTCCTTCATATAGTCCCCCAACCAATTGGTGGACGTTGTTGGCATGGAGACAGAAATAATAACAGTACCTACATCTAGTGTTACCCTTGCAATCAGCCTGTGGGCAAAAGTTAGGGGAACTGGGGATGAAGAAATTGGGGCTGTGCAGTGTGTGGGCTCAGGGATGGGAAGCTGCCTGTTGATTAAGTTGTTTCACACAGAATTCCTGGGCTTACCGGAGGCCTTCTATCAGCTGTTTAACTTCTGCCTGTGACTTCAAGTAAATCATCTTTTTTTACTGAAGGAATAACAGAGCACTTCCATCCTGATAGATCCATTTGTCTCTCATCAGATTTATTCCTGCCCCAAATTCAGGGATCAAATGTCTATGTGTTACCATATACAGTCACTGGACTCCGCTTTCTTACAATGCAAAAGGAAAAATCCCAAATTATAAAAGATGTAGATTAAAGTTCTTTCCTGCCATTGCAGCTGCAGTGGTACTGCCCTAACTGCCCTCGGGCTGGGGAAGGGATGAAGGGGCCTAGTCACTATGCTGGCACCTCCAGCACACCACAGCCACCATACAGAGAGGAGTTCAGTCTCTCTTCCCTGTGAGCACCCCCCCCACACACACTCCTCAAGAAGTAGAGTCCCCAACTCAGGCCAGCAGTGCAGCCTCCCTACCTCCTGGCTGAACACTCCCAGTGTTCACTCCCATCCAGACCAGCAGCTTAGCAGTTCTCTGAGGTGCAGCTCCTAGAGGCAACTGAGAGTTCCTCGGCCACTGCCACTGCCACCGCAAGGATGCTGCCTTGCTGCCCTTGGAGTGGGAAAGGAGCAAAGACCCTGAGTGCTTCAACCATACTGCCAGCAAGCTGCAGTTGCCCTAAGGAGAAGAGGCCAGGCTGTCTCCCCTGGGACCCACCCACTCACCCTGCTCATCACCAGAAAGGGTCCCCTCCACTTAGGTCCACAGCACAGCTGCCCCAGCCCAGGCCAATCACAATGATTGATTGTGGCTCTGCATCTCTTGCTCGGTGAAGCCCCACGACAGAAGTGAAAGGCCTTCTGCTACAACCACTGCTAAGGGCCCTTCCTCTGCTTCCAATATAGGGACAGAATATAAAGCCTGAGCTTACCCCAGAGCTGCAGTGGGCAGCCCGGGAGTGCCAAGCTGAGATCTGCAGCCAGCACCTAAGTGGGAGAGGAGCCTACACCGCAGAACACTGAGAGGGCATACAGCTGCAAATATGTGGAAATGCCGAGGAGCTTCGTGGCTGAGGAAGAGCCTACCTGCTGGCCATTACGCTTAAGTGCCATCAACTGTATCAAAGCCCAAAACTTCAACACCAAAAAAAAAAAACCTCAAAAACCGAAAAACAACAACAACAACAAAAACAAAAACAACACTTTGCTAATATACTCCCCATGTGAAACCAAGGACAATAATTAACTATAAATAAAGACCTTCTACAAAGCCTCTGGAAACATCCAGAAAAGTCTACTGACTGTACTCAACTTACACCACAGTTAAAGGACCACCAGCCCACACAGATGAGAAAGAGCCAGCCCAAGAACTCTGGCAACTCAAATAGCCAGAGTGTCTTCTTTCCAAACAATTGCACTAGTTTCCCAGCAAGAGTTCTCAACCAGGCTGAAATGACTGAAAGACAGAAGTAGAATTCAGAGTATGGATAGCAACAAAGATTATTGAGATCTAGGAGAAAGTTGAAATCCAATCCAAGGGATCTAGGAATTGCAATAAAATGATACAGAAGCTGACAGACGAAAGAGTCATAAAAAAGGACCAAACTGATCTGAAAAAGATGAAAAACATACTATAAGAATTTCATAATGAAATCACAAGTATTAACAGCAGAACATACCAAGCTGAGGAAGGAATCTCACAGCTTTAAGACTGGCTCTGAAATAACTCAGTCAGACAAAAATAAAGAAAAAAGATTGAATAAAACCTTTGAGAAATATGGACTTACGTAAAGAGACCAAATCAACGACTCTTTGGTGTCCCTGAAAGAGACAGGGAAAAAGCAAGCAACTTGGAAAACTATTTCAGGATATCATACATGTAAACTTCCCCAGCCTTGCTAGAGAGGCTGACATTAAAATTCAGGAAATGAAGAGAACTCCTGCAAAATAATACACAAGAAGAATATCCACAAGACACATAATCATCAGATTCTCCAATATGAAAATGAGAGAAACAATGTTAAAAAATGTAGAGAGAAGAGGCAGTTCGCCTACACAGGGAACCCTATCAGGTTAACAGCAGATCTTTCAGCAGAAACCCTAAAAGCCAGAAGAGATTGGGCTATGTTCAGCATTCTTAAAGAAAAGAATTTCCAAACAAGAATTTCATATCCAGCCAAACTAAGCTTCATAAATGAGGGAGAAATAAGATCCTTTTCAAAGCAAATGTTGAGGAATTCCTTGCCACCAGACCTACATTAAAAGAGATCCTGAAAAGAGCACTAAATATGGAAAGGAAGGACTACTATCAGCCACTACAAAAACACACTTAAGTACACAGACCAGTGACTCTATAAAGCAACCACACAAACAAGTCTGCATAATAACTAGCTAACAATGTGATGACAAGATCAAATCTGCACATATCAATACTAACTTTGAATGTAAATGGGAAATGCCCCAATTAAAAGGCACAGGGTGGGCTGGGCATGGTGGCTCACACCTGTAATCCCAGCACTTTGGGAGGCCCAGGTGGGCAGATCACTTGAGGCCAGGAGCTTGAGACCAGCCTGGCCAACATGGAGAAAGCCCAAATCTACTAAAAATACAAAAAATGAGCTGGGCATGGTGGTGTGTGCCTGTAGTTCCAGATACTTGGGAGGCTGAGGTGGGTGAATTGCTTGAACCTGGGAGCCAGAGGTTGCACCAAACTGAGATTTGTGCCACTGCATTCCAGCCTGGGTGACAGCGCAAGACCCTGTTCAAAAAAAAAAAAAAAGAAAAAAAAGATGGCACAGAGTGGCAACCTGGATAAAGAAGCAAGACCCAATGACCCAATGGTATGCTGTCTTCAAGGGACCTATCTCAAAAGCAGTGACACCTATAGGCTCAAAATGAAGGGATGGAGAAAAATCTACCAAGCAAATGGAAAACAGAATAAAAGTAGGGGTTACTATCCTAATTTCAGACAAAACAGACTTTAAACCAACAGAGATAAAAAAAAAGACAAAGAAGGGCATTACATAATGTCAAAGCATTCAATTCAACAAGAAGATCTAACTATCCTAAATATATATGCACCTAACACAGGAGTACCTAGATTTATAAAGCAAGCTGTTAGAGATCTACAAAGAAACTTAGACTCCCACACAATAATAGTGAGAGACCTCAACACCCCACTGACAGTATTAGATCATTGAGGCATAAAATTAACAAAGATATTCAGGACCTGAATTCAATACTGGACCAAATGGACCTAACACAAACATCTATAGAACTCTCTACCCCAAAACAAGAGAATATACATTCTTCTGATTGCCACATAGCACATACTCTTAAATTGACCACACGATCAGACATAAAACAATCCTCAGTAAATTAAAAAAAAAAAATCATACCAACTATACTTTCAAGCCATAGCACAAGAAAAATAAAAATCAATACTTAAAAAAATTGCTGAAAATCATACAATTACATAGAAAATTAAACAGCCTGTTCCTGAATAACTTTAGGGTAAATAATTAAATCTAGGCAGAAATCAAGAAGTTCTTTGAAACTAATGAGAACAAAGATGCAACATACCAGAATCTCTGGGACACAGCTAAGGTAGTGTTAAGATGGAAGTTTATAGCACTAAATGGCCACATGAAAAAGTAAGAAGGATCTCAAATTAACAACCTAACATCATAACTAGAGGAATTAGAGAAGCAAAGGAAAACCAATCCCAAAGCTACTAGAAGACAGAAATAACCAAAATCAGTGCTGAACTGAAGGGAATTAAGAAACAAACAAAAAAACCTACAAAACATCAACAGATCCAGGAGTTGGTTCTTTGAAAAAATTAATAAGATAGACTGCTAGCTAGACTAATAAAAAATGGAGAGAAATCCAAATTAACACAATTAGAAATGGCAAAGGGGGCATTACCGCTTACCCCCACAGAAATACAAAAAATCCCCAAAAAACCCAGAGAGTACTATGAACACCTCTATGCAGACAAACTAGAAAATCTAGAAGAAATTGATAAATTCCTGGACACATACAACCTCCCAAGACTGAACCAAGAAGAAGCTGAATCCCTGAACAGATTAGTAACAAGCTCCAAAATTGAAGCAGTAATAAAAAGCTTACTAACCAAGAAAAGCCCAGGACCAGATGGATTCACAGCTGAATTCTACCAGATGTATAAAGAGCTGGTACCATTCCTACTGAAACTGTTCCAAAATATTGAGGAGGAGGTACTCTTCCTCAACTCATTCTGAGGCCAGCATCATCCTGATACCAAAACCTGGCAGAGATGCAACAAAAAAAGAAAACCCCAGGCCAATATCCCAAATGAACATAGAAGCAAAAATCCTCAAGAAAATACTAATAAACTAAATCTAGCAGCACATCAAAAAGTTAATCCACCAAGATCAAGTAGACTTTATCCTTGGGATGCAAGGTTGGTTCAACATACACAGATCAGTAAATGTGATTAATCACATAAACAGAACTAAAAAATTTCCTTAAAAACACAAAATTATCTCAATAGATGCAGAAAAGGCTGTCAATAAAATTCAACATTTCTTCATGTTAAAAACCCTCAATAAACTAGGCATTGAAGGAACATACTTCAAAATAACAAGAGCCATCTATGACAAACCCACAGCTGACATCATACTGAATGGGCAAAAGTTGGAAGCATTCACTTTGAAAGCTGGCACAAGATAAGGATGTCTTCTCTTACCACTCCTATTCAACATCGTACTGGAAGTCCTGTCCAGAGCAGTCAGGGGGAAGAAATAAAAGGCATTCAAATAAGAACAGAGAAGAAAGTCAAACTCTCCCTGTTGGCAGATGACATTATTCCATATCTGCAAGACCCCAGAGTCTCTGCCCAAAAGCTCCTTGATCTGATAAACAACTTCAGTAAAGTTTCAGGATATAAAATTAATGTATGAAACTCACTAGCATTCCTGTACACCAACAACATCCAAACAAAGAGCCAAATCAGGAACACAATCCCATTCACAGTTGCCATAAAAAGAATAAAAAACCTAGGCATACAGGTAACCAGGAGGTGAAAGATTTCTACAATAAGAGTTACAAAACACTGCCAGAAATCAGAGATGACACATACAAATGGAAAAACATTCCATGCTTATGGGCAGAAAGAATCAATATCAGCCAGGCACGGTGGCTCATGCCTGTAATCCCAGCACTTTGGGAGGCCAAGGCGGGCGGATCACGAGGTCAGGAGACGGAGACCATCCTGGCTGAAAATACAAAAAATTAGCCAAGTGTGGTGGCGTGCACCTGTGGTCCCAGCTACTCAGGAGGCTGAGGCAGGAGAATGGCGTGAACCTGGGAGGCAGAGCTCGCAGTGAGCCAAGATCACACCATTGCACTCCAGCCTGGGCTACAGAGCGAGACTCTGTCTCAAAAAAAAAAAAAAAATCAATATCATTAAAATGGCCATACTGCCAAAAGCAATTTACAGATTCAATGCTATTTCTATCGAAGTACCAATGACATTCTTCACAAAATTCAAAAAGATTATTTTAAAGCTCATATGCAACCAAAAAAGAGCCAGAACAGCTAAGGCAATCCTAAGCAAAAAGAACAAAGCTGGAAGCATCACATTAGCTGACTTCAAACTATACTACAAGGCTATTTGTAACCAAAACAGCATGTTTTACTCTGGTATAAAACAGACACATTGTTATTAGTCCATTCTCACACTGCTAGGAAGAAATAACCAAGACTGGGTAATTTATAAAGGAAAGAGGTTTAATTGACTCAGAGTTCCACATGACTGGAGAAGCCTCAGGAAATTTACAATCATGGTGGAAGGCAAAGAGAAGCAGGCACCTTCTTCACAAGGGCAGCAGGACAGAGTGAGTGCAAGCAGGGGAAATGCCAGACGCTTATAAAACCATCAGATCTCGTGAGACTCACTCACTATCACAAGAACAGCATAGAGGAAACCACCCCCATGATTCAATCACCTCCACCTGGTCCTGCCCTTGACCCGTGGGGATTATGGCGATTGCAATTCACGATGAGATTTGGGTGAGGACACAAAATCTAACTATATCACACATAGATCAATGGAGCAGAATAGAGATCCCAGAAATAATGGTACACACCTACAACCATCTGATCATTGACAAACCTGACAAAAACAATGGGGGAAAGGATTCCCTATTCAATAAATAGTGCTAGGCTAACTGGCTAGTCACAGACAGAAGATTAAAACTGGGCCCCTTCCTTACACCACGTATAAAATCAATTTAAGATGGATTAAAGACTTAAATGTAAAATCTAAAACTATAAAAACTCAGGGAGATAACTTAGGAAATGCCATTCTGGACATAGGACCTGGCAAAGATTTATGATGAAGATACCAATAGCAGTTGCAACAAAAACAGAAATTGACAAATGAGACCTAATTAAACTAAGAGTTGTTGCACTGCAAAGAAACTATCAACAGACTAAATAGACAATCTACAGAATTGGAGAGAATTTTGCAGACTAAACATCTGACAAAGGTCTAACATGCATAATCTGTAAGGAGCTTAAATGAATTTACAAGAAAAAACCCCATTAAAAAGTGGGCAAAGGACATGCACATGTATGTTCACTGCAGCACTATTCACAATAACAAAGGCATGGAATTAACCTCAATGTTCATCAGTGGTAGACTGATTTTTAAAAGAAGATATACATGTGGTTAACAAATATATGAAAAAAAGTTCAACATCATTAATCATTACAGAAATGCAAATGAAAACTACAACGAGATACCATCTCACACCAGCAGAATGGTTATCATTTAAAAGTAAAAAAATAACAGATGTGGGCTGGCTGCCGTGGCTCATGCCTGTAATCCCAGCACTTTGGGAGCCCGAGGCAGGCAGATCACCTGAGGTTTAGGAGCTCGAGACCAGCCTGGCCAACGTGGTAAAACCCCATCTTTACTAAAAATACAAAAATTAGCCAGGTGTGGTACCAGGTGCCTGTAATCCCAGCTACTTGGGAGACTGAAGCATGAGAATCACTTGAACCTGGGAGGCAGAGGTGGCAGTGAGCCGAGATCATGCCATTGAGCTCCAGCCTAGGTAACAAGAGTGAAACTCCATCTCAAAAACAAACCAAACAAACAAAAAACAGATACTGGAGAGGGTGCAAAGAAAAGGGAATGAAGGGACTGCTTATACACTGTTGGTGAGAGTGTAAATTAGTTCAGCCATTGTGGAAAGCAGTGTGTCAATTCCTCAAAGAACTTAAAATAGAATTACCATTCAGCCCAGCAATCCCATTTTTGGGTATATACCCAAAGAAATATAAATCATTTTACCATAAGGACACACGCACATGTATGTTCACTGCAGCACTATTCACAATAACAAAGGCATGGAATTAACCTCAATGTTCATCAGTGGTAGACTGGATAAAGGAAATGTGGTACATATACACCATGGAATACTATGCGGCCAAAAAAAGAATGAGATCATGTTCTCTGTAGCAACATAGATGGAGCTGGAGGTCATTACCCTAAGCAGTCTAATGCGGGAACAGAAGGCCAAGTACTACATGTTTTCACTTACAAGTGGGAGCTAAATGATGAGAACACATGGACACAAAAACACAAAGACACATAGACATCACCCACTGGGGCCTACTTGAGGGTAGAGGGTGGGAGTGGGGAGAGGATCAGAAAAAATACCTGTGGGGTACTAGGCTTAGAACCTGGGTGATGAAATAATCTGTATACTAAACCTCCATGACACACAGTTGACAATAAGAAACCTGCACATGTACCTCTGAACCCAAAATAAAAGCTAAAAATAAAATTCTTTCCTTATCGAAGGATTCAGAACAGTGGCATTGCCTGGTGGATTTCAGTTTCATAAACCATTAACCAGCTGATAGAATGCCTGCCAGAGTGGTAGGAAGCTCTGCTAAGAGGAGTCACTCGGAATGAAAATGAAGCAACTCTGTGCATTAGGATGTAAGTCACAGGGCAAATGTGCTTTGCTTTAGACTCAAGTCTCTGTGACTATTCTATTGCATTTGCTGGAGTACAGCTGTTGGATGCTACCAACACACAGCTGGTGGATCTAACAAATCTTAAATGTTCATAACGCTCATTTTACTTGTGCTCTGTAACATTTAGGACATAAACTACCCAGCCTTGGAATAGCTAAGCTGTCAGGAAAGAAGATGGTTATTTTAAGAGCCATTGAATATAATCTCTGGGCTTACAGTCTGAAACTTCCAAGCCTACAGGAAAATATTAACAATGATCAGATGTTAGACAAGTCAACTCCTTTTATTTTAACTGTTTGGGAAAATGGTAGAGTAAATTCTGGTCTGTCTATATACACTGGTTTGGTTTCCACTGGAGAATTAAAATGTGAATATTTTCTTAGTAATATATTGGATGGCAGCAACTTTTTCTTTATGAATTCTTATATACAGATATGCACAGGAAGACTCATGAAGCGGCGGGGCCCCCAGTCCTCCTCTTCCAGTTAAAATCCTCAGTATGTCCGTTTGTCTTACACATTTTTCTTCAAGGATGGAAATGGATGCCTGAGGAGGGGCTCATTTGGGCAGTTTCAAACCCAAGCCACATGCCGGCAAAGCCTGGAGCATCTCCTCTGCTTAGTCCCCTAGCCATCACAGGAGGAGCAAAGAAGGCCTGCCAAGTCAGAAGCAAGAGAGTGAGGAACATGGAGAGGTTGGGGAGGCCAGGGCCAGGGCAGGCCCCAGGCAGCCAAGTAGTGAGTCCTGCAAGGAATGAAAGAAACATGGCGTTCCAGGCCCAGTTTGCATTTTCCTAATCATTCACTCAACACCTATGAGTGTTGAGAGTTCTCTGGTGGGCAAAAGGAAGCTGGTGCTTGCCTTCAGGGAATTTACAGTCTGGTGGAGGGCATATATTAATTAAATAATCACACAACGAAATGCATTGTTGCACACTGTGTATGTTTTAGTTAGAGAGCAGGAGAGTCCACCTGGGGCAGGAACTCTTCCCAGAAGCAGCAGCATCTGAGCCAGGATGTGGAGGCTGATAGAGTAGGGTTTCCCTAGACAGTGTGTGTGGGGGTGTGCACGCTCGCTGGGAGCAGGGAGCCAGGCACTTCGGGCACAGGGGGCAGCTTGTGTCCTGGTTCCAGAACAGGAGGGAGATGTCATATTGAGGACATGGAGGGAGACCAGTGTGACCAGAGCATAGTGTAAGTGGGAGATCTGAGAGAGGAGGAAGGCAGGAGCTAGGTCACACAGAGCCTTGTAACCACATCTGGGACGCTGGCCTTCATTCTGAGTGCAAAAGGAAGCTGTGACTGTTAATTTTATGTGTCAACTTGGCTCAGCCATGTACCAGTTGTTCGGTCAACCACCAGTCTAAATGTTGCCGTGAAGATATGTTTTAGATGAGATTAACATTTAAATCAGCAGACTTTGAGTAAAGCAGCTTACTCTCCCTAACGAGGGTGGGCCTCCTCCAGTCAGGTGCTGATCTTCAGGGCAAATACTGAGCGCCCCCGAGGTAGAAGCAATTCTCAAGACTGCACGGTAGAAACCCCGCCTGCTTCCAGCCTGCTGCCCTGCAAGATTCAGGCTCAAGATGGCAACACCAACTCACCTGACTTTCCAGCCTACTGGCCTGCCCTGTAGATTCCAGACTTGCCAACCCCACAATCAGAAGAAGCCAATTCCTAAAATAAACCTGTCTCTTCTCTGCCCCCCATACATATATTCTGTTTCTCCAGATATTTCTCTAGAGAGCAGTGAATAATACAGAGGCCAAGAAGGGTTCTGTATTGTGTGGTAAAGTGATCAGGTAGGCAATTAAGTCATAACACATCAACTGCAGTATCAAATACAAATCGGCTAGGGAAGAAAGAATGGATCTATGCCCACTTAGGAGGGATTTGGAATACAAGTTGGAGACAATGTTAGCTTGAAATAGGGTGGTAGCCCTGGTGATGGAGAGAAGGAGATACAGTCCAGAAGCTTTAAAAATGGGAAAACCCATGATGAAGAGACGTAGCCTGGCGGCAGGTGACCAGGGTGAGTCTCGGACTCTGGCTCGGGCAGGGAGCCCGGGGCAGTGCAGTGGGGTTTCTGTGGTACCGCACGGAGGGGAGTGGGAGGAGGTCATGGGTGTGGTATTGAGCATTAGCAAATACCATCTATGAGGGGCACATGCAGAACTGGACCTCAGAGGAAGGACCTAGGCTGGAGATAAGTATTCAGCAATGACACAGGCGCTCCAATGTTTATTTAATTTATTTATCTGAGATGGAGTCTCACGCTGTCACCCAGACTGGGGTGCAGTGGCGTGATCTCAGCTGACTGAAACCTCCACCTCCCAGGTTCAAGTGATTCTCCTGGCTCAGTCTCTGGAGTAGCTAGGAATACAAGCATGCACCACCATGCCTGGCTAATTTTTGTATTTTTAGTAGAGACGAGATTTTGCCATCTTGGCCAGGCTGGTCTCAAACTCCTGAGCTCAAGTGATTCACCCGCCTCGGCTTCCCAAAGTGCTGGGATTACAAGCATGAGCCACCACACCTGGCCTCTCCCATGTTTAAATGCAAAGGAACAACAGAGAGGTGTAGCGTGTGGTGTTGTTGAGTCATTTAGTCCATGCCAAACACATTTGGGAAAACTCAAATTCTGGTGTTCTCTCTAGGAAGCTGATGTGAGCATTAGCACAGTCAAGGCACTAGGAACCTAGCAGCAAAGAACCCCCCTCCCCCGCCAGGTTTCTTACCGAACGCTTGAGCACAGACCTCATAGCATCCATGCATCTCCCCACCAAGGCCCACTAGCACGGGGAATGCTGATGTGGGAGGGTGGACCCTGGTGGGGACATCCTGGGGCTTCCTTCGGAGTAGAGCGCCATGGCTGAGCTGTGCCCCCTCTGGGCTGGATGGAGAGTACTGGAAACAAAACTCAGCCAGGACCTGCAGCTGGCAGGAGGGATTAACCCATCATGCCCAGAATGCTTGGACCACGTGCACAAAGACAGGAAGGGCTAAGCACTGCGAGAGTCCAAAGCTGGAATAATTTAAGGCTGCATCAGCTTGGAGAGGGATCCTTCATGAAGGGCCTAGGAGGGAGCCAGGTGGGCAGCAAGGGGCCTACCCCACATGACAAGGATGGGGATCTGGAAGGGGCCCTGGGGCACGTCCTGCATAGAGACGGTTAGTCTCTCTGCCCTTGCTGGAGGCATGCAGGGCCGGGAGGCTGGGCAAATTTTTTTCCACTTGGGTTCAAACCATTCTGGTGGGCTTGCCCTTGCGCGGTGAGCAGGACATGAAAGACCTGCCAATGGGTACATGCTGGTCCTGTGGAATGAAATGGAACTGTCATGGATGCTTTCCAGCTCTGGGAGGGAGCACAGGATGCACCCGGTGCACAGGGCTGCAGAGCCCTGACCGTGCTCTGACTTGCAGAGGAGTCCCCAGAGCTCCTCAACAGCTGGCAAGAAGGTGTGAGTGGTGGGAAAGATGAAAGGGGAAAGGGGCTGTGACAGACAAAGAAAGGGGGATGGTGAGTGCAGACAATCCTTGCCTTTCTCGGAACAGGAAGCTGGTTTTGAGTTGTAGGGGGTAATTTCTTTAGAAAACACAAGGATTTGGGCTTTTCCCAGACTTGGTCATCAAAGGGCATGTGGGATGATCTCTTGAGGAGAGAACTTTGTCAAGAAGAAGGCATTTGTAGGATAAGAACTTTAAACAGGCCCTCTAACCCCATGAGAACCTGACTACTTAGGGCCTTAACAAGGAATTGAGGGGGAAAAAAACCCAATGGAAATATTAGTAGAAAATAGGGCAAAGCAACCTTTTTCTGTCTACTTAATAGAGAACAGAAAAAGGTGGCCTCGAAGAATGAGTTTCATGTGCTATGCAGTGCTAGTTTCTTTTATGCATTCATTCAAATATTTATTAGGCATATACTGTATGCCCAATAGTCCTCTAGGTGCTGTAGATACAGTGATAAACAAGGTAAGTCCTCTTTCCTGTTGTGGCTTGTACTCTAGGGAGACCAGATAAACCCAGAAACTGTATTTTTAATAATAGAAGTGTGCAGACAAATCATACTTAATGGCAGATCTTAAACTTGGCTGATGATCAGGACCATCTAGGGCAGTGGTTCTCAACCAGGGCGATTTGCCTCCCAGGGGAAATTTCAAAACGTCTAGAGATGTTTGTAGTTGTCATGAGTGGGAGAGAATGTCACAAGTGGCATCTAGTGGGTGATGGCCAGGGATGCTGCTAAATGTCCTACAATGTGCAGGACAGCCCCTCCCAACAAAGAATATTCCAGCCGCAAATATCAAGAGTGCTGAGGCTGAGAGGTCCTGACCTAGGGTCTTGCTACTCAAAGTGTGGGTCATGGACTGGCAGTATTGCCATCACCAGGAAGCTTGTTGGAAATAAATAATCTCGGCGTCTCCTCCCAGCCCCGAACCTGCTGAGCCAGAATCTGCATTTTCAAAGATTCCCCACACACACCCCCATCCTGAATTTGGATTTGGATGCACATGAAAGTCTGAGGAGCCTTGCTGTAGGTGCACACACTTATTAGCAGGCAGGACAAAATTAACAGCAAGTCAGCCGACTAGTTAGCTAAGCTTGGTGAAGTCCCCTCTCTCCTTTTAGGTACTCTGGCAAGCACCATGCATGAAAGGTTTACTTACCTAGGAGGCTCAAAAAAAAAAAAGAAAAAAGAAAAAAAAAGAAATACAGATTCCTCATTCCTAAAGATTCCTATCTGCAGGAGGGGCTAAGAATGCATATTTTTATAACAGCTCCCTGTGTACATCTGAGAGAGACAGGTTTGGGCCATGGCAAACACCATGCAAGCAACAGCTGAACCCCAAGGCTGCGTTTCAGTACCATTAGCTGGGGAATCGAAGCAGTTGGCTAAAAACACAGACAAAAGAGAAAGATGCAAGCCATTTACAAAGATGCTCACGTCACCCAAAGAGCTGATATTATCTAGTTAATTACAGAGGAAGGTCGGCCCAGTAAAACAGCCAGGCCAGGTGTTTAAACTGTTTTTGTTGTTATTTATAGCAGTGTGAGTTCAAAGAAACTTTTACAAAGAACCTCAGTATACAAAACAGATGAGAGTGAAGCAGCTCTGGTTGTGGGGACGCCCAACATGCCTGTCCCTTGTCTGGGCTCCAGGAGGCACAGTTTGAAAAACATCATGACAGACAATAGCTGTGGTCTAGAGTGCATGCCGATTCTAGGTGAGAAAGACCCTAGTAAACTACATGTCATTCAAGGAGCGCTCTTGTGCACACAGGCTTGCTCTCATTAAGATGAGATGGCTATTTGCGTGAACTTTAACGTGACTATGGAGTGGCAAACATCAACGTTCAAAAATGATTCCATGAATAGAAACACAAATATTCCTACAAATTGGTTTGAAAATATAAGTTCCAGAAAATGGAAACATAGAATGACCTCAGTAAATAGTATGATTTTTTGATCTGGTGGAGAAAACAGGCTTCAGCTTCTCCATTTTTAAACTATGACAATCTCAGTTCCTGCAGTTCAGGGACATTGTAATTCATGCAAAGACCTTGAACTGTCAGATGCTATGATGTTCACAGCTATCAAAAGCTCTTTTTTCAGGGGCTGCCCAGACTCTGTAGGGAGATATATATATATACACACACACACACACACACACACACATATATATAAAATATACGATGCACGTGAAAGTCTGATGATATATATATACGGCACTAATTAGTATAATTAAAAACAGAATAAAAAGAAAGTGTTTAGTAGCTGTGACCTTTTTAGTTTAACTGAGTTAATCCAATACATGCTCATAACAAAATGAAAATTAATGACTACCTTATTTTTTGTCATACTATTTTTTTCCACATGGATGCCAAAGCCTTGCCCTTGAGTGGAAAAGAAAGTGGCTTTGTCCTTGCAAAATTTTAATTTCCCTCAAATTGTGTCAAAGTTCTCTGAGTATATACACAAAACCGCTGTGCTGCATAAGTGAAGATCAGTTCTTCCACTGAAAGCCAAAGCTAGAAATACTTGTGTGTGTTTCCACTCTATGGGACATAATTTCTGCATTGTCAGAAATTGGTAAATATTGTACAGTGATAGAGATCAATTTGGGTTGCCAGTGTTGGCATTATTGTAAGACAAGTAGACGAGAACAAAGGCAAAAAGTGGACACTGGATATACCATGCTATGGCAGGGCCAGGCTTCATCATTATCACCAGGAAAATCAGACAGGCTTTTATTGAAGTTTAAGTGGCATTAATATTGAGGGCATTAGCAAAGACCTGAATGCAAGGGCCGGTTTATCACTCCTTCTACACAGGACTGGTGCAAGGTTTTATCTTTAGCATTGAAGAAAAGAGAATTAGGGTTACCAGCACAGAAGCAGGGGATGCTATTTATAAGTACAATATACTTTAAAGAAAAAAAATGTCCATCTATTATGGTCCTAAGCTCTTTTCTTTTTTGCCTCTATTCAACACAGATTGGATAAAATGAATAAAAATCTTCACTGAGGTTGACAAATATAAACCAATATATATACAAGCTTTAAAAGTATTTTTATATGTTTAATGGCACAAATACTTGGAAACTATAAAGAAATGTCCCATTTAAAACAGAAAAATAGAATCACAAAACTCTAGAAATAAAGCTAACAAAAAAATGGTAGGTAGCTTCCGTGTGAAGAAAAAACCAATACAACATAGAGACTTGAAGGGGGTTTTGAAAACCATGGAGAGGCACTCTGCTTCCTGCGGTGAAAGATTCAGTATTTTAAATATGTCAATTCTTCCCAAATTACTTTATACATCTATTACAATGCTAATAGAAATCTCAACATGATTTAGAAAAATTTTGATAAATTTGACAAAATGATCCTAAACTTCATCTAGAAGAATAAACATGAGAATATTTGCAAAAGCAGAATAACCGAAATGAAATAGAAGATCCCCAATAGACAAATTCTCTAAGATTTAGTATCTGATAAATACAGCCTTTGAAATCAGTGGAGAAAGCATGGATTATTATTAATTATTACTTTGTTTATTTATTACAAATAAACAAAATTAGGATAGACAGCTAATCATTTGAGGGGAAACCCTGAAGGTAAAACCATACCTTCAAATACACACCAAAGACTAAAATGTAAAAAATTATAACATGTAAGAACTAGAAAACTTTTTTTTATAACTAGAAAACTTTTAAAACTAGAAAAGTTTATACATAAACTTTTCTGATTGGGAGGACAGGGGTAGGGAAAGGTTTTTGGACATACAGGTTTTTAAATTTTTATATGGTCATACTATCAACCTTTTATATATATACATTGGCTTGTCATATATGTTTGGCAACATAAAGAAAAGATTGATACTCTGACCACATAAAAAATTAAAAACCTGTATGTCAAAAAAACTTCATAAAAATGCAAATGATAAAGTAAAAAAAATTTGTAACATATATAACAAAGGGTAGTATCTTTAAAGAGCTCATAAATAAATAGAAAAAAGTCAAACATTCCAGTAATAAAATGGGCAAAAAATGAACAGGCAACTCACACAAAGAAATAATAGCTATCAGTAAATATATTTTTAAAAGTTTGTGATTTGTGCCCAATCCCCAGTTTCAAACAAATGAGGTCAGAAGTTAATTTTACATGACAATATTTGGTATTGTTGAGAGCAGTGAGGATAGGCATGCTCATATGCTTTTGGTGAAGATATAAATTTATACAATCTTATAGGGGAACAAGTTAGTTGTGTATCTCAAAACATTAAAAATGTATGTACCTTTTGGCGCAGTAACAGCATTTTTAGGCATTTGACCTAAGGAAATTTTCATGAATACTGATTGCAACATTGTTTTTAATTAACATTAAAAACCGGAATCAACTTTGACGTCAACAAGATGGAATTTATTAAACAAATTATGATGTGATCATACAGTGGACTACTACACACCTATTAAAAATGCAATACCTGTTAAGAAAGGTTCATAGTATATTAAGAGGAAAAAAAAAATCTGCCTTCAAAATAGTAATGTACAATGTGATCCCATTGGGTAAAAATATTTTATGCAGAGAAATCAAACTGGAAGGATATACCAAAATGTTAATTATTAATATCTCTGGAAGAATTAATTAAGTGCCTTTAATATATTAAAATCTATTTTCATTTTCTTCTTTATTCTTTTTAAGTATTCTCTAATGGACATATGTATTACTTTGTAGTGAGAAAAAAATATCCCTTTTAAAACAGTTTGGAAATAGGCATAAAACATTTGCAACAGAAATTGGTTCCCTACAATTCATAAATTTAGATGTCAATGAAGTATTTCTACTGCTTTGAAAAAAAATGCAAGTTCATAGTTTTCATAATGATTTTTGAAAGACGTCCCCTCTATTTCCCCTAAAGGCTGGTTATAAGTGAGTAAAGTGTTTTTCAGATTCTCACTTCACACTGAAGCTCTATGACAAGGAGGTATTTCACTCACTGGGGGCACTTGCAGCTCTTGAAATTTTAAGTCAGCTCCTGGCCCTCTGGCAGCCCTACAGTGCTGTATGGTGCTGAATCCAAATATTAGCTCACTTAACACAGACAGCTTCAGTGTCACCACATCAAAACCAATCTGGTCCAACTTTTTTTTTTTTTTTTTTTTGAGATGGAGTCTCATTCTGTCACCCAGGCTGGAGTGCAATGGTGTGATCTTGGCTCACTGCAACCTCCCAGGTTCAACCGATTCTCCTGGCTCAGTCTCTGGAGTAGCTAGGAATACAAGCATGCACCACCA
>NW_012116821.1:3079528-3087099 GCF_000951035.1 Colobus angolensis palliatus | reverse complement strand
CCACTGCACCCAGCGGGTTCAACTTTTATGTAACAAAGTTGTAACCTGTTTTTCAGTTGTCATGGACCTCCAGGTTGAAGGTCACATAACCTGAGCATGCCCAGATGGACCAAGCCTGCAACCACAGGTGGAACCTAAGTGCTTAGAATGAGGAATGGGGACAAAATTGAGAAGTGGGCACTGCCTGGCATCCAGGATCCAATCAGATTGAGCTCTAGGGCCAGCCCATGTCAGTCAGACGGTGCTCCCGGCATTATTGCATTACAAGATCCAATTAGATCACGCCTCATTATCCTATATTTTTACATCTGCCCCAGCCCCAGCTTGACGAGACACAGTTTTGGGAACCATCCCTGGTGCTCTCCTTACTTGTCACAAGTAATAAAACCCCCTTGTTAGGGCAGGCATGCTGGCTCACATGTGTAATCCCAGCACTTTGGGAAGCCAAGGCAGGTGGATCACCCCGAGGTTAGGAGTTCAAGACCAGCCTAGTCAACATGGTAAAACTCCATCTCTACTAAAAATACAAAAATTAGCTGGGCATGGAGGCATGTGCTTGTAATCCCAGATACTTTGGAGGCTGAGGCAGGAGAATGGCTTGAACCCGGGAGGCAGAGGTTGCAGTGAGCTGAAATCGCACCACTGCACTCCAGCCTGGGCGATAGAGCGAGACTCTGACTCAAAAAAAAAAAAAAAAAAAAATTCCCCTTGCTAAATTCTCCTTGGTTGTGGTCATTGGGTTGATGTCCCCTCAAGTAACCAAACACACACAATATGGGTAGGAAAATTCTAATGACCCAGATAGAACTGGGACTTGGGTTCTTACCCCAAACTCCTCGAAGGCTTCCTATGGGCAGAGAAGTGCACAGTGGTAGCTTGCCTGGGCTAACTCACATTGCCTGAGAGACGTTGGGTGTGATTTCCAGGGATCTCCCGCTTGGTGTCCAGCCTGCCAGAGTGTCACCTGGACCTACCCTGGAAGAGCAGAAGTGGCCGTCCAGACCTTTTGTCCAGCACTCCTTCAGGGTTGTAAGTGCACTTCACCCTGTGGACTAAAAGTAATTCTCTGGATCTAGCAATGGGATCTCTGGACTAAGCACAGTCCACCTCTGGTTTCAGTTCTGTCCTTTTCCTTGGCCATTTTGTGCTCTGGGGGACTGAAAAACATCCCATCCTAGCAAACAGCAGTTTCTGTTTCTGGCCACTTCGTGCTCTGGTGGACTGAGAGACACCCCCAGCCTGGCAAATGGCAGTCTGGATCTGGCTAGCCAACAGTGGAACCGGCTTCAGGAATTCGGGTTTTTTTAGAGAGACAGATTTGAGCTTTTCCTTCTTTCTCCTTGCCAGTTGACTTGCAATAGAGCTTTTCTTCTCTCAAAAGCCAATGCCATGGTGTTGGCCTCTATGTGCATCAGGCAGTCAGCCCAGTGATTGCTTGGTAACATCGGCATAACATTTATCTCTAAGAAAAGTGCCTTTTTTTATGCTACTGGGAATTGCATTCTTTCATCTGCCAAAATATTATCCAGCTTGTAAACCCAGAGAAAGCCAGGGGCAGTGGAAAGAGCATTTTCCTGGGAATCAAGAAACCGAGTTATGTTGTCCCTGCTCTGCCACCACAAGTGACTTAACTTCCCTGGGTTACTTAGGTGTATATAACAGGGGGCTGGAGAGAGAGGTTCCTATCTGTTTTGGGGTCTAGGGTTCTGGACAGGGGTTTCTCTGGACCCAAAATTTTTTTTTTTGAGATGAAGTCTTGCTCCCACCCGTGCAGTGGTGCAATCTCAGCTCACTGCAACCTTTGCCTCCTGGGTTCAAACCAGTCTCCTGCCTCAGCCCCCGTAGCAGCTGATATTACAGGCACCTGCCACCACACCCAACTAATTTTTGTATTTTTAGTAGAGACAGGTTTCTCCCTGTTGGCCAGGCTGGTCTCAAACTCCTCACCTCAGGTGATCCACCTGCTTCGGCCTTCCAAAGTGCTGGAATTATAGGCGCGAGCCACCACACCTGGCCTGTACCCAACCTTTTAACTCCACTGACCCTTGCTTTGCTTTGGGCTCTTCAATATGCATGTGACTGAATCTGAATAACACTGAGTCTCTTGCCTATACTCCCCATAAACTAATTTCTTGTATTTTTGCCTTATTCCCACAAACAGATTGTAAGTGTGCTGAAGGCACACAATAGGCAAGCACTTAATCAATGCTTGTTTAACTCAAATCCAGTCCACCATTAATTACACCAAAAATCTCAAAACCTCTCTACTTAGAGTGATTAAAATGAAGTTATTCAAATATTCTTTTTTTTTGAGACAGGGTCTCACTCTGTTGCCAGGATGGAGTGCAGTGGTGCAATCTTGGCTCACTGCAACCTTGACCTCCCAGGCTCCTCCCACCTTGGTCTCTCAAGTAACTGGGACCACAGGTGCATGCCAGCACACCTGGCTAATGCTTTTGTATTTTTAGTAGAGGTGGGTTTCACCATGCTGCCCAGGCTGGTCTTGAATTCCTGAGCTCAAGCGATCCACCCACCTCAGCCTCCCAAAGTGCTAGAATTGCAGGCGTGAGCAACCATGCCCGGCCCAAATATTCTTACTGTGGAAAATACTCTTACATCAAAAGCAGCTTGCAGGAGCTCACCCACAGATCTCTATCATTTTACCCCTCCTGCTCCACATTGACCTTGGAGGACCCAGAGCAGCCGTCAGAGGCAGTATTGATTTTGTCCTCTTTTACTGATGCTGAGTGGTACTTTAATAAAGGACTGTAAGTGCTGTGAAATCAAAATGTAAGGGCTGACAGATTTAAGAAATTATTTCTTAGCAAGCATCTCGTGATCAATAGCAGTTTGGTCTAGATTTTGACATACACAAAACTTATTTCATTTATCTTTGCATTATTTTCAATGTTTACTACCTTGCAGAGATGTCTGACAACTCACTAGACATCTGATGTATTGGGTTGAAAGAGGAAAAAACTGAGTTTCTAGTTCTAGAGATTAGTCTGTAATGGTCACCATTTCTACATATTTTAAAAAATGTATTCATAATATAAAAGACCATTCCCAAATGCCTATAATTCTTTCTAGCCAAATAGACATACTGATGCCTCTGAATATATTTTCTTCACCGCTCACCCCCCATCCACTTCTGGAAAAGAAAGAGACCTGCTCATGTTCCTGGTATGGTTGGCAATGAAGAGGGCAGAGGGAATTGGGATCTGAATCTTTGTCTTCTGCCTGATTATCCAACCAAGGCCTCCACCCTGCCCCAACTATGAGTGAGCAGACACCAGCTGTGACCACCATGCAAAACAGTTCCAACGGAAGAATGTGAGGTTTGATTTTTTGAAAAATCTGGTCAGCAGAAAAGGAGTTTCTCAATTCTTTTGTCAATTTCACTAAGAAGAAATAGGACTCTGAGACATTCTTTGAATTTCCAGCCCAGTTTCCTCTCTGCAAGGGCCCTGACATCCTCAGAGTGAAGCCTGGCAGGCTTTTGCTTTCTGTCTGGCCCTTGGGGTTGGTCTGCAGACAGGTTCCCCTGAGGGAGCCACTCAGAATGGCTAGATTTGGGGATGACTGAATTCAGCCTGAAGCCTATGAGCCAACCAGAGCATACTGTTTCACTTCCATGCAGCTTCTAGAAAAGTCCCAGAACCGCAATGCAACTGCAATGCAACTTCACTCACCACAGTCCCACAGCCTGAACTAACCAACCTAGAAGTCTGGCCTTAGAGTTCCTTGGGTGTTTGAGGTCTGGACATCTACAGTCCGTGGCCCGTGCCTCTGGTCCTCGTTCACACTTAGTCCTGTTCAGTGGCCACCCACATGCTCCTGCTGGCCGGGGACACATTCCCATCTTGTTTGCATCCTATGTAAAGAAGTGACCAGCTTTGTTCTGGACACACACAGTGTGGATGCAGGGAGCTGCCAGGGCTGGCAAGTGCTTGCCATGGGGTCTCTCTAATAAGCACCTTCCGAGAACCAGGTATTGGAGGCATAAGAGCACATACTCCCACTTTCAGGGGGAAGAAACAAAACAGCCTCCCCCAAGTCAGAGCCGGGCAAGGCAGGAAACGGCCACTCCTGGGTGATCTCACATTACCCGGACCTGCTCCGGCTCCTCTTCTGGCTTGGCGCTGGGGAAGAGGCACGTTCACACCCAGGCAGGCCAAGCCCGGGCAGGGGCCTTTCCAGGAAGCATTTCTAAGTGGTGGCCGTGCTGTTTCCTGGGAGGGCAGGCCTGGCAAGTACTTCCTCCATCCAGGCCCTTGGGTCAGCTTGGCTGCCTTCCCCTCCAGCCTCCAGGCTTGTAGTGGGAGCAAGGACTCTGCCTTAGTCACCACCTCCAGGAGTCCAGCCCAGCTCCGGGTGCCTGGGAGATGCCACAGACCCTTGTGGAGCTAGCTTCTGACCGCAGGAAGACCATGAACCCTACGTCCACATGGCCCGGCGTCCATGACGCCTTGCTCCCTTTCACCTTCTGGGTAGCCTCTTGCCAGGAATGCACAGCTCTTGCAGGGCAGTGGTGGGGTTGGGGAGTTGTAGGTTCTTCCCTGACTTGGGCACAGTGGGTGCCTGGGGGGCAGTGGGAGGCGGGAAGGGACCGTTGTCCTGAATGGCTTTCTAGCTGACATAACCTCCAATCTCTGAAGAGGCTGCCCCTCTCCACAGCACTACACCTCACACACATAACATGCCCCCTATATATGTAAGGACATTTTAAGTCAGTGAATCTCAAGCATTACTCTGCTAGATGCAGATTCCCAGGCCCTGTTTCCCACAGACTCTGGGTGGTGAGCTCAGGACTGGGCCTGGAACCTGCCTGCGAATGAGATGCTCAGGTGGCACATTGGGAGTCTGTTGACCTCAGCGAGAGGCTGTAGCTTAGGGACCCCTCCCTTCCTGTACCTGAAGAAGTGGTACAGTCTTCATAGACCCTCTCAGGAGGCTCCACCCCAAATCTGCCTGGAGAACCGCATGGAGAGCCCAGCAGCAGCCCCGGCCCCACTAACAGAAAACGAGGGGCCAGCCAGGGAGAGTGGAACAAGGGGGAGCCCCCTCACCCCCCTCGCAGAGCTTCTGGCCCAGGAGTCCCAGCGTCCACCCTGGGAGCTTCTGCAGCGCCTTCTCTGAGACTGCACCAGCTGTTCTCATGGCTAAACGCCAGTCAGGCAGCCCTGGTCCCCGCTTCTGCCCGTGATCACTGCCCAGGGCTGTGGGTGTCGTGGTCGCGGATGGACTGACTCGTAGGCCCTTCCCCTTTCTTGTCATGGTTGCCAACCAGGCTATTGCAGATCCCCACAGCCTCTACACCCCCAGGCTGCAGCCGCTCCGTCTGACTGCCCCACACATGTTTTCTGGATACCTTCAAGCTGCACTTTCTGCCCCTTCCCTGTGAAAAGCTGCGTGAGTCGAGGAACTGAAATCATTTTGTTTACATGTTATAAACACCTAGGTTTCTCATTGAACCCACAAAAACCTCAGATACTAAGAGAAAAAAAGTAGCTAACCCTCTGAGAACATCTATGTATTCTGCATTTAACTTTTGAATTCAGGGCCTGGCACGGTGGCTCACACCTGTAATCCCAGCAATTTGGGAGGCCAGCATGGTGAAAACCACACCTCTACAAAAAATAGCTGGGTATGATGGTGCACACCTGTAATCCCAGCTACTTGGGAGGCTGAGGCAGAATCACTTGAAACCAGGAGGTGGAGGTTAAAGTGAGCCATGATCACGCCACTGCACTCCAGGCTGGGTGACGAGAGCAAAACTCCACCTCAAATAAATAAATAAATTCAACTCAACAATTCAAGAGATCTGGGTGAGAGCACCTGCTCTGTGCCAGGTGTGCATGCATAGTTTCTGTTTCCTAATTATAAACTGAGGGTGGCTGCTTTGTCACGTTTGTCCCCCATGTTTATCTGAGCGCTGGGAGAGCAGGTCTCACATGCACACCTGCCGGACACTCTACCTGCTGGGTCAGAATTTCCAGGGGAAGGTGCTCACTTGTATATGTATACATTTTATTGAAAATAATACACATGGCAAGAAAAAAAAAAGCAAGCAGGTAAACATTTCCAACCTCCACGGGATTCTATTCTAAACTAGGATGGCAGCCTTCACCCTAGATCACACCCTGGCACATGCCAGCTGCTCAGGTGTTGATGAAAACTCAGCACGGCCTCTGAGCTTTGTCCCTGGCTCTGACCCCAGCAAGGCATGCCTCTCCCACACACGGGATAGACTGTTTCCAATGAAGCAGAGTGAATGCCGTTCTCAGGGGTAGTTGTAAGAAGCCACACTTAGCAATGCTCTCTGAGGCGACTTCCAATAAAGGACCACCCTTGCACAGGGCAGCTAACACCCCCAAACTCTGAGGACCTGGGCTCCCCCAAATGGCCTTCTGCAATCTGCATTTAAATGCTGACTATTTTTTGGTTTTAGTTTCTTACAGGGTTCCATTCCAAACAACTCATTACAGTCTTGTTCAATTTCTTATTTCTCATGTTCTAGTGGGTTCGTGATTAGACACGCCATGCCTCATAATGTCGTGCTTCGATAAGCAATTTGCTGTTTTCACAGCTTCTTCAGGTTAATGCATCCGTTCCTCATAATGCTTCTGTGAGTCAGGCAAGGCCATGGGATCCCATCATCCAGATGAAAACACAAAGCCCTTAGAGAGAATTCGTGATTTGCCAAGGCCAAGGCAATAAGTAAGAGGAACTGCTTCATAAATGTTTGTTGAATGTATATCTATTAATGCCAGAGTTTATGTAATGACATTTACTGATTTTTTTTTCTAATTATAAAGGTAACACATGCTAATCATAGGGAATATCAGAAACATACAGAGAAAAAAATTAAAATTACTTCCAGTCCAATCACAAAAAAAAACTTGTTTATATTTCCTTCCAGTCTAGGTTTCTATATATATTAAGATCCCAATGTATATCCAATTTTGTATTTTGCATATTTTCATTGAAAGTGTATAACTTTTATAAGCCATTAGATATTTTTGAAATCTATCTATCTATCTATCTATCTATCTATCTATCTATCTATCTATCTATCTACCTATCTATCTATCTATCTATCTATTTTTTTTTTTGAGATGGAGTCTCACTCTGTCGCCCAGGCTGGAGGGCAGTGGCACGATCTCGGCTCACTGCAACCTCCACCTCCTGGGTTCATGCCATTCTCCTGCCTCAGCCTCCCGAGTAGCTGGGACTACAGGTGCCCGCCACCATGCCCAGCTAATTTTTTGTATTTTTAGGAGAGACATGGTTTCACTGTGTTAGCCAGGATGGTCTCGATCTCCTGACCTCGTGATCCACTCTCCTCAGCCTTCCAAAGTGCTGGGATTAGAGGCAGGAGCCACCGCACCTGGCTGAAATCAATATTTTAAGACGTTCTAAGAAACAGTCATCATAGAGCTATAGTGTAATTCATGGATCCATTTCCCTCCTGGTATGCACAGAAATTGCTTCTATTTCCTTTACACTATTATAAATAACTCTATCATGAACATCTTCATATTTATTTTCTTTTTTTTCTTTTTTTTTTT
>NW_012116821.1:3067628-3074538 GCF_000951035.1 Colobus angolensis palliatus | reverse complement strand
CCTCAGTTCAAAATGCAGAAATCACCGGTCTTCTGTGTCCTTCGCGCTGGGAGTTGGAGACTGCAGCTGTTCCTATTCGGCCATCTTGCTCCGCCGTCCCATATTTATTTTCAAGTAAGGTTTCTATTTTGCTCACTGCAGCCCTTCAATGGGGGCCTATTTCAACTTCTTTCACATTGAATTTCTTCCATCATTTTATTACTTTGGTTCTTCATGTTTATTTCTAAAACTTGATACAATGTAGAAAGACAGGTCCTAATTCTCTCTCTGCAAATCCAGATATTTCAGAGCTTTCCTTCCAGACTCTTTTCTGGACAAAACATTTATAACTGGTCCACTTCCAAAATAGTATTCATGACAACCTGGAGCTTGAAGTGGGGAAAAACAAAACAGTGAAAACAATGAATGGAATATATCTTTAACTGAGAATGAGAAGAAGTGCCAGGAAACATGATCACGCTGTTATTCCAGGAAGATGCCCTTCAAGATGGCGGGGTGGCTGGGCTCTCCTTGGGAGACATGAGGGCAGTTCCAGCTTTAGTGGATTCTTTCCACTCATGCAGGCACAGGATGGTGGCCAACTCAGCTCTAAAGCCAACGGCTCTAAAGTCATGCCCACGGAAAGAGGCAAGTGACTGCTTTTGGAGTGAATTTTTGCTGCACTTGCTGGGGAGCAAAGCTGTCCTGGAGAAGAGCGTGTCAGCCAGGAAGCGGGGTCAACCGCTGCCACATCAGCTGCCCAAGCGACAGCTACAGTACACCTGCTTCAGAAGCCTGTGGGGCAGCAGGTGCCGGGCTGAAGCCCACTTGTCCCAGAGAGATGGCCAACCACCACATCCTCATGAATCACCTTTGCAATCTGCTTCTGTAATCACCATCAGTCTCTCTGTGGCCATAATTGCCAAAGTGTGCAAATAGTTATTAAAATATTGATTAAAAAAAACCAACAACCATTTATCATCATGGAAGAGTAGTTGTTAACTGCTTTTATCTCGGCAGAGCTTCATGGGAAGCCTGAAAAAAGCTCATTGTTTGTGTGTTTTGAGCTGTAAGAGTTGGGAAAGTGTGCTTAGACTCAGAAGTGCTCACTTTTGTTTGTATTGGAGAGCTGGGGGAAAATCTGCCCTCTGAAGCTGGGGCCTGAGGAGCCATGCCTGCAGGTCTTGCTTCCAGATGCTTCTCCTCTAGCAAGCTCCTACAGCAGGGAAGAGGAATCTCTGATCTACGTTACTTGAACTTTGTTTTATTGTTTGTTTGCTTGCTTTTTTTTTTTTTTTAACCACCAAAGTTCACTTGGTGATTTTTGCAAAATGCCATCGCAATCATTTTTGTTTTAGTAATGACTCCCTACAACCACCCTGTGTGCTGTCAAGTGGAAAAACAGAATCATAAGGGCCTGAAATGAGGATCCCAAACAGAAGACATAAAACCAAAAACACAATTCTGAGTCTTTCATTGCTTTCGCCTGAATCCAATCTTTCTTTATTGATGGGCCATTGCTCTTCTTATATTAGAAATTCCTCCTCTCCACAAAATTGGATTCCATGTTTGCACCAGAGTCATTAGTTTTGTTTTCCTCTAGACTTGGTAACAGCCGGGTGTCAGCCCTCTCGGTTGGCTACTCTTGTTACTGAACGGCCTACCTGTGGGTGCTCTGGGTGATCCTTGGCTCTTGAACAGTTTCCCTGTGTAACGCAGACTAGCCAGCTCAGAAATGAACCATCAGAATACCAGGCATCTGTCCAAAGGGGATCAGGGGGACATGAAGGTCACCCGGCTCAGAGTAATTATCAACCTTTTCTGGGAATGGCAGCATCTCGGGGAGTTTAGAGCTATGCTGTCCAAGGTGCTGGCCACTGTCCTCATGGGGCTCTTGGGCACACACAATGTGGCTAGATTTCAGAGATTTCGTACAAAAAAAAAGAGAATGTAATGTATCTCAATACTTTAAATATTTTTAAATATTGGTTACTTTTCAAATGATACTTCCAATAACTGGGTGAAATAAAACATACTATTAAAGCGAACTTCACCTACTTCTTTTTACTATTATAAAGTGGCTGCTGGAAAACGTACCATGTGTGGCTTGCATGTGTGGCTCACATTATAGACTACTGGACAGTGCTGGCTTAGCCGATCAAAATCATGGGAAATCAGGGGAAATCCACTATTTTTCCCAATAAGGGTGACAAAAGCGAAGGCAGTCCCCAGTACTCTGCCCGGATTGCACAGCACGGGCCTCACATGGGGGAGTAGCCGCCATTCCTTTGCTAGTCTATTTGCTTGGAAGCACTGAGCTGAGAGCCATCTATTGCTCACACTCCTCTTAGTGGTACAGAAATGAAACGACGAAGTCTGCAGATAGAGATGAACCCAGCTGACGAGAGGTGGACCACAAACCCCTTCCTTGTCTTGAGGCTGAAGTTATTCTTAGAGCTAAATTTGCAAATAAGGACAACCAAAGTCTTGTCCCTAAAATAACATTTTGTCTTCATCTCATTCTTTCATCTAATGCATGCTGGACACATCTAACCAATCACTCACCTCTGCCAAATGTGAAAATCAACTGTGCACTTTCTGTCCATGTCTATAAAATCCATATATATTATAGGATGAGCCACTGGAGACTAAAATCCTAACATGGCAAAAGTCAAGTTTCTTTTCCCTTCTATCAGAATAGGTACCCCTACCGATCCTGACGTCCAGCAGAGCCCTCCCAGCCACCAGCCTGGCACAGGTCCCCTGCTCACCTGTGGTGCTGGCCCCGCCGCCTCTGTTTAGTTTGGCTGCAGTTTCCCGCTCTGCCCTGACCTAGTCACCACTAGTAAATCCTCCTCTGCTGCTACAGTGTGTGAGACGCTGTGCTAGGCCCACAGGTGCAATATTTCATTTTGCTCTTCCAGCAGCCCGGCAGTTCAGGTGGTGCTATTTTGTCCTTGGTTCAGAGAAGGTGACTCTGCAGCTGGAGGACTGAGCAGTCTGCCCAGGACACAGCCCGTAGTGGCATGGTCTGGTCCAGGCTCTTGGCCTTTCCCCCACAAAGAAAGAGGACTGAGTCCTCCCTCAGTGTCTCTTGGAGGGATCCCTCTGCGCTCCAGTTCTCTGACGTAGGCCCGGCCTCATCTCCAACCCGAGCCCCTCAGTGCCCGCAACTCTTCCTCCTCGTCAGCCCCAACTCTCACTGGCTTCTCCACCAGTCAGCATTCTTCAGCTCACCTGGGACACACCCGGGCCTGTCCCTCAGCTGGTGGCAGCCATCTCTTCCCCTTTCACTCTGCCTGTCACTCTGCTCCAGCCTTTGCTTCAACACCAGCCTCGTGTCCCCTGTTCCAGCGCCAGGGCCTCAGCACTGAGCTGTCTCCCTGGACTCCATCTCTGGCTTCCTGGCTCAGTCTCACTCTGTACGTGGTCCTGACTGTGCTGTCAGTTAGGGTACGCATTTTTATTCCTTTCAAACCTTGTTTGACTGCCTGGATTCCAGACCCGTTCCACCTGCTGGTGACGGGAGCTCCATCCCCTGGCACTGCCTTAACCCCTATCAAACAGCACAGTGAGGGCGTGAGCTCAGCGGCCAGGCAGGTCTTTGAGCTGTGCTCTGTTGATTACTAGTTAAGAGGCTTTGGGAGTTACTCATCCTTTGCGTGCCTCAGTTTCTCCAGCTGTAAAATAGGAATCACAGTAGCCTCTGGCTCAGAGGGCTGCCGAGAGGACTGATGGGCATGTGGAACACACGCACATGGGACCTGGGGACAGTGGGCGCTGCGGGGCGCTGGCCATCCCCCTTCCCACCCTCCATCCCCAACTCCTGTCCTCTCTGCTGGCTCTGCTTTCTTGCCTGCTGGCACCTGCCTTGTGCAGCATGACCCGCCACAACACGAACCAAATCCACTAATTACTCCGCGTACACCACGATTGGTAGCCAAAGACATCCAGGTGGGGTCCCCATATTTTCCTGTTCAGTTGCTAGTTTGTGAAATAACACCTCTGTCTCCTGGTCTCTGCCACCCCGCATCCCAGTTCCGCCTCCTCCGGCCATTCATGGCCTGCGTGTCTTGTGAATCCAGTGTGCATGTCTCTCCTCCAGAGGCCTCCTGTGATTAATCCCTCCTGATCCTCTCCTAGGCGCACCGTCCCTTCAGCCCTCACAAATTCAGTTCACATTACAGCAGTGGTTCTCAACTGGGGATGATTTTGTGCCCGAGGGGACATTTGGCAACATCGGGAGATAATTCTTTTTGTCACAATTCTAGTGGGTAGAAGGCAGGGATGCTGCTAAATACCTGCAATACACAGGGTTGTGGGTGGGGGGCCCACAACAAGGAATTATCTGGCAACAGGGCAGGAGCTGTAAACCCTGCATTACAATCATCTGTCCTTGTTGATGCTCCTCTGTTAAATTGGAAAAAAAAAAAAAAAAAGAAGCTGTCAGGGGTTGCAGTTGTGCATGCTAGCCCTCCAGCTGGAATTCTTTTGATTCTTCTATAGCACCTAAGACAATATCATGCTTAAGATGGATTAACTGATAATGATTAATTTTCTAAGTAAACAGCTATCCAGGAACATTTTTCATTACATGTCTGGGATATCTTATGATTAAAAATAGCCACATAAAGGTTTGAAAAGTCTGTGTTCCTTGAGAGAAAAATAGGGAATTCTCTTTGTAGTCACCAACCAAAAGTTTGTTCAGCTACAGGACAGACGTCCTGCTGCAAGGAGGGTCTGGGGGTCAGGCAGCCTCATCAACCATGATTACGCAGACAAACCATTCGTGACCAGCTCTGTGTCTGTGTTCCTTTCTAGGAACATGAACTTTTTGTTGGCATTCACAAAATTAATATTATATGTGATACCAAAACCTCATCATCTGCATCTAAGAGAAACAGGCCTTTTCTTTTCTAGGATGGAAGTGGCACTGAGCAAGGTGCTTCCAAATGATGTAAAATCCACGTTGAGTCCTTAAGGGACAGCTGGAAAAGAGAGGGGCCTTGGAAGAGAACCCCGGCAACCATCACCCGGTCTGTCAAAGGTCTCTCCTAAAAACATGAGAACTGAATAGAGGAAAGAGAAGACCATAGCTCCCACTCCCACCTTGGGTGGCAGGATTGACGTACAGGGGTGCAGGCACCCCTAACTCAGAAGGGGACTTATATAGGGCATAGGGGACTCAGCCTGTAACTGACCCTGCCCAAGGAGTCAACAGCTGAGACAACGCTGATGAGAGTCATAGGCATTCCTGCATGATTCTTGATAGATCTCTCTCTGCAGAGTGTCACCACCATCACGGTGGTGATCACAAAGGAACAGCCACATCTCAAATGCCCACGTTTTTTACTCACTGACTCAAAAAGCTAATTCTTTCAAATGATCGAAAATAAAACAAATCAGATGGATACATCTGAGAGATTTCAGTTAAATATGTAAAATTCTTTGTCTTCTAAATCTGTGCAGTCCAGTGTGGGAGCCCCTAGTCCTGTGTGCCTATTCTACAGAGCTCTGGAAGTGTGGCTAGTCTGAACTGAAATGTACTGTAAGTGTGACAAAAGAATGTAAAATATTCCATTAGTACTTTTTCTTTTTTACACCAAATACACATCAAAATAATATTTGGGATATTCTGGCTTAAGTAAAATATACTATTAAAATTAATTTACTTTTTAAAATGTACTTTTTTTACTTTTTAAATGTCACTGCTGGAACACGTGCAGTCTCGCCTACGGCCTGCCTTACATTCTTAGTGGAGCTGCCACTCATCGTCACACCAAGAGTGTTATATTTAGGTTTGGTCAAGGCAGCAGAAGATTTTAGCCCACTTCTATTCTGTGAATTTCTATGGAATGTAAAGAACCACTCCCTCATTCACTCAAGGACACTTGGACTTTGAGTTTCCATCCTTAAAGGAAAATGAAGAGACTTTTTAAAAGTGTACACTCCAAATTGTGATGGTATGTAACATGGCATTCATCCACTTGGGCTTGTGTTTTGTCCTAGAAAGCATTATCTACAGTTTCTGAATAAGTGGTGTTCACTTCTGTCCATTGATGTCACTCAAGTTTTTTCTCCAAAAGCCTTGGAAGGTAAATTTGGACAGATGAAAATTGTGGGGAATTTCTTCCTTACCAAACATGGTGGCAGGAAGAGCCCTCATGGGACAACTCCACTGTCCTCCCGGTGGCACCCCCATCTGCCTTCCCGGTCCTCTCTCTAAGTACCCGCTAGCCTCTGAGTGCTGCCAATGTCAGACTTCCAACTACACGGTAGCCATCAATCAACTCATGTTTGTAAGCAATGATTCTTAATCTCAGAACTTATCTACTAGAAACAAAAAATAAACAGTTAATGTATCTCCCATCCTTACATGTAAGTTTTCCAGGGCACAGAGGGAAGGGAGACACAGCTCCCCCAGAGCAGGCTGTATCTCCCCCCAGCCCTCCCCACCACCCCACAGCATACGAGTTTAAAGTAAAGAAGTGAGAAAGGTCACTGGGAAGGCAAAAGGTGAGTTGGTTTGATCATAACAGAGGTTCAGAGGGTGATTATTACGGCAGAGTCTCAGTAATATCACAGACCTGCATGTGGGCCCCAAAGAGGACACCTCAACAAAGTCCTGGGGGCGGAGCAAGATGGCCGAATAGGAACAGCTCCAGTCTCCAGCTACTAGCGCGAGTGACACAGAAGACAGGTGATTTCTGCATTTTCAACTGAGGTACTGGATTCATCTCACTAGGGAGTGCTGGACAATCGGTGCTGGTCAGCTGCTGCAGCCCGACCAGCGAGAGCTGAAGCAGGGCGAGGCAAACAGGCACACCAGGAGATTATATCCTACACCTGGCTGGGAGGGTCCCACGCCCACGAAGCCTCCCTCATTGCTAGCACAGCAGTCTGCGATCTAACGGCAAGGCAGCAGTGAGGC
>NW_012116821.1:3040099-3062242 GCF_000951035.1 Colobus angolensis palliatus | reverse complement strand
TGTTCTCACTCATAGGTGGGAACTGAACAATGAGATCACTTGGACTCGGGAAGGGGAACTTCACACACCAGGGCTTATCATGGGGAGAGGGGAGGGGGGAGGGTTTGCATTGGGAGTTATACCTGATGTAAATGAGGAGTTGATGGGTGCTGACGAGTTGATGGGTGCAGCACACCAACATGGCACAAGTATACATATGTAACAAACCTGCACATTATGCACATGTACCCTAGAACTTAAAGTATAATAATAATAAATAAATAAATAAATAAATAAATAAACAAAAAAACAAAGTCCTATGTTCATAGTGTGATGGACCCCAAAGAGGACACCTCAACAAAGTCCTATGTTCACAGAGTGGCGGACCCCAAAGAGAACACCTCAACGAAGTCCTATGTTCACAGTGTGGTGGACCCTAAAGAGGACACCTCAACAAAGTCCTGTGTTCACAGTGTGTGAACACGTGGATGACATGAAGGCATCCGTGATAAGGAAGATCCCATTCTTGCCAAACTCTAGTCAGGCATCTCTGAGTGCTCTTCCCAGCGAGGCCCTGATTTGGGGCCTTCCATGTCTGTTTCTGCAATGCCCAATTTTAGGAAAAGTCCTGCTGAGTCAGGTTAGCCAGAACCCTCACCCTCCCTATCTGATCCCCTTTGCTACTTGATGGGGTTCCTCATCCCCACCGTCCCCCAGGGAATCTCTGACCACCCTGGCCTGCCATCAGCTGGAATCCAGTTCGGTTGGTTTAGCCAGAAGCCCCCTCACCCCTGAGGCTTCCTTTTGGTAGTCTTCCATCCATTGCCCCCAACTCTGCTCCTTGGCTGTAAATTCCCACTGTTTCTTGCTGTATTTGGAGTGGAGCCCAACACCTCTTCCCTACTGCAAACCCCACTGTACTGGTCCCTATGACCCTGCATGGTCTCCCTGAATAAAGTCTGCCTTCATGTTTTAACAAATGTCCTGAATAATTTTAACAATGAGGTGTGAGGGGTATTCAGGGACACTCTGAGTGTGTGGTTTGGCAGATGGCTCTAGGTTAGATCGGATCCCCAGTCACAACTCCAGCCACCAAAAACTTGCAGATGTCTATTATGAGGCAGGGTGTGGAAGGTTCCTGGGGCAACGAGGAAACAAGCTGTCCCTGAGAGGCTCTGCGGGGAAGGCCTGGCTTCTGAGGCCACAGCCCCTGCTCTCTAAGTCCCCTCTCAGGCTGAGTGTGGCTGGGACTCTTTTCCATGCCGCTGCACCTGCTCAGCCTTCCCTGGTCGGTCTCCTCCCAACCAGGTCCCGCCACACCTCCTTGCCTTGGTCCATTTCCTCCATCCTCATTGAGCCCTTTGTTTCCTTTTGTTCCTGAGTTGCCTTTCATGCTACTTCCACCCTTGGAATAAAAATGCCTCCCACTTCCCAAGCACAAAGAGGCTGCCCACTCCCTGATTAACGTCCTCCAGGGGGATTTTTCTTCTGAAAAGCCCATCTGGCCTCCCCTCCTCCTCATGCTCAGCGCATCCACTGCAGAGGGGTGTTCCAGAGATTATTGTGCCCAACATGCCGGCCGCCCTGCCGATTCTGGATGAGGGGTTTCATCTTTGGCTTCCTTCTAAAACCCAACTGACTGACTCACTCCCTCACTCAAAAGAGCTACTGTTCCATCATCTTGCTTTATCCTCCCAATTACGCCAGTTAAAGTACTAATGATAGTAATATTCCAGTGAGTCATTGAAATATCTTATTTTGCAGTACCTATAGTTTGCGTGTTGAATTTACATGGGTGTGCACGGAGTTTTGCATTTTAAAATTAACAGAAGACGTCATTTCTTCTGTTTAAGCAGTGGAACCGTCTAAATAATCTTCTAAAGTGTTTAGGTTCCCAGATTTTCATAACCAAGCAAAGGAGAAAGAGGCATTTATTTCTAGAATCATAGGATGATAATGCTGGAATGGCTCTTTGCACTCAGTGGGCCTATTTTACAGACACTGAAATTAAGGCCCCAAGAAGTCAACACACTTCTCAAAGTCACAGAGTAAGTTCATACGGTTATTTTAAATAGGTAATGATAAGGAATAAGACGCCATTTATCTAACAGGCACTGCGGGGAGGGAGGTGATTAAACAGAATACTCAAAGTAGAGGAACTTGTAGCTAACCAAACTCCTGAAAATACGGCAGTCCTGGGAGCTGCAGTGGAGAGGATGCAGAGGCTATGCTGTAGAGGAAGGTCACAGGCGGGATGTGGAAAGGCCCCAGGGCCGTGCTTCTCATGTTCAGGTGACTCACCCGTGGTCTTGTTGAAATGCAGATTCTGATTTACCAGGTGAGTCAGGGCCCAAGAGTCTGCATTTCTAATAAGCTCCTCGGTGACGCTGACGTTGCTCTTCCGCGGACCTCAGTTTGAGTAGCAAGGATTTAGAGATTCCGTTTCAGAAGCCAGAAAGTCAAAGGAGAGCTATATAGTACCTGGACTTGGAACCAGACTCCCCGCCAGGGTCCCAGGCCTGTTACTGATTGGCTCTGTTGTCAGTGGGTGGGGTTGCACCTGTCTCTAAGTCTCAGTTTACTCATCTGTAAACCAAGGGAGTTGTCCAGGATGACATCCATGACTGCTGAGGTCTCTTTAAGCTGGAATGTCCCATGACTCAGAGCCCTGCAGTGGCCAGCACCCCAGGAGGAAGGGAGGGGCCACAGAAAGCTGTTGTGAGAGATGGACTGACCCACATGTCATCAACTTTCTTGATGCCCTTGGCTGGGTAGGGGTGGGCTTGGAATTTTCATTAACATGCTCCAGACCACTCGCTCCTTGCTTTGACTGTATTCTTGAACCATGTGTGTGGTCTCAAGTTTTCTATCCTTTTCATGCCGCGTGGTCCTTTACTCCCCCACTCCACCACAGCCTCTGTGTTCCTTGCCCTCCGGGTGACCTTCTCCTCGCACTGGTTATGCCATCATCCTTCCCCTTCCATGGCCCCGTATATAAGAAATGATTATAATCACAGTACATTCTGTTTTCTAGCAGAGCATATCAACATTGCTGTATGCCATCATCACACTGGCTTAACACAAACTCTAAAGAAAGTGACATTGGTGTAGCAAGAGAAAGAGAGACTTCCCCTTACCTGAAAAGAAGTGGTATCCTGGCTTTAGGGAAGAGTTCATCAGTTCTACAGAGGTGATTTCACATCTTTACACAGGGACTCAAACTACACAAAGAGGGCCATTCAGGATGGGAAACGCTGCGGTTGCTAGAATCCCTATGTGACACTGTGGTCTCTCTAGAGTGTCTGTGTGACACTGTGGTCTCTCTAGAGTGTCTATGTGATGCTGTGGTTTCTCTAGAGTGTCTGTGTGATGCTGTGGTCTCTCTAGAGTGTGTGATATTGTGGTCTCTCTAGAGTTTCTATGTGACACTGTGGTCTCTCTAGAGTCTATGTGATTCTGTGGTCTCTCTAGAGTGTCTGTGTGATGCTGTGGTCTCTCTAGAATGTCTGTGTGATGCTGTGGTCTCTCTAGAGTGTCTGTGTGATGCTGTGGTCTCTCTAGAATGCCTGTACACTGTGGTCTCTCTAGCATGTCTGTGTGATACTGTGGTCTCTCTACAGTGTCTGTGTGATACTGTGGTATTTCTAGAGTGTCTGCGTGATGCTGTGGTCTCTCTAGAGTGTCTGTGTGATACTGTGGTCTCTCTAGAGTGTCTGTGTGATGCTGTGGTATTTCTAGAGTGTCTGCGTGATGCTGTGGTCTCTCTAGAGTGTCTGTGTGATGCTGTGGTCTCTCTAGAGTGTGTGATACTGTGGTCTCTCTAGAATGCCTGTACACTGTGGTCTCTCTAGCATGTCTATGTGATACTGTGGTCTCTCTAGAGTGTCTGTGTGATACTGTGGTATTTCTAGAGTGTCTGTGTGATGCTGTGGTCTCTCTAGAGTGTCTGTGTGACGCTGTGGTCGCTAGCTAGAATGACTATGTGATGCTGTGGTCTCTCTAGAATGCCTATGGTAACTCAGGAATTCACATTCCTAAGCTCAGCGCAGGCTGAGCACAAAAGTGTGATCTCATCAAGTTAAATAACTCCATTCTCTCAATTTCTCTTCCTGTAAGGAGGAAAATGCCACTTTCCACCCACAAAGCTCTCTAGAGGACCAAGAAGACAATTCTGTGAAGGACGTCCACAAGCAGAGAGGAGACACAAGATAGCTTTCTAGAGCTGTCGTCCTAAGTCCCCACACCAGTGTATAGTAATGTCGCCAACTTCAAAATCAAGGAAATATGTTTGCATCAGAGAATGGCTTCAATGCCAACACATGGTACATTCCCAGAAGTTTGGATTTCCATAGAAAAAATAAATAACACAGGCTTCCTTGAATGTCCTGGATGAAAACCACACTCCTTCCAAATCCTTGGAAAAACATCTCTGACCCCCTCCTTCCCTTAGAAACAGACCCTTCAAAATCTTGTGGTATTTCCCCAAATACCATAATTTTGAGTTATGACATCTGGTTTCCAGCTCTCCCAGGCTGGAGTTTCTTGTTAAAGGGACATCGAAATCTCGACATCCCAAGCTGCCACTCTGGCCTTGTGCAGGAGCCTCGTTGCCCCACTTCCTGGCATCCGTGTACTCTAGATGGTTCTAACACTTCCCCCAGACAAGGAAGCTACATTTTTTTCTAGGATATCCTTTTTTAGAAGACTTTGTCTCTTCCAGAAGGTATGTCAGACATGATGGGACTCCCCCACTCTCCGTTGCCACAAACATCACAGAGCATCTAGACACCAATGACAGTCCCACTAGAAAAAGGCCCCTGAATCTTCAAGAAGCTCTAAGAGGGGAGTTAGATTGTCTGGAAATTCCCTGAAGTCCTTCCTGCTCCACCCACTTGAGCCCAGGATTTGAGAACCAGGTCTTCGAGCCACGGCATGCTAGGCACGGCTTTCTGTTTCAAAGCTCGAGGTTGCGCTGGGGAGAGAGGATGTGGTCCATGGGAAGGGGAAGTGCCACTGCTGCAGGGAGCCAAGAATGGCTTGCTCAGGGCCTGGCTCCCCAGGCAGCAGGAGGTAGGCAGGACCATGCAGGAGGTCAGAGCACAGGGTGTGATATCAGATGAGTGGGCGTTGGACTCCCAGCTCTGGCCAAGTGACCTCTGGCAAACCCCTTTCCTCCCTAGCACTGGCATCCTCACAGGTATAACAAAATACGGATGGTGGGCAAATGCCACGGCGTGGCCACATCCCACACGGGGAGAGACGCTTCATCAACAACAGCCATGAACACTGTCTAGCCTGTTCATCAGGGCCCAGCAGACTCATCACATAGACACACGGGAAAAGCACGGGGAATATTTCATTTCATGGGCACAGGTAAGTGCTTAAGCTGGTGGTGGAGGAGAAAGTCCAAAGGCTACTGAGGCGGCATCACAGTGACCGTCAAGAACAGGCCAGATGCCAGGTGCAGTGGTTCACACCTGTAATCCCAGTGCTTTGGGAGGCCAAGGCGGGCAAATCACCTGAGGTCGGGAGTCGAGACCAGCCTGACCAACAGGGAGAAAACCCGTCTTTACTAAAAATACAAAATTAGCTGGGAATGGTGGCGTATGCCTGTAATCCCAACTACTCGGGAGGCTGAGGCAGGAGAATTGCTTGAGCCTGGGAGGCAGAGGTTGTGGTGAGCCAAGATCACACCATTGCACTCCAGCCTGGGCAACAGGAACAAAACTCCATCTAAAAACAAACAAACAAACAAAAAACAACAACAACAACAAACAAGAACAGGTCGGAAAGCAGTAGGGAGGGGGGATGGGAGAAGCAGCAAGGATGCACACACTGGCCAGTGCAATCCACTGTGCACCGAGCTCTGTGGCCTAGTCAGAGTGCATGCGAGGCTAAAAGGGCCACTGCAAAAAACAAAACAAAACAAAACAAAAAAAACTACACAAAGCGTGAATTGTGGTGATATTGGAGGTGAGTAAAAAGATACAAATATGAATTGGGGGAAATGGTCAGAAAATCTTACCTTCTGAAAAGAAAACTGGCAAAAAGCAATCAAATTAGCCACCTGTAATGCCAGCAATTTTGACCCTGCCAATGTTTTGGGGGTGGGGAGGAGTGTATATTCAACACTATGGACAACTAGTATACAGTACACAAAGCGACTGCACAGTGTATGAAGACTCAATCACAAATGAATCACAGCCAGTAGATTACTCATTAGGCAAAAATCAATGAAACCAAATCAATGAAACCATCAAACTTTAAAGCAATTTTATGGTGAATATTGACAACAGAAAATGAAATTAACATTGCCTAAAAAAAAAAAAAAAACCCAAACAAAAAACCCCAAAACTGCATATGGTAAAAAATCAAATCACAAAAAAATTTGTCTTAGTAGAAATAATAGTTCTAGTAAAAAATTCATAATGGCAGCTTTCATAATACTGATAAGTGAAAAATCTTAGTTATAAACTTTATGCAGAGAAGAAATTACTCCAATAAAAAGAATTTAGTGAAATAACAATGTAAATGAAAACAATTGGAAATTTGTGCAATAGAGAAAATTGTGGTCTTATATTGACTTAAATAGTCTTTTCCTCAGAAAGCATTTTCTCCAACAAAAATCCGTTAGTGTCGTTAAAATTCCAATTAAAATGTTTCTACTCTTAAACACAGAATTAAGATATCTTTGATGGGGGAAAAGCCCAGCAAGTCAGATCATTGGGTCAAAACCTCCTGTGGTTATGGAAGTCTTCCCAGGAGATGCTCTGTTTAGGATGGGCTGGGACTGTGTCCCTGACAAATCCAGGCTTTCCCAGGGTCAGGAAGTTGCTGTGCTGTGCTTTCTAGAAATCTCCTCGAGAGACTCTTTCAAGGATTAATTTAGGAAATAACAAAAGATAAGCTTTACTAATAGTAAGGTGATTGGTTCTACGTGCTATAAGAAAATTTATTGGATGATGAGAATTTGACCAAAGATGGGGAGAAGGAGGGGGAGGGAGTGGAGGAGGAAGGAGAGAAGGAACACACACACGCACACACGTGCACACACACGCACACACACATGGGTGCATCCACTGCCTAGGGAAGTGGCATTCCACCACGTCAGCAACACGTACAGAGTGGAGGTAATCAGTCTTCAGATTCTGCCACAATGCAAGTGAATTTTTAAAAGCCCACCAGCTTCCTTTGATCTGGTTCCACCTTTACCAAGCAAAATCCATCATGTATATGGTATCTGGGTTACTGTGGCTTGGAGGAGGAGCTTCCTAAATCACTAGCCTTGCTTTGGGAGCCAAAGCTACTCACTCACTCTCCACATTGACTTCCTTAGTCTCAGCATCGGGTCAGGACTGTGGAGGGGGTGGGAAGAGATGAAACCTGTGGAATGTGAAATACTTCCCCCTATTTTGATTACTGGAAAGGTCTATCCCTAATAGAAATTAAATGCTTTGATCCTGTGATTTCTAGTACAGGATTTGTCATTTTTTTCTAACCCCAAATCAGTTGCTTAGGATCAGATCATCCTTGGGTGAACTGTAAAAACGGAGTTTTGGAAACTGAAGTTTCCAAGCAAGCCTCCAGTGACCCCTGCTTCCCTGGCCCCCTGCTGCTATTCTTTGATGTCTTTTTAGCAGCAACCTAAGTCATCAGGAACATTCTTTCAGAAGAAAGAAGTGTAAGGCATTTCAAGAGCCTTGAAACAGACTCTGAAGCCCAGAGCCCTCCTCCTCCCCACCTACTCCTCTCAGAAGTTTGAAGACAGGGGAAAGCTGTTTAAATCCTTGGCAAATCTTCAATAAATTACTCAGATGGCTGATTCCAAGGGGCCATTATGGGCTTCTATAAGGAAGAGATCTACAATGGATAATTAGAATGAATAACCCTAACAATAAAAAGTTTCCAAATCTAATTGTTCATTTTTCTTGCTTTAGCCAGATAGCACAACGTAAATGTGTTAAGATTTCACTGAAACAACCTTATCTTCCAAAGCCAAGTAGTATACCAGAGGACTCCTTATGAAGAGTTAGATCGGAGATGGAAAAGAGCCCAGCTTACAGGTGCCTGCACTCCTTCCTCAGCCTGGAGGAGGCACAGCTAAGCTGGCAGGCAGCAGACCCAAAGACATTGTACCAGCTCTGCCATTTATTCCTGTCACACTTCAGGTAGCTTTTTATGAGAACCTACATTCGTAGAAGGTGGAGAGAAAACTGAAAAGAGAAGAATTAGACAAAACAACAAACAATCCTTTACTACACATCTACAACGTGCCAGGCACTTTTCCTATAATCATTCATCCTGACAAGAACCTCAAAAGATCCATGCCATTACTCCTACTTCACAGAGAAGAACACAGAGGGATAGGGTTTAGAAAACTGCACCGCTCGCCTAAGTCACACAACTAGAGAAAGGGTGAGCCAGGATTCAAACCCATGTCTGAGGACCTCCAAAGCCCTCTTCTTCCTCTTCTCCTTCTGCTTCTTCCACCCCATCTTTTTCCTCTCTCCCTTCCCACCCTCCTCCTCCTTTTTAATTTTTTTATTTTTTGAGTCTCACTCTGTCGCCCAAGCTGGAGTTCAGTGGCGCAATCTCGGCTCACTGCAAGCACCGCCTCCCGGGTTCATGCTGTTCTCCTGCCTCAGCCTCCCTAGTAGCTGGGACGACAAGCGCCTGCCACCATACCCGCCTAATTTTTTTGTGTGTTTTTAGTAGAGACGGGGTTTCACCGTATAAGCCAGGATGGACTTGATCTCCTGACCTCGTGATCCGCCCACCTTGGCCTCCCAAAGTGCTGGAATTACAGGTGTGAGCCACAGTGCCCGGCCTCCTCCTCCTTTTTTTTCACATCTTTATAGAGGTATAATTTATGTACCACAGCAGTTACCATAGAAAGTGTGCAATTCAGTGACTTGTAGTGAATTTATTGCATTGTGCAACCATCACCATGACCTAATTTTAGACCATGTTCATAATCCCAACAAGCTCCTTCCTGTCATGTGCAGTCAACCTGCACTCCTACCCTCCCAGCCCCAGGAAATCACTAATCTTCTTTCTGTCTGTAAAGATTTGTCCTTTCTTGGACATTTTATACAAGTGAAATCACACAGTACATAGTCTTTTGTATCTGGCTTCTTTCCCTTAGCAAATGTCTTTAAGGTTCATCCATGTTGTAGCCTGTATCAATACTTTTCTTCCCTTTTATTGCTTCATGGAATCCCATTGTATGGATATAACACATATTGATCATCGATATATATGACATATATATATCGTTTTATATATATATATCGTTTTATATATATATATATATAAACACATTTGATGGACATATGAGTTGTTAGGTTTCATGCAGCTGTGAATAGTCATATACAAGTCTTTGTGGCCGGGCGCGGTGGCTCAAGCCTGTAATCCCAGCACTTTGGGAGGCCAAGACGGGCGGATCACGAGGTCAGGAGATCGAAACCATCCTGGCTAACACGGTGAAACCCCGTCTCTACTAAAAATACAAAAAAAAAATTAGCTGGGTGAGGTGGCGGGCGCCTGTAGTCCCAGCTACTTGGGAGGCTGAGGCAGGAGAATGGCGTGAACCCGGGAGGTGGAGCTTGCAGTGAGCTGAGATCCGGCCACTGCACTCCAGCCTGGGGGCAGAGCGAGACTCTGTCTCAAAAAAAAAAAAAAAAAAAAAGTCTTTGTGCAGACATATCTAGGAGTGGAATTGCTGGGTCATATAGGAATGGTGTTTAGCTTTTGGAGAATTTTGAGAAACTGCTTTCCAAAGTGGATGTACCATTTTACATTCCCACCAGTAATGTATAAGGGTTCCAGTTTCTCCACATCATCACCAGCATTTGTCATTGTCAGTCTTTTTGATTAGTGCCATCTTAGAGGGTATGAAGTAGTATCTCACTGTTTTTGTTTTTGTTTTTGAGGCAGAGTTTTGCTCTGTTGCCTAGGCTGGAGTGCAGTGGTGCGATCTTGGCTCACTGTAACCCTCTGCCTCCTGGGTTCAAGTGATTCTCCTGCATCAGCCTCCCCAGTAGCTGGGACTACAGGCTTGCACCACCACACCTGGCCAATTTTTTTTATTTTTAGTAGAGATGGGGTTTCACCATGTTGGCCAGGCTGGTCTCAAACTCCTGACCTCAAGTGATCCTCCCACCTCGACCTCCCAAAGTGCTGGGATTACAGGTGTGAGCCACCGTGCCCTGCCTCATCCACTTTGTAAGAAAGGCAGAAAGCCTGTTCCTAATCATGCTGATTTTGCAGATGCACTTCCACTAACCTGGAGATGGGGATCACTGCAGGAAATTGCATCACCCCCAGTATGGGAGTTGGGCCCTTGCACTGGGAAGAGGATTTTCAAGTTACCTGCTCATGTGTTGTGGGCATAAACCACACAGTTTTGAAGGAAACTAGGTTTGACTTCCCTCTCTCTCCCCAGTGGTGGAAGGAGCTGGAAAGAACAAGGTGAAACCTGTTCTGAAACCTGGAAAGCTGAAAACCTGGAAACCTGGGTTCAAGGCTCCAGCTCTGCCACTTTCACCCATTTAAGCCCCTGTTGGGGACTTTGTTTCCTTATTTGTAAAATGGGTGTAATAATAAAGTTTTCCTTACGGGGTGGCTTAGATATGGAAAAAATGCAGTGATAGCCATGGATGGGCCTGACAAACGATTAAAGTGCTATAAAATGTGAGCCTTAAAATTAGGCACTAGCAGGCCCTGTCTTGGAATCCCATGATGCAGGGGCTAAGAAAGAGATTGTCTGCCCATTGCTTCTCCCTCCCCTCTCCTTCCTACCTCAGGACACAAGAGAACTGCAGTCTAGCAAACAACACCACACACTCCACACACTCCCATTTTACTGCTCCCTTCCCAGGCAGTAGAGATGAAGGATGAAGGCAGATGTCGAGAGAAGGACAAAGCTGTGCTTTAGCTCTTGGGGAATAGTAGGACCAGAATAGGCACTTTTTTAGCAAGATCTACAGCTCTATCTTCTTACACTGTAGACACGGAGCTCCCTCCAGCTTTAGTGGAGGCTGCAAAGGAAAGTCCATAGAATAGGAGGAATCCTGGAAGAGAAATATCTCTGCCAAGTGATTTTTTAGGTCTAAACATTATGTTCACACCGAATCATCACAGCTCCTCTGCCAGGCCTGTGAAATTTACCAAAGCACCACAGCAAAGCTACACATTCACAATCACAAACTTTTAAGAGCAAGAAAAAGTTCTCTTTTTAATTAAAAAAAAAATGTAAAAGTTTGTTGTGTGAGGGATTAGGGTCTGTTTTAGTATCTTCAAAATGGGTTGTAATAAACTTTAGTATAGGTTTTAATATCTAAGGAAAAATAAAGCTATTCATCTCAACACATATCACAGATACATGTTTACTATACCTAAATAAAGGAAATTCTCAATCCTAGGCTGGATAAACAAGAAAGTTGTCTAAGATGTAACTGTCCTAGACTGAAATCATGGAGACTGGTCATGCTCCAAGGATTGCAAAAGGGAGTAAGTGCAGCAAGCTACAACTGTAGACCTTTCGGGGTGGAGGCTGCTTCATAGAGTGGAATCAAACACTTGGGTTTCAAAGAAACATCAGAAGCACAGCTCACAGGCGACGCTTTGCTCGCTTGGGCCAGCAGTCCTGACTCCAGGATACCCGTCCCTCCAGCCCCCTCTTCTTCAGTTCATCCTGCCCACCCAGAGAGCTAAGGAACGCTGATTTCCGGCCTCCTTCCTTCCCAGCGCTCAGCCCCTCCTGCACAGCCCTTGGCCTGCCTTCCCCACTGTGGCTGGGCCCAGGCGGGAAGTGACCAGAGGCCATGGGCAGACTTCTAGTGTTACCTATTTGCCTTTCCAGATCGGCGGCTTCATCAGGCGTGGCTCGTGGGAGGACTCCAGGGTCGCTGAAGCTGGTGCGGAGCAGGGTCCCCATCACAAAGAAGAACAGGATGCCGGCGACTGCAGGGATGGCAGGAGTGATTTTCACTGCCAGGTATGGACAGCTGCCAACAGGTTGGACAGGCCAGGGAGAAGGGGAAAAGAAAGGAAATACAATGTTAGGACTCAACAGTAAGCAGTCTTTATCTTCTAAGAAGCCAAAAGCTTATTTGGAGGAGGGAAATTGATTTCCATTAAAAATTCATCAATGCGAAAGATTTACATTTGGGGAGATCTGCGGTTCTCTTTTACAGACAATTGAACCCCCACTCCCCAGCATGACAGCCCAAGCCCTCTGCTCTTACAGGAAGATGCTGGAAGAAGAATGAAAATAGTCCTGCTGGTATAATCAGTCTAAGACGCATAGAGCTTGTATAAATAGACACGTGTCCTCTGTGCTGTAAACATGGTTCAGGAGTCTATGAGATCCCCCCATTCTCCCCTGGGATTACATAATAGAAGAAGACATCAATTTAGAATGATCTTCATGTGAGCCGGCCTTTCCCAGTTGGGTCAAACGACTCAGGGACTTTCAGCCAGCTCCAGATGCTGGGGACTGTACACACACTTTCAAAGGGCAAGACACCAATTTTCCATGTTTTGGAGGTAATCTATTCCAAAGGGAATGAGCTATGGGAATGGACTGCAGGCAAGTTTCTGAAGACGATGTAAGGGATTTCAGCAGCTAGAATAGAATCATCTCATGCTTTTCCAGAGGGCATCTGAGCTACCAATGAACGAACGTGGCCCAACTCTTAACTCAACCTCTTCACTGCTGTCAGTCTGACACGCTGACGTGAAGCAGGGGTTGTGATGAGTCAGGGAGAGGTGCCACTGGGACAAACTCAGCTCTACACGAGGCCAGCCTAGGAACCAGCGTCTGACATTTGGTCTCAGATCCAGGTATTCTGGAGCCAGAGCAGTTCTTACCATGGCCCTCTGATGCACTCGGATGCTTGGACCAAGTGAAGGATGGGATCTGCAGTGACCACAGTCACTCCATTGTTGCCACATTAAATAACATCATGGGCATTGGGGAACAGGATGCAGAATCATGGAATTAGGACATCTAGCGTGGAAAGCAATGCTAGATTGCCCACCTCATCAGAAGATCCTCTTCCATGTTCTCAAGACAAAACAGAGATGGGGAGCTGGAGAAGAAAGGATTGGGAAGCTCAGCTCTGCCCAAGACTGGGAAGCAGACAGGGCTCTTGGTCTCGGAACCCCTGGGAACCAGCACCCCACTACCATGCAGGTCTCTGATGGATGGCAAAGGGATGCAGGCAGGAGTCTGGGACTTGAGAGCCACAAGCCGTAATCCCCTTTGCTGAGACAAGTGATAGATAGAACATTAGCACACCAGCCTTCAAGAGGCCTGCAGACCTAGACACAGCTTCCTGGAGCGATCGCTGATGTTGACAATGTGGACTGTGGTTGTGCAAGTTTCCTAGCATGAGGAGATGTACAGCGAAGTATTTAGGAATGAAGTGCCACGATGAATGCAGTTTACTCCCAAATAGCTCAAAAAAATATTGTCTAGACAGAGTAAATGGGATCAAGTATTAGCAAGAGGTGAATCTGGGTAAAGGGTAAATGGATGTTCTTTGTACTACTCTTACTCTTGCTACTTTTCTATAAGTTTGAAATTATTTCCAAATAAGATTTTAAAAAAAGAAACACAGTCTATATCGAAGGCATGAAAATACCCTGGTATGAAATTATATATATATACACACATATATATATGCTATATATAAACCCTGAATACATATAATTTTAGTCTAAAATAATCTAGGGGGGAGTTTTTTGTTACAAAGTGGTTAGGGAAAAGAGCAAATATGTAGAAGAGAATTTTCCAAAAAAACTTGAATTCACAATTCAACATAATTTGAACAATGACAGTGAATAAAAACAAGCCCACGTTTTCCCCCTTTTTCAAGACTAATGAATTTGAAGAAGAAGATGTTGGCACAGCAAAGCCAGCTTCAGCGAGGGCACAGCTGGACAAGGTGAACCAGATAGACCTGGTTAGGAGAGAGTGTTCCACTTCAGGTGTTGACAGCTGTGACTTAATGCTATGGAGCTTCTCCAAGGATGGCTACTTGTGAATGGCCAGAACCCTCCCGTGAGGGTGACTGAGTAGATCTTAGGCTCTGGTGTGTTTATTTTTTCCTTTTTGGGTCTGAAAGGCAGCTTGGTGGACTGCAAAGTCTACGTGCTCAAAGTTGCAAAGGCTGCCTCTTGCTCTTAGAGCAAGTTCTAGCATGCCTTGCCCTCCACCGTTCCCTGTCCCAAGTGCACCATCTGCGGGGTTGGGATCTTCCACAGCTACCCCACTTCCCCAAGCTGATGCCTCTGCGGCCTCTCATCATCTCCAACCCCCAAACAGGATGTCCCCTGCCACATTCTCACGGCAGAGACAATACACTGTAGATTGGTATCTGCACTTCAGCACACACTGATTTATTCAGAGCCATCCCAGGAAAGGAGGAAAAGGCAAAGTCCAGTTGACGTGGGGAGGCCTACTGCCTGCCAGGGTTCTCTCACTGCGTAGCGGGCTGTTGCACTTGGACAAATCAGGGCACGGATCTGAAATGCATCTGTTTGTGTTTCCCTGGGAACCTGCTCCTGCTCCTGTTCCCACAGGAAATCTCAGGTGGGTCTAATGACTTCTCTGATCATAATATGACGGTAATAGGAAGTCCTTGTCGCTTTAAGTAGCAAACAGTGTCATTTAAGTAAATGAAAGGGTAATAATCCCAGTGAATAATGGTAACTTCTACCTTGATATGAAGTTAAGCCCCCTCCACTACCCCAGCTCGCCAGCTGCAGTTTCTGGCCCCTTCATGGTGGAGAAGAAAGCAGGTGGACTAGAGAGGGAGGCAGGAACGAGCCTACAGGAAGAGTTCTATTACAAGGCGACTGCGTGCTCTGGGTGTATGAGACGGTTAAACCAGCTCTGCCTAGACTTGCATTGGTGAGTGCTCTGGACTCCCCCGGGGGGAACCGAGGTGCATGGCCCACCTGCGCTTGTCTTCCTCCTTCCCTCTTCTTTTTTTTTTTTTTTTTTTTTAGACGGAGTCTGGCTCTGTCGCCCAGGCTGGAGTGCGGTGGCCGGATCTCAGCTCACTGCAAGCTCCGCCTCCCAGGTTTACGCCATTCTCCTGCCTCCGCCTCCCAAGTAGCTGGGACTACAGGCGCCCGCCTCATCGCCCGGCTAGTTTTTTGTATTCTTTAGTAGAGACGGGGTTTCACCGTATTAGCCAGGATGGTCTCGATCTCCTGACCTCGTGATCCGCCTGTCTCGGCCTCCCAAAGTGCTGGGATTACAGGCTTGAGCCACCGCGCCCGGCCCTCCTTCCCTCTTCTTAAAGAGAAACGGCCAGCCTTCCTCCCACTCAGGGCCTTCCTTCTACTCTGTTTTGCCTTCCAGTCCCTCCTCTCAAAAGCCCTCTCTGTCTTCTCTCTCCGGGGGACAGCTGGAACAGTGATCTCTATTTGTTTACTTATTTATTTATTCATTATGTTTTTTGAGACAAGGTCTCACTCTGCTGCCCAGGCTGGAGTGCAGTGGTATGATCACGACTCACTGCAGCTTTGAACTCCTGGAGCTCAAGAGATTCTCCCAGCTCAGCCTCCTGAGTGGCTGAGACTTTAGGCCCTCACCACCATGCCTGGCTAACTTTTTGTGTGTTTTGTAGAGACAGGGTCTCACTTTGTTGCCCAGGCTGCTCTCAAACTCCTGGGCTCAAGTGATTCTCCTGCCTCAGCCTCCCAAATTGTTGGGATTACAGGAATGAGCCACTGTGCCCAGCCTAGAACAGTGACATCATCCCTGCCTACCATGATCTTCTCCTTCAATCTGTCCCAACCACCACTGCCAGCTCCAATCACACATGTCTCTGCTCAAAAGCCTTCCATGCTTCTGCCGTCCCTGCCAATGAAGCACGAGCTCCTTATCTGGTGTCCAAGTGTCCCCTGCTCTCCCTCTCTCTCACTGCCCCTTCCTGAATCCCAGCAATGGCCACACGTAACATTTGGGCATCTACGGCAGGCACGGGCTTTCACCCGCCGCCGGCGCTGCCTGTCCAGTCCATGTGTCTGGAACACCCGCACCTCCCATTCAGCATGTTGATGCTCCCCAACCTTCCACTTCCAGTTCAATACTGCTTCCTGAAAAGCCTTGATAGAGTTTCTGGGCTCACCCCTAAGCAAAAGGGATCGCTTCTTTCTCTGGATCCCCACCGTGTTTTCCTTTGCTCCCCTTCCTCAGGACATGTGGATATTTGTGGACATGCGGCTATCTGCAGATATGCTCCACACACATCACTAGATTAAAAGTCCTGGAAGGTAGACTGGCCCCCGTTTCTCTTCGTGTCCTTTGTAGCACCTAGCAGGATGCCTCGCATGGTGGAAAATGCAACCAAGTTTGATAAATATTTGTTGAGTAGCTGAATGAACAGAATTCATTTAGTGAATTTTACTAAAATTTCCCTGAAAGAGGAGGAGAGTCAAGTCACCCATACCCTCAGCAACCACAGACCTGGTCTAGAACTTCTCTACTCTTGTTGGCTTGCTAGGTCCCATAACTTCCTTCAGACAGATGCTAAGGCCTGATTCCTCCCACGAGGCTCACTCGGCTGAGAGGAGAGGATATTCCTCAGCTCGCTGAGCCGAGTGTGCCTCACAGTAACCTTCTGTGGGCATTTGCTGGAACCTCTAAGACCCTCCATGTGCTAAAGTTCTAGCAGATGAAGCACCATATGTTGGTACGACTCTGTACAATGCTAGGTGCTTTGTGACAGTCCTGTTCCACCAGCGTGTGTGTGTGACAGAGGACAGGGCTGAATTTGTCCTAGAAATCCTCAACAACTCACTTTTTATAAAAGCAGCAGAATTCCCAACCCTAAACAAACAATGAGGTCAGGGCTACTGAGACACCTTCAAACTGCTGCTCAGAAAAAGCAGAGAGCATCTATAGTCCTTGTGGTAAAGACAAGGCAATAAGCAGACCCTGCCCACGACTGTGAATGTTTACCTCCTGAAGGAGGTGAGACTAATGGGACATCTCAGTCGACCCACAGACTGGCACAGCTTCACGGCTGAAGGAAGTGCTGTGCACAGTATGGCAAATTCTTAGCCTGAGCTCAGATGACTTGAAAATGGCTCCTTCATATTTCTGAGCAACTGTGGATGGGAACTCCAATGCTGAGTGCCATCTGTGTTGAGGAAGACTCCATCCCTAAGGGCTTGGATTTGATACAAGATGATGAGGCAGCTGCCAAAGATATAAACACCAAATGGAATCCTATTTCTGTCTCAAGAATTGTGACCTACATACAACTCAGGGCAGTGTAGAAAACAGGCTACAGGCATCTTAGTCTTCATAAAGATGAACTGGAAAGTGACAGGGGGAAAAAACAAGAATTTGAAAGCATACATCTTCATAACATAAAAGAAATTAGCCAATTTAGCACCAGATGCTAAAATGATGAGAAGCCTTTACAGAGCTCTCCCTCCAATCATATACATCAGCGAGAGCTGTTTGATTTTGGATATGATGATAAACACTCATGCACTAACTGTCAACGCATTGTACATTCGAGGTACAGAAATTCATTCCAGGTAATAATTAGAAATCATAGCACTGCCAAAAGATGATAAGGAATTTTTTTCAGTTCAAATAGCAATCTTTTTGAATCTTTAGTAAAAATTGTTTTTGTGCTTTGATGTTTATACATGAAAAGTGGAACTGTTTTCTGGGCACCACATTATCTGAGACCACACAATCAGTGTATTTGGTCATTAAAAAGATAGATGGAGGGATAGATGATAGATAGATAGATAGATAAATAGACAGATAGATAGATATAAAATCATTTTAGCATCAAACAGACACTGACATCCCAGAATCAATACTGTCATTAATTCTATATTCATGTTTAGAGACTGGCTTGCAGGTTAGAATCTGACACAAAGCTGATTCCTTGAACAAAAACCCTAAGACTAAACTAATTTCTTAAACATTTGGATAGGAAATATGGATTTCATTGTTGGGTAATTAGGTCTCTCTGTTTTCCAGAGGACATTCTTTGGGAGGAGATTAACTTAAAAACTAAACAAAACAAAACAACAACATTAACAAGATATAGCAGAGACATTAAAACCAAGTGCCCTTTGGAACAAGAAGTAGAGAATCTTTTCCTGTACCAAAACAATTTAAGTCCTCCTTTAATGTTTTGTCTATAAATGGATACACATAAAAAAAAGTTTGTTAATAGTAGCTCATGACTCCTGACTGCAGCAAATGGCCTACATTTGATATTTTTGATCTGTCCTGTACATATGAAAGCATAAACATGAGAATAACTGTTTTTTAGACATAACCATGAGGCATGCATTTATTATTACACAGGAAGAGGAAGTGGCCTCGCTGCATTATTGCCACACTCCAATTCAGGGAATTTCTACTTTGCAGAAATCATCAAGTAACCTAGCATTTTAAGTTTCAGATTCTTGACTGCAAAGCATTTCAATAAAAAGTAGCTAAGGCAAACAATCATAAATGAAATAACCTGAGCCAATGACTCACACGTCTGAAATAATCAGAGTAGCATTGTGAGAAATGGAGGTTTTAAGGGTTGCAATAGAAATGACCCCTTTTCCTTTTCATATGAGTCACAGCAAAACAAATGTACTTTTCACTTACAGGCAGGAACATAAGCACCATTCATTTTGTGATTTGTTCCTTAATCACATACTTAGAAATAAATCTACCACCACAAGGCAAAGATGAGCACATTATTACTTGGAGACAAATAGAGGAAAAAGTAGATTCAGAAAGCATATCCACTCACAACTCTAGAATAGGAAAAACCAAAGAGATGATTTCATAAAACTCCCAAGAGTGACATTCCCCTACAAGATCACGATGGCAGGACCCTGTGCCTGGAAAGCCCTTAGTGACTCATCGTGTTAATTACCCCAGACGCACAGAGCCAGGAGTCTATGCATGCCTGTACCAAGAGAGGGAATTTAAATCAATGAGCCCAGGGACTAACGTGGAAAATATGAGCAAAGCAAGCTGGAAGGAAAAGCTCAAACCCAGAGAGCATAGAGGTGACAGTAGAACTCCACATACCCATTTGTAGACTACAAATGTGACGTTCAGTTTCATCAAAGCTCAATGGCTTGTTTTTCCATCCATCTCTCTGTCTACCTTTGTTGTGTAAGAACTGTAGCTTTCGGGCTTGCTAAGGGAGGAGGAAGGTGAAGGTCACCCTACCAAAGCGAGGAACATCACTTATGAAATCCGGTTTTTCCCTGCAAGCCTTCTGGCTAGATGCAGAGTTAAACAGGGACGTCTCCAAACACAGCACAGTCTTTTTTTTTTTTTTTTTTTTATTATACTTTAAGTTCTAGGGTACATGTGCATAACGTGCAGGTTTGTTACATATGTATACTTGTGCCATGTTGGTGTGCTGCACCCATCAACTCGTCAGCACCCATCAATTCATCATTTATATCAGGTATAACTCCCCAATGCAATCCCTCCCCCCTCCCCTCCTCCCCATGATAAGCCCCAGTGTGTGATGTTCCCCTTCCCGACTCCAAGTGAACTCATTGTTCAGTTCCCACCTATGAGTGAGAACATACGGTGTTTGGTTTTCTCTTCTTGTGATAGTTTGCTAAGAATGATGGTTTCCAGCTGCATCCATGTCCCTACAAAGGACACAAACTCATCCTTTTTTATGGCTGCATAGTATTCCATGGTATATATGTGCCACATTTTCTTAATCCAGTCTGTCACAGATGGACATTTGGGTTGATTCCAAGTCTTTGCTATTGTGAATAGTGCCGCAACAAACATACGTGTGCATGTGTCTTTGTAGTAGAATAATTTATAATCCTTTGGGTATATACCCAGTAGTGGGATGGCTGGGTCATATGGTACATCTAGTTCTAGATCCTTGAGGAATCGCCATACTGTTTTCCATAATGGTTGAACTAGTTTACAATCCCACCAACAGTGTAAAAGTGTTCCTATTTCTCCACATCCTCTCCAACACCTGTTGTTTCCTGATTTTTTAATGATGGCCATTCTAACAGGTGTGAGATGGTATCTCATTGTGGTTTTGATTTGCATTTCTCTGATGGCGAGTGATGATGAGCATTTTTTCATGTGTCTGTTGGCTGTATGAATGTCTTCTTTTGAGAAATGTCTGTTCATGTCCTTTCCCCACTTTTTGATGGGGTTGTTTGTTTTTTTCTTGTATATTTGTTTGTGCCTTGAACTTGCAGAGTTCATGAGTGAGGAGAGGGGCTCCAGGCGGCAAGCACTTCCGTGAACAGAGAGCTGAGGAGGGGAGAAGAGGAAAGTGCTCTCTTCCGCCAGTGTAGCCCAAGCACCCTTCAAGTGTGCAAGACAGAGTTAGTGTCCTTATTCTTAACTCAGGGCCTCCCAGACCACCCAGAGAGATCTACTTAAGATACAAGACCTGGGAATCTGTAGCTTTGAAATACAGGCTTCAAATCATAGCGTGTAAACAGCCCAATTTACCCATCTACTACTGAGAATGTACAAGAGCTTACTAGTGAATATTGTGGTGCATCAACATTTTTGCCAAGTGATCCTGAGTTGCACGTAAAATTCCAGGAAGAGGCCGGGAGTGCCTATAATCCCAACACTTTGGGAGGCTGAGGTGGGCAGTGCTTGAGCTCAGGAGTTTGAGACCAGCCTGGGCAACATGGCAAAACTCTGTCTCTACAAAAAAGAAAAACAAATACAAAAACTAGCTGGGTGGGTAGTGTGTGACTGTAGTCTCAACTACTTGGGAGGCTGAGGTGGGAGGTTCGCTTGACCCTGGGAGACTGAGGCTGCAGTGAGCCAAGATCATGCCACTGCACTCCAGCCTGGGCAACAGAGCCAGATCCTGTCTCGAAAAAATGAAATGAAATGAAATAGAATTTCAGGAAGCTAGAGGCTTCTGAGTAGTGTGTGAGTCACGGGAGGGAAAGTCAACACTGTTTTGCCCCAGAAGTTGCTCTTTGACATCCTGACATTACTTAGGCATGGCAACCATATGCCCCAGATTTCCCATTAGAGTCCTGGCTCAGGTGGATGTCTTCTCATTTTCAGACCATGTGTGGCCACTGAGCTAACTGGCCCAAGTAACTCCATTTTGCTTTCTGTGTATCCTGGAACCAACCGTAAGTCATCGTCAGGGCAAGCCAGGGCCCTTCTGAGAAAGCTCTTCCTAGAGCTGCTGGTGTGTGTGCTGGGAAGACCAAGCATCCAGGGTAGTGATTTTGGATTTGTCCTGGCACTAAACAGCATTCTAGGGTTTAGCTGCCTCTGACCCTGGCTTATATTTGAAGGGTGTCCATTCTGCCTCCGATCTGGAAACTCTGTATGGGAAAGTCATAGCAGGACTTTACTGCTATTCATAATTCTTGTTTCATCCAATCTAAGGTACCCCACATTTTAAGATGTATCATTAAGGGGAAATGTGCCAAATCAGATGATATTCTCTAACCACAAGGGATCTTTATTTCATACTTATTGAAAGAGCTGTTATAGACTTAGACACCAATTTAAAAATCATATATCACTATTGTGCATACATTTTAAAAAACGTGAGTGAACTAAATTGGCCACATTATTCCTAAAACGTCTCCACATTTAGAGCCTGAGGCAGAGGTGTCTGCATGGGAGGCTTTCCACGTTGCAGCCTCCTGAGCCCATCAAAGCACGGCCCGGCTCTTCTGCTTCTCCCTAGCCTGCACTCCGTGCCCGTGCCCAACGCACCAGCTCAAGCCAGAGCGCGTCCCTCCTGTGCTCAGAACTAAAGCCAGGTACTTGCCGAGGCTACAAAGCCATCTGGCTCCTGTGACCTCTTTGACCTCATCTTCCTCCCTCCTGCTGAGCCCTGCAGCTCTGGAACAAGCCAGGCCTGCCTCTTCTGTGGGAGAGGCACATTTGCCTGTGCCTTCCCCCTGCCTGGAATCCCCTCCCTACGGGGAGCCACAGAGCTCCTCCTAGCCTTTACTCAAATATCACCGTCTCTGTAGAGCCTTCCCTGATTGTGCTGCACACAATCTCCAAACTGCAGCCCCCCTATGACCAGCCAACCCCTCTCCACCAACCCCAACCCCCTTCCAGCTTTTACTTTTCCCATAGCACTTATCCCCAGTGGGCGCACTATTTTTTTTTTTTTTTTT
>NW_012116821.1:3034938-3039863 GCF_000951035.1 Colobus angolensis palliatus | reverse complement strand
CCGAGTAGCTGGGACTACAGGCGCCCGCCACCTCGCCCGACTAGTTTTTTGTGTTTTTTTAGTAGAGACGGGGTTTCACCGTGTTAGCCAGGATGGTTTCCATCTCCTGACCTCGTGATCCGCCCGTCTCGGCCTCCCAAAGTGTTGGGATTACAGGCTTGAGCCACAGCGCCCGGCCTTGGCGCACTATTAATGTATGTACTTCCTTGCTTACTGTCTAACCCCACTAGAAAAAAGCTCAGTGCAATGAGGAAGTGTATCTGCTTGGTTCACAGATGTAACCTCCAGTGCCTAGAATTCAGTCTAGCACATAGTTGACCTTCAATAACTATTTGTTAAATGAAATGAAGAGACATCTAAAAAAACACAGGGTACAAAGTACAGTGGAGATGATCCCATTTGTGTTTCAAACACATTTATATTAGTAACTGGAAGAATGTGCCCCATCATCTCATTATCCCTGGGTGATTTTGTGCATATGTGCTTTTTGGTGGTTTCCAAATTTTCTTAATTAAAGCACGGCTTGTTTTTGTAGTAGAAAAATGTTATTAAAAATAAATGTATAAGTACTTGCTTATACAAGTAAAAAAGAACTAAAAAAGAAGAGAATTGCTGAAATATTAAAATCTGCCTGTACTTTTAAAAATTCAACTATCAATAAAGAAGATGCTTGACAATAATGTATATTCTCTGTTGGACTGAAACTTCAGCTGGCTGAAGCTCTTGATTTTTGCAAGTTGCCTTATAGTACCTTAATTAGTCTAATTGTTTTGGGGTGTGGAGGATCATACATTTAAGAATGCAAAACCCAGGTTATCTCTTATCTCAGCTCTGGTCTGTACCCAATTTCTGGGAGGAATGTGACTAAAGAAAGTTCTTCTGTCATCCTTGCAGATTTCTGTCTTAAACTGGGTATTTAAAGTACAGTACAAGGCCACACATATGGGACCCAACTCCCCTGAGTTCCAGCAAGCCCCCTGGAGATCCGGAATCTCAGATGCCTGGTACATTCTCTTTTTCTTTCTTTGGGTTGCGGGTGGTCTAGGGATGGCAAAATGAGAAGGAGGTGTTCAGGAATGAGAAAGAATCAAATACTACACAAATTAAATCTCCTCAACACCGGCTATGTTGGTGGAATTGAACCCAAATGTTGGATAGCTCATCAATGAGCACTGTTTGGCAATGAATTGCCCAACAGAGACATTTTCCACAAAATCTGAATTAGTTTAATCATTACATGTTCAAGAAAACTTTGTTGGAAGGAAAATGCCCTGCCTTGTTGCAGATTGCACACTGAGCACCAGTGAGCTTCTCCTCCCATCCCAAGGCCCTGGGACCATCAGGCTCCCTGCTGGGAGGTGGCCCAGAGGTGTGGCTGCTGGTGCCACTGGCAGATGCCTGCTGTGCCTGTGCCTGTGCCTGCTCCTCCTCCCCCAGCGGCCCCTTTCCCAGTGCTTCCATGGTCAGCGGCCCCACACTTGGGCTTCAGTTGCTCACCCAGAGTGGGCAGACAGTGAGCACAGCTTTACCCAGGACTGGGGCCTCTGCCAGGGAGCTGGCACCCCCACGCCTATCCTGCAGAACGAGGCCAGGCCCTCTGGGACAGTCACACTGCACAAAGTCCAGATGTTACTGCTATGGAAAAGTGTCTTCTGCGTTACAGAGATGCAGTAACTCAGGACCTTTGGGGCAAAGGCACATGTGAGTCTTGGGAAGTTTTTCCAGAGCTGGAGAATAAGTCTACGAGTACTGTGGATGAAAGAGATGACTGAGTCTCCTTCACGCCTCCATTCAGGCACTCTACACACAGTCACTGAATACACAACACCTGCCAGCACACCGCACCATGTGCTAGGAAAGCAGGAGGATCAAGACAAGACCCTCGCTTCCTGGCAGCTCACATTCCAGGGGGGGTAGTGGGGGGGGCAAATTAGCACACCACAAACAAAAGAGCAAGTGTGGAAACACAGGTACTGAGGAACGGTGGAGGGGACCAGCTCAGTGGGCCGGAAGGGCAGGTGTTGGTGAAGGCTTTCTGGAGGGGGTGTCAGAGGCAGGAGTGAGACCCGCAGAGAGGAAGGGCGTTAGCAAGGACAGGGAGTCCCAGACCCTCCCTGACCCTAATAATTCCAGGCCTCCTTCGGTCGGTGCACCGAGTGACTAGTGGAAGCACAGTGTAGCCCTCCCTAGACAGGACTCTGGAACAGCACATCCGGCGGGGGGCAGGGGCGTTGTAGGCTGTTTAGTCACTGTGGCATCCCCAATGCCTCATACACTGCTACATGATAGGCACTTGACAAATATTTGCTGAATTGAATGTCGTAGAATCATCAGAGCAGACCCAGGACATCTAGGTTTGGTGGCGAACTGCAAAGCGATGGGTGCAAAGGTCGTCATGCAGGTGAAGCAGTGGAAGACACTGAGAAGGAAGTGAGCAGACCCCACTTCTGTGTGCTCCAGCCTCTGCTGATAGCACTCCTCTGAGCTAAAGGTCCCACTCCTGGGGGAGAAAAAGGGCCACCTTTTTCCTTTTGCGAAGGAGGAAGCATTACTAAGTAAATTTTGCTTTACAATGTTTCCCTAAGAATGAAGAGGAATTGAAGATATTTTTAAACATATCCGTCATCATAAACCTCAAGGAATTAGATAATACAGGATCAATACAAGTTAGAAATATCCAGTCATTCAGACAGAGACACATGTGAGTGCAGAAGGCTAAGCTATTTCACCCATAAACTCACTAAACAATGTTGTTTCCAATAGCAGATACATCATAATTTGAAAAATAGTACATAATAATTATGCAAAATGGAAATAAGGTGCTTTTGAGTAGAAAAGAAAAAAGGCTACAAAGGTATTTAAGGAGAAGATGGTTCTATTTCCAAAAAGGGGAGAAATAAAACAAGGTAAATGGCTTAAAGCCCATGAGCTGTGTGACACCAAGTTGGAGACTATCAGGCGAAGACAGCTTCAAAAGTGCATATTTGGTAGAAAAGTGAACAAAATGAAGTTCACTGGAAGTCTTTGGATACTGGGTTGCTGTTGGGGGCTGCCAATTCATTTTTCCCTTCTCTAAAGGGACAGCACTTAGCATTCATTCACAGATGATTCCTTTTTCTCACCTAAAACAATGCCTGTGTTATCGACTATTATCCCTGGCAAAGTGCCTTTGCATTAAAACATGATGACAGTATTTCTCGGCCCTGATGTTGGGGAGAGCTCCTACCATGTAATTATCCAGCTCAATTAGAAGACAAGGTCAGAACAAACAGATCCAGAGGGAAGATTCATGCCTGCTAGACACATAGATGTGGTCCCACATCATTTTTTTTTTTCTTTTTAGCTAGCCTGTTACTGTTTCAGACACATGGTTTTCAAAGTAACAGGCAGCTAGACAGTAAGACTGCAGGGAGCAAATGAAAATTCACATTTTTTTGATTGAGTACCTATATTGCAGACAGTTTCACATACAGCATTTCATATAATGTCTACAAAAATCTACACAGCTAATTGTCTATGATATTGGTATTACTGAGACCATTTCACAGATAAGGAAACTAAGGTTCATTAATTTGACTCATAAGACTTATAAGAGGTTCATTAATTTGACTGAGCTTGGTTTAGCTAATAAATTTCAGAACCAGAAGTCAATCAGATGTGGCCATCTTCAAAGGCCATGGGCCCGAGGCACGGTCTCTCAATTGTACTACAATGAGGCCTACACTTCTGTTTTTGCACTCTACACACTTCCTTAGTGGAATACGATAACAGCTGTACCTGCTTTCACCTTTTTATAAGGATCTCAATGATCCTTATTAAATGTAATTAAGAACACAGCGAAACCTAAAGCTATTTAGCGTGAAGGTGCCTTGTCCAGTCTGGGCAGAAGACAAGCTCCGAGTCCTGGGTGACAAAGTCTCTCATTGATGGATTGCCAGCAGTCGGGTAGTAACACCTTAGTGACTGAAGGTCAAGAACATTTCTCTTGGGCTCTGCTTTCCAATTCCAGTTGAAGAATATCAAGCTCTGTGGTTTCTACATAACATAGAAACCACAGATTCCCAGGGGCCCTGTCAATCAAGCTTGACAGTAAGTGGTGATGACTGCTCCTGTTATTACAAAATACATGTATGCTAAACAAAGACCGTACTGGTTAGTTTTGCTTAAATACTGGAGGATTCTGACCAGTACAATACTAAAGCATAAACTTTCATTTATGAAAAAAGATAAACTTTCTAGAATTCCCAGGTTATACCCAAGAAGTACTTGCTCCCTGTGAAGAGAGGGTGGGGTTGCAGAGACTCCAGAGATCTCCACTTCTGCAGTGTCAGTGTGGAACTGTACCTAATTGCTCCAGTATCCACTCCTAACCAGCAGGAATGTCAAAGAACCTCAGAAGAGTACAGGCGGTAGGTGCTGAGTAAAACTGGAAGTCTAGTGTGTCTCCTAGACACTAGGAAGTACAAGGATATACTTTCAATGAAACTCTTTGAACTCATTGGGAGAAAGCTGAAAAATACCATGTGCTGTTGAAGAATTAATGCCCACTCCCACCCCTAGTCGTCATCTAATTGTACTTTTTTAATTAATTAATGCCAACTCCCACCCCAGTCTTCATCTAATTGTGCTTTTTAAATTAATTAATGCCAGCTCCCACCCCAGTTTTCATCTAATTGTGCTTTTTTAATTAATTAATGCCCACTCCCACCCCAGTCGTCATCTAATTGTGCTTTTTTAATTAATTAATGAATGCCCACTCTCACCCCCAGTCTTTATCTAATTGTGCTTTTTAATTAATTAACACCCACTCCCACCCCCAGTCTTCATCTAATTGTGCTTTTTATTTTTTTGTTTTATTTATGTATTTATTTTTTGAAACAAAGCCTTGCTCTGTCGCCCAGGCTGGAGTGCAATGGCACAATCTC
>NW_012116821.1:3010227-3034825 GCF_000951035.1 Colobus angolensis palliatus | reverse complement strand
CCCGCCACCATGCCCGGCTAATTTCTTTGTATTTTTAGTAGAAATGGGGTTTCACCATGTTAGCCAGGATGGTCTCGATCTCCTGACCTTGTGATCCACCCGCCTTGGCTTCTCAAAGTGCTGGGATTACAGGCGTGAGTCACTGCGCCCGCCCTATTGTGCTTTTCTAATTAATTAATTAATGCCTACTCCCATCCCCAGTCTTCATCTAATTGTGCTTTTTAAATTAATTAATTAATGCCCACTCCCACCCCCAGTCTTCATCTAATTGTGCTTTTCCAAGTATATTCATCAGTGGCCAAACTTTCATATCATTTCTTTACTTAAGTTTTCTTTTAAGTCACACACTTCTGAGATTAAAAAAAAAAAAAAAAATTTTCAGCTCATTTTGAAATAGAAGAGAAGGATTCCTGAGGACTTCCCCATGGCAAACATAATAATTAATTGATTACTAAAAAGAGAAGGGCAAAAGTCAAAATAGTGAACATTAGATCTAGGGGAAAATCTAGGTGGGGAAAAATGGTGGAAACAACCTTAAGGAATATGGTGGAGAAACATCTGGAAAAAGCACATTTAATTAGAGAACACCAAGAGGGACTGCAACAATGGAAATCATGCCTGGTTGGCCTGATGGAAGGCTTGGGAAGTGTGACTGCCATGAAAGCTACATTCAGACAAGTGCCACCTTTCTTGAATTTTGCCAAGCAGATGGCAAAGTTGGAGAATCAACAAGGAAACTGTAGAGTGATATAATGGAGAGAGAGAAGGATCAGAAAGCCCCTCCTATAGTTACATCCCTATCCCTCTTAGGCTTGCGCAATACATTGTCCAGTTGGCTTCAACATTCAGAATAACTGGAGCCCTAAAGAACTGTCAAGTTCTGAGAACAGTCGTTCCATTTCCAGAAACAACTTCCTGAGAGACCATTACATGGCTGCCAAAAAACACTGCTTCATCTTTTAAGCACTTGTGAAACTTGAGGTCAAAAAGCAGAGGTCCACCAAGCAAGGCCCCAGAAAAAGAGCTTGAAAATGCTCTAGCTGAGCCTATGTGCTCAGTGGCAAAACCTCGTGACTGTAGTGCTTACTCTGGGCAGTTCTGGAAGGTTTTTTTCTACCAGAAGTTTCCATCAGTTGAGGTTTTGACTGTTACTCTCCCCTGGGTGGAGAGTCTGAGGCTGCATGGTGCAAGATGAAAGGACTTCAATATTGTCTGACTATAAGAGCAAGCTCTGCAAAGTACTTTTTTGAAGAGGAGATTTTTGAATGGGACATCTGGGTGGGAAAATAGGAAAACAGGTCAGTTGAGCAAAGGAATATCAACGATTCCTGTTCTCCACAGGAGCTGAGAATGCAGCCTCTCCTTCAGAGTAGAAACAGGAGCTGGGGAGCTCCTGGAGTCAATGGGAGGTACCCCAAGTCTGGTAGGAGATAGGGGCACTGATGCAGCCATGGCCCCCCAGCTAACGTAACCTGCTTTCAGGCACCCAGTTGCAGGGTGGCTCAGCTGAGGGTCACCAGCTTGCCGCGACAGGAGAGGATGTTGGCCTTACCTACAGCCATGGTTTCACATTGTGTGGGAGGATCCATAGATTCTCAAAGGGGTTCTGGACCCCAAAAGTATTATGAACCATTACTCTTAGGAGGGAAGGTATGTACCCAGCTACCTATTCAGAAGCACACTCTGGGGCCAGCCACTAAAGATGCTGCCCCAAGTCCTTCAGTGCTCCCAGTCACCATCCACTGCCCTGGCCCCTCTCCCCACATCCCTAGAATGCCTCTCTATGAGCCAGCAAATAAAAATTGACATCTACCCAGGTCCCTGGTCCAGAGGCTGGTGAATAATCTGACTGTCCACACTGCCCTTCAGCTTCTCAACTGAGCCCTGGCGCACGTGTATCAGTCCATTCAGAGAAGACGAGTTCCCACAGTCGCTGAAGTAGGCAGGAGCACAGAGGCCACCCTGAGACTAGCACAGACATAGGGCCAGGTAGGGAAGCCCCTTCCTCACCCACGAGCTTGAGGGTGGGCAAGACTCCCAAATGCTGAAGACAACTCTTGTGTGAAAGAGAAAAACAACCCAAGTCAAGACAGGAGAGAAGAAGGTTCTAGAAGAGATGGAGGAAAGGTACTATCCTATCCCCAGCTTTGTCTGGAGTCTACAGAATTTACCTTGTCAAGACCGAGTAGACCAACGTTTAAGACAAGAACCTGACTCACTTCCATACCAGGATAATCTGGGAGATGGGGACGGAGGCCACCAGAAGAGGGTCGTGGTGTTGTGGGAAGGCCTCAGGCACTGGGAGCAGATGCCGGGCACTAGGGCACTTACTCTGTAAGCCTGGGAAAGTCCCTTATTCTGAGTATTCATTTCATCATGTGTTAAACTGGAATAATGTCAGTTATAGGTCACGATAATCTTATTGTAGTGTTGGTTTGAGAACTGATGAGTTAGCATCAGGGAGACCTTTAGCAAAGCCTCTAGGTAGGCATGAGATAGTCCATAAATAGTATTTTCTTCCTGCTAGGAGAGCCAGTCTTGCACTCACCTGGATTTCTGGTAACCCTCACACTTCCCTGCTGTTTCTTGTTTTGGTTTAGTCCAGTGGCTTTCCCTGCAGTTTAAAGTGAAAGCTTATGAGCATTCTGTGTTTGGTTCAGAGTTCAGTGGAGTAGGAAGAAGTTTGGCTTCAAAGCTCAGAGAAGAATTCAGGCAGAAGAGTGATCAGTCTGTCCTGGAAGAGAGGGCAGGGTAGGCAATTCCTGAAAAGTCCATGAAAGAAAGAAGTCTGGTGGGGAAGGCGGAAGCAGCTGAATGCCAGTAGTTGGCCCTGTGGTTTAACGGTAGGAAGCCCCATCCCCTCGCAGGCACCCAGCAGCAGTGGGACTGGAGATAGCAATGTTTCCAGGTCTTTTGATGCCCAGAATCATTTTATATGAGGCCCTACAGGGAAAAGTCACTCCACAGCATAGTAGGGAACCTGCTAGATGGTTCCAGTGATCCCTTCTCCTGGTTTTCACACTCGCCTTGCCTGGGGGCTGGGAGTAATGACTTGCTTCTAAAAAGTGGTCAGTGTGGTGGGGTGTCACTTCCAAGATTAGGTTACAAAAAACACTGCAACTTCTGTCTTGCTCCCCACCTCTGCAGCTCTCATTGGCCCTCTCAGAGGGAAGCCAGCTGCCATGCTGTAAACAGCCCAGTGGATGCTGGGTGTGGTGGCTCACACCTGCAATCCCAGCAGCTTGGGAGGCCGAGGGAGTGGGATCACTGGAGCCCAGGAGTTTGAGACCAGCCTGGGCAACATGGCAAGACCCTGTTTCTACCAAAAAATAAAAATAAAACTTAAAAATTAGCTGGCCATGGTGGTGTACACCTGTAGTCCCAGCTACTCAAGGGGCTGAGGCAGGAGGATCACTTGAAACTGGGAGTTCAAGGTTGCAGTGAGCCATGATCATGCCACTGCACTCCAGTCTGAGTGACAGGGTGAGACTCTGTCTCAAAAATAAACAAAAAACAACAACAACAAAAAAATCCCAGCCCTGTGGAGAGGCTCACATGGCAAGGCTCACGAGAGTGGCTTCTGGCCAACAGGCCCTGAGTTAGCTGAGAGGCGAATCCTCCCTGGGCCCAGTCTTGAGATGATGGCACCCCCAGGCGTATCTTGATTGCAGCCCTGTGGGAGACCCTGAGCCAGAGGACACAGCTAAGCCACATCCAAGAAACTGTGAAATAATCAGTGCTTGCTGTTTAAAGCCACTGAGTTCTGGGGTCATTTGTTACACAGCAATAACTCACTAACACACAGGTGGTTCTGTCAGGCACAAACTAAACACAACTTCGGACATCTAATGAAATGGAATAGTCTTCTGAGAGTGAACAGAACAGAATCACAGGGAAGGGAATAATCCTGAATATTCTTTCTACCTGCAGTTTCCTCTGACTGGCCAAGTAGTACACAGGAATCCTTCTAGATGTAAGAAAACCTTTTAAATTATTAGTTAGGGCTCTGTCACTGATTATCTGAAGCTTGGGTCACCACACCATGGTCTAAATGACTGCGTTCAAGGTGATGTGAAAGTTTTATGGAAACAATGACAAAGAAAAATACGTATTCTTAATATGTAAACAAAGATATGTAAGGAGCTAATATGGAAAGAGAAAACGTGTATATGTACAACCACATGCCACGGAGAGACTTAAAATTAAGCAGGTGAGCTGAATAACTACTACCTACTAAAAAGTTGCAAATAGGCCGGGCATGGTGGCTCATGCCTATAATCCCAGCACTTTGGGAGGCCGAGGTGGGCAGATCACTTGAGGTCAGGAGTTCAAGACCAGCCTGTCCAACATGGTAAAACCCCATCTCTACTAAAAATACAAAAATTAGCCGGGTGTGGTGGCACATGCTTGTAGTCCCAGGTATCCTACTCAAGAGACTGAGGCAGGAGAATTGCTTGAACCTGGAAGGTGGAGGTTGCAGTGAGCCCAGGCTGGAGTACAGTGGTGCGATCATGGCCCACTGCAGCCCCCACCTCTTGTGTTCAAGCAATCCTCCCACCTCAACCTCCCGAGTAGTGGGACCACAGCCAAGCACAACTGTCCCTAGCTAATCCCTTCCCCTTCCCTCCTTCCCTCCTTCCTTCCTTCCTTCCTTCCTTCCTTCCTTTAGACGCGAGGTCTCTCTGTGTTGCCCAGACTGGTCTCAAACTCCTGGGCTCCAGTGATCCTCCCACTTCAGCCACCGAAAGTGTTAGAATTACAGATATGAGCCACTATGCCCAGCTAGTCTTTGTTTTACAATGAATTTAAAGGATAGTCTTTCTCCAATCAGGCTCTGCCAACTTTTATACCCCTGTGGTCTGATATTCTTTTGAGTGGCATAAAGAAAGAAGAAATTCGCAAGTCTGTGTGGTGGAGTTTACAAAGCAGCTGATGAGACACCTCTGATATCCCTTCTTCCAGCCTCCCATTAGAACCCTCAAGAGGATACACAAAAAGGAAAACAAAAAGTCAATAGCAATGAAGGCTGAAGAGAAGAGCGCTTTCATTAATATACTGGTGACGGAGATGAACTAAGAAAGACATTTTTGGATCACACATCACGTATTCAATATATCATAAAACAGAGCAAAGCAGATGGCTCCTGAAGGGCAGGAAATTACCTTAACAGAAGAAAAAATTTAAGTGCCCATTAACCTCACTAATAATCAAAGAAAGGAAATTAAGAATAGTGTTTGTAGATTCACATTGACTAATGCCCCTAGGTCTACAGAGAAAGAGAGATCCCATTCGCCCTCTTGCTAGTGGAGTCTGGAGATCAACACAGCCACCCTAGATGGCTGTCTGGCAATAAGTGCTCAGAGGCAAAGTTTAGGGAAAAGAAAGAAAGGAAGGATAGTAGGAAGATGGGAGGGAGCAACGGAAGAAGGAAGGAAGGAAGGAAGGGAGGGAGGAAGGAAGGGAGGGGAAAGAAGGGAGGAATGGAAAGAGATGGAGGAAAGAAGGGAGGGAGGGAGGAAGAAAGGGATGGAGGGAGGAGAGAAAGGAAATGAAAGGGAAGAAAAGAAAGAAAGAAACTTCTTACAGTGAGTAGGTTTTGAAATAATAAAAATTCCCTTCTTATAAATATCATAAAAATGTATAAAAATGGTTCTTGTAGTTTTGGGGACCAACCCATACCACTAAAAGTTTGCTGTGTTTTCTTTTTCCTGAGCCTGTATTTCCTATGTGAGTTATTTCTCTAAGATTATAAAAGTGGGAAATAGGGGAAAAAGCAACAGGGACCACAGGCAAGATTACATTTCCCTCACACTTCATCAAAAAGCTGGTGTGAAAACCAGCGACGCACTGTCAAATCCAGGACTGTTTGTGAACCTAGATGTACCAGTTTCTCATTAGCATTTACTTTTAATTTGGGATTATGCATCAAGTCTAAACTCTTAACTATCTGATGGTAGAATTTCTCAGTTTTAGTTGTGAAAGCCATTTTTATCTAAGTTTGGCTTTTGACATAATATTTGTATCTAGAAGGGAGGAATGAATATACTGCACGAAACAGGTCCAGGAACCTGACACAAAGGCTGCACTGGATTTTTGTGGCAATCTTACGAGTAGGTATTGAGATCGTTGATGGACGTCATTCAGCAATTTGTCTGAGGTCTTCTCAGTCCTAAGTGAGAAGGGCAAATTCACCACCGCTCATGCTCATGTTGGGTGTCTGTGTAACCAGCTTTGCACTTTTCAAAAATAAAAAAATGCAACTTGTTATATACTTAGCAATTTTTCAGTTTATTTGGATGAGAGACCGTCTCAAATGTTTCCCCTTTATTTGATGGCCTTAGAGTTTCCAAGCGAGCATTCCTAAACTGTTCATAGGGAAGCCTGATCCAGTCAATCTAGAAGTCAGAGCTGCTCCTTGGTTCTTAGTAGGAGACAGATGTGGCTAGAAGCCATGGCCCAACCAGAGATTTCACAATGAGCACCCTCCTGCCCTGTCACTGCTGAATTTCCCCTTTCCAGGACACCATGTCATAGCCTCTTCTCACACCAAAGAAGCTGCTGTGGCCCTGATGTTTGTGGTCCTCCCTCAAAATTCATTCTAACTGCCAAGGCAATGGCATTAGGAAGCAGAACCTTCAGGAGGTGATTATGTCATGAATGGGGTTCGGGCCCTTGCAAAAGAGGCCCCAAAGGGCTGCCTGGCCTCTTCCACCATGTGAGGGCACAGCTAGAAGATGCCATCTTTGAATCGGAAAGTGTGTCCACACCAGACACCAAATCTGCTGGCTCCTTGATCTTGGACCTCCCAGATCTGTTGTATGTAAGCTACCCACGGCCTGGTATTTTGCTGTAGTAGCCTGAACAGATAAAGACAGAAGCCTCCTGCTCTAAAGCTAAGGCGCAGTGTAGAAACCACACAAGTCCCTCACTCAGGGCTGCTTCCAGAATTTTTTGAGCCCATGTTGTGTGATAGGCACTGTGCTGGAAGACCCAAACTCCAAACGCAGCTGTAATGCCTGACTCCAAACCAAAAAACAACAAAGAAAAGATCGAACCAGTGTGGACTCCTGACTCTGCCTCCAGGGTCCCCGCTTCTCCATCTGTAAATGAGGAAGTGGGGCTGACTGTCCCCCAGGCCGGCTTTCAATAAACATCTGCACATCCACTGGCCTGCCCTCCCCCAATCCCTTGCACTTTGGTAAACACACAGGGCACATTTGATGTGGATTTGAATTTATATGCATTTGGAATCATATGATATAAAAGTGTTTTTTAAAGCTTCATTTTATGTGCAAAAATTCAAATCCCTCAAAATTAAAAAAATGGTCTAGAACTATATAATTTCTAAGTGCGCAGAAAGTGAACTGTTCCCTCTGCTTCACTGTGGCCCCACTCCCTTCTATTTACTAGTAACCTGGGCTACCTTCCCAGGTAAAAGGAACAACCAGCCATTCTTTATCAGCATTCTATGCCCAACACTTTTGTTTTATGTCTCAGAACACATGTGACTTCGGTGACTACTGGGTTGTTACCTAAATACTTACTGCTATTTTAACTTAAAATCTTCTAAAAGACATTCTATAGAAATGGTATTTATGCATTCGTTAAGAAGCAGGTGCTAGGGCTAGTGCTGGAAAGCATATTAGAAATTTAAAAATTCTAGAAAGCCAGTTAGACACTATTAAACACTACTACTGGGTACATGTTACTATGCATTTTTTATAACTTGGCTCAAAACATGCAAAAATATTGTTCAGTGGTTGTAGATGTATGCCTTTGAAAACTATATCTCCCTTTCTATAAACTTATGTCTTTGGAAACACCAGTCTCAAATTATGTGAATTTTAAATAATATGAGATAGTCAGGAAATCATCTCTGGCATAAACTGTGACTACCAGGTCATCTGTACTTAAACATGATCCACTGAAACTTAGAAGACAGGACAGCTGGAGAAGAAAGATCCAGAAGCAGGAAGACCCAAAAGCACATTGTGGGCAGGACCAGAGGGGGAATGACAGCTAAGTTTTCCTGGAGGCTCCTCCCCTGCAGTCAGGTTGGGGAAGAGACCATCCCAAGAGCCATGGCCCCAGATCAGGACAGGGCTGGGATGGAACACAGTGACACCTCTGGAGAGGCTACGCACCTCAATGACAGACTCCACACTTTAGATCTGGGAGGCACCCTGGGATAATCCCTCAGCCTGCAATGCTCTTCTCTTTCCTTCGACTCAGTCGAAGGGCCACCTACTCCAAGAAGTCTGTCCTGAGTGACATTCCCAGGCTCGCGAATGCCAGCTCATTGCCAGCAGGGCATTCTGGGCATTCACTTCACTTCACCCTGCACTGCAACTGCTGGGGTTCCCAGTTCTCTCTCATCAGGACCCTTTGACTTCCTTGGGGTAGGGATGGGTCGGTTAGCATTTTATTCTCAGGACCTAACAAAGCCGCCGGCTCCTATCAGATGCTCAAGAGATGTTTGTTTAATGGAAAAAACAAACAAACAAACAAACAAAAACAATGAATCTTTTCGTTTTGCAGAGGAGGAGCTGAGAGGGGAAGTCACTTTTGCCCTGGACCACACAGCTCTTGAGGGGCAGAGCTAAGACCCCAGCTCCAAGGCTCTGCCCGCTGGTGATCCAGAATGCTGACATTCCGAACCTTCACTGGATCCATCTAAGTTGCTCCCAGAATCCATGGAAAGGCAGTTAATGTTTCTATGAACAACCAAGATGGCGCCTTTTAGTAAAGTATCTCATTTAGGCCCTTCTCCCATGAGCTCATCTCTCTGGGCAAGTAAATACAAGCTGCTCACCACAGTTACCGAGCATCCTGAGCTAAGGCCTCCAGTGAAGAAAGCCTCTCTTTTTTTTTTCCAGGCAATGCCCTACTTCTATCAGTATGTGTTTAAAACAGACAGTATTCCTGGCAACTGCTTCATAACAAAAAATAAAAATAAATAAATAAATATCAAGCTTCACTTATCTCTCTGCTTCCAGTTTGAAGTAGTGACACTATCATAGTTTTAATACCAGGATTTGGAAAATATGTAAAAAACAAAACTTAAGTTTAGTTGCTGCTTTGCAGTTGGATTCTTCATACATCAGGAAAAACCTGAACAACTCCCTCCATCTATGTTTCTGAGATCACTAAAGTTCCTGTTGGTCAGCTGAGCCAGTGAGCCATGAGTCAGCCCTCATAACGCTGTGTTGACAACAGGGAAAATGGCAGAGGCCTAAGGATACAGGTAATAGGGCGACTGTCAGCTGCCTCTCCTGCCCCAATCCTCACCACGAACAGCTCCCCTCTCTTGGCCGGCCGCCGTACGGCTTGTAGCGTTTGTGTGCCCTACACGGAGAGGATCTCAAGCCACGTGTGACTGTGAAGACTACATCCCTCACAAGAACACGCTGGAGAAATAACCATCAAAGCCAGTCCACGGTGGCAGGGAAGCCACAGATGCAAGCGCTCTCTGGCTTAAATCCAAGGTTCCAGGAAGGAAACGTTGACATGGATTCTAAATAATGAACGCAGGCTCCTGTGGAACAACTGGAAAAAGTGGGCACCGTTTCACAACCAGGATGAGTTGGTAGGGAGGGTGGGAAAGGCGGGGACAGGTGAGGTGAGCCCCGTCAGCTGCTGCACCAGGGCAGTTGGGTGTCACCTACAGACAGAGGCCAGTACACTAACAACTGGGATGGTGATGCACTCCCCTGTCTTCTATAAATTTTAACTTGTTCCTCATATTAGCTTGTCAGGCCTTTATTCCACCACACACTGAGTCTGGCAACCACACATCACCTCAGATTGTTTGTAATCTGAGGTGGGAGGGAGCCCCCCTCCCACCCTCACCCCACCCCTTCCCTATTGCCCTGTGCTCAATGACCACACATAATCCTTGTGAGACCTCAGTCCATGCCTGTGAGCTACTGCCCAACTGGACCACCTGCTGGCATCCTCAATGTGCCTAATGGCAGATCCATCAGTGTGGCCTGAGGAAGATCCAGCAGGAGCCACTTCCTTCATAGTGAATGATTCTTGAGAGTTGAAGCACAAAAAAAAAGAAAGAAAAGCAACCGCAGGTGGGTGGTCTAGCCTGCTGGGTGCTAAGACGCTAACAGGGTGGCCAGCCCCCCACCCTCCTCCAGCCTGTGTGTCCACATCCGTGCATGGGGGCTGGGGACGTGCATCCTAGGATAACTTTTACAACTGACCCTTTCTCAGTTCCCAGCTCAAGCTGTGGTTCACACGTGAGGCTTTGATGCAGATCACAGGCAATGCCTAGGGCAACAGCAACACTTTTAAAAATCCTCCTCTGTAGGTGACTTCACTATCTAGTTGGAAGATACAAAAGGAAAAACAAATGCCAGCACTGTCTCTGAAATGCAGGCAGCAGAGATAGTAGGCGGCTGTGAGGATGAGCAGGGCAGGACTGCTCGCCAACACTTTACTCAGGACTGAACCTGGCCTCTGGCTTAGTTCAGGATCAGGAGTCGCCAGTTTGGGATGTATCTGACAGAAGTTTTCAAGATACTCAGTATGGCTTAAGAGATACTTTAAGGCCAGGTGCGGTGGCTCAAGTCTGTAATCCCAGCACTTTGGGAGGAGACCGAGGTGAATGGATCACTTGAGGTCAGGAGTTCGAGACCAGTCTGGCCAACATGGTGAAACCCCGTCTCCACTAAAAATACAAAAATTAGCCAGGTGTGGTAACGCACATCTGTAATCCCAGCTAGTCGGGAGGCCGAGGCAGGAGAATCGCTTGAACCCGGCAGGCAGAGGTTGTAGTGCGCTGAGACTGTGCCACTGCACTCCAGCCTGGCTGACAGAGCGAAACTCTGTCTCAACAAAAAAAAAAAAAAAAAAAAAAAAAAAAGAGAGAGAGAGACTATAGAGCAGAAGTCTTTTAGCGGGGGTACTGTGTCCCCATCACACCCATCACTCCCATCCCTGGAAAGCAGCCACTCCCACTAGGAAAATAGTCCCCTGCTTTTGGAGAACTGTTGGTCCTCACAAATTCCTGAGGAGGGGGTTCAGTGAAGGATGAGTATTCAACACAACAAAGATTCCAAGGAGAGGAACGAGGCCCCCCTTGGCCTGAACTTCCCTTCTGTGGCACTGCAAGTGCTCGGAGATGTCTGCTTCCTGGGTACAACCACGGTATAAAAACAGCCCCTTTATGTTCCAGTCAGAACTCAGCACCGGGGACTTCCACCCTCCTTCTCGCTATGTTGCCAGAGCTTTCTGAAATGAAAACAATAAAGAAACCTGTGCCCTTCCAAGGCACCACCATGTTTTGGTGTCTGTGTGATACAGATGAGACAGATACCATGGGAACAGGTTTCATCTGGAAGATGACAGTTGCACCTGGTGTGGTTTTTGACACTTATTAACTTAATGCATTGCAGTATGTCCGGTGACTGACACCCTGCAGAAAGGCCCACAGAGGGATGCCATTTCCGAGCCCTTCAAGTCTCTTGCTTTATTGCAGCGCAGACTTGACCTTCTTTCTCCTTGGATTTGTGCTTCCTTGCACAATTACTGTAGCATCTTGGGATACTGCGATGGTGAAACAGAAATAATCAACTCTAATTTTTGTTTTCCATTTCAACTCAATATTTCAGGCTCCAGTCCCTCATGAAGACATTCATTCAACGAATAATTCATTCAACCCCGTGCTGGAGACACTCCCATGGATTTACACTCTGATAGGGAAAGACTCGCCAGGTTCACAAATGACATCACAGCAGACAGACAGAGCATGGGCCAGGCACTCTCTGTTCATGGGAAAGACAATAAGGTACTCCCAGAATTCTGAGATAAAATTATCTTGAGAGCAAAGTTAGATAAATTAAAAACACGGTTGATTTATCACAATGCTATACACAGATGTTCACAGCGTAACTATTATAAAAGCCTCAAACTGAAACAACTGAAGTATCAACATTAGAATGTAGTAATAAGTTATATATTAATATCATGGAAGATAATACAGCAATGAAATAAACATACTATTTGCTGCACGAAACAACATAGACATAGCTTGCAAATATTATGTTGAGCAAAAAGAATACACTGTGAGTTTTACTATCGAGTTTATAAATAGGCAAAATGAAACCTAGGATGCTAGAGGGCAGGGTAGCTGTTATTCTGGAGGGAATGGAGGCTGAAAGGAGGGCACACAGGGGACTTGGGTGCTGGTAATGTTTTATTTCTCACTCTGCCTGCTGGCTATGTTAGTCTGATAACTTTGTAAAAATGTATCGAGCTGTACCTTCACAATTTGTACATTTTCCTGAATGAATACTACACATCGATACACGTTTACTTAAAAAACATCTAGATGAAGTTAGTTGGTGTTAGGAGACAGCTGTGGGGGGTGAGTGCAAGAGACGGTGTGAGAACGTGTTGCTAAAGAAATGAAGGCTGGGCCCAGTTCCTTGTGTGTGATTTGGCATCAGCTCAGAAAAGAAGGCCTGAGATGTGACTAGAATCACATGAGCTGGAATGCAATCAGTTACACTGTGCTCTGCTCGAAAGACCATGGAAAAGATTCGGAGAGGGAGAATTTTGCAGCGTTTATTCCTCACTGTCCAGCAGAGATGCTGCAACAGGAAGGCAGGAACCTTCTGGTCACCAGCGATATGCTCAACTGTGGGATGACTTCATTAGGCCTCGCCGTGGCTGGCATGGGGTGTCATTCAGGGTCATCTCTCTCTCCATCAGTGCTCAGTTCCCACTCACCAAGCAACCTTCTAGCCACAAATTCAACTTCTCCAGCCCAGGACATGCTGGAGAACTGGAAAGGAATATTCTTGGCCTTTACAAAATGTTCTCACTAAATACACTAGCATCCTTTTGATACCTCAGGCACCTGTAAGGCCCCGACGCAAACACTTCTGAAAGTGCTGCGACAACACTGAGTCTCTGGACCTGCCAAGTCGAGAACCAGACATTATACTTTGGAGACTCCACCAAAGCAGAGCTCCCCTGAGACCCAGGACTCAAGCACCCCCATGCTCCTGGAATGGGTTCTTTGTTGGCTTGGTTTTTGTGCCTACACCATCGGTGGCTTGGACATCACCCACTCCCCATTGCCCAGCAGGGAAGAGAGGCTGGGTCAGCCTTCCAAGATCAAGGCCAGTGAAGCTTTCCAGCAGTCAAGAGGCTGCAGGGCTCAAACAACAACTGAAATAAGGGGTCTGTCTCTTGCCTCAGGGGCCTGTTCCAGTTGTATGACATTTGCCATGAAACTCAATATTCATTGCCTAGTAATAAACATAGAAACCAAAGTACTAGATTGGGGATTCCAGGGACTTCTTCCAATCCAACTTCTTGGCGAGATCAGAGTATTTAATCACTGTAATCTAATAGGCGGATATTTTCGTTTTATTGGCTTCTAGAGCAGAACCTTCCATCCCAGCCCTGGCAGCCACCTGGGGACATCCAAGTTTTGCTCTTTGCACAGCCGACTGTGTGTGAGCACAGATGAAAGTAACCTTGGGCATAGAAAGAAAGAAAATTCAATGTTCCTGAAGAGTAGATGGATCCCAAGAGGGGAGTGATGGTACAGTGTGGGCTGCATGGCCGTGAGCTGGCTTGTTGGTTGTTTACATGTAACTCTGCCTTGTCCCCCCAAAAACTGAGAGCACTGGAACCCATTTATACCCACTTGCCTTCAGTATGTTATATCCCAACTGTTTTTCTTTAAATCTCTGAACCTACATTTTTCACGCTTGCTAATGAAACTCAATTCATTTTGTTTCTAGAGACAGAGCCAAATCCGGTGAAACAAACTCATTCAGGAAGACTGGCAGGAAGGACCAGCCAGCCTCTGAGAGAAAGGATGTGGATGGCATGTCACAGTGGGAAGAGCCGGGGACCAGGGTCTGAAGGCCACTGACAAGGGGACCCTGGGCAATTCACTCTTTGCTGAGCCAACGTTTGCTCATCCATAAAATGGGGGGCTGGAAACGGCTGATTTCTAAGTTCCCTTCAGGTTCCATGATGGCTGGGTAACGAGCCTCGTCTTCAGAGCCAGGAAGGCCTAGCTTCTGATCTCTGACTCCATCACTAGCTGTGTGACTCAGGCAAACTTACCTACCCTCTCTGAACCTTTTTATTATAAAATAAAAGCAGTGACAATCATATCCTCATCAACACATATTATAATAACAGAATATAATATATAAATAGTACAATCATATAATGATAATGCAGACTGGATGAAGTAAATGTACATATGGTATTTAGTGATGTGCCTGGCATAGTGTAAATCATAAATACTGAACAGTAAAAACAGCCATGAGTCTGTGTTTTCGGAGGCTTATGTCAATGTTGACAGAGTCCCAGATGGAGCTTGGGGTGCAATCAGGTAAAAAGTAACAAAGTACTAACAGCTTAGGGAATGGTGTGAAACGTTCAGAAATGAATGTTCAAAATGAAATTGACTTACTATCAGCTTCGACCTTGGGCCCTGCCTGTCCTGACAGGTGTGGACGCCACCACCACACTCATAGCTGTGAAATGTCTTTCCTACAGCCATATCAGTGGCAACTCTTGAGAGTTTAGTGTGCTTTTATGAAAGCTAATGACACTAAGAGGAGGAGAATGGTGCTGAACAGTCAATTTTGTTTTCATTTTACACAGAACAGTAAGCCATTAAGAGCAATCTGCTCAACAGCGAGACGTCACCAACAAGCTGAGCCATCTCCCCTGGTGTCCTCAGCTAAAGAATCTCCTTAGAAATAACAGCATTTGCCAGACATTTATGCAGAAGTGGATATAGTATTTAACAAAGTCTCATATTGTTTATTCTGGAACACTGATATGAGAGTGATACACATGCCTTCTTCAGTATTCCCAAATACTGGGGATTTTGTTTCATGTCTGGCTTCTTTTGAACTGTTGTCACTGATAATGAAATACTAATTGTATATAAAGGCAGAAACATGCTTTTCCTGAGGTTAGGAAACATATGCAGCTGGAATCTATAAAATAAATAATTTCTCAAATAATGATAGGAATATTTTCAGAGTCTATGATGTAGTCTAATCCTACATTCTGATGAGTGTACAGATTAGAAAATACAGATACTGGAAGACAGATACATTTTTATCTGTTTTGACAAGTTCACTCATTTCTCTCGCTCTCTTTTTTTTTTTTTTTTTTCTTTTTGTGGAGAACTGGGTCTTGCTATTTTGCCCAGGCAGGTCTTGAACTCCTGGGCTCAAGTTATCCTCCCACCTCTCCACCTCTGCCTTCCTTAGTGCTGGGACTGCAGGTGTGAGCCACTGCACCTGGCCTCGCCCATTTCTAAACAAGCAATTTATTGTTGCTCTTCTTGCCAACAAAGTGTGCGTGTGTGTGTGCATGCATGAACTGTGAGCCATGGACTATGCTTAACACAGCATAGAACGTGGCTCTGTATTTGAAGGATGGATCATTCCAATCCTAAGGGGGAAAATGGCCAAATTAAGAGCAGAGCTGGTGATGAGGACTGCCAGAGGGCTATGCGGCCATCATCTAAGGAAGGGGCTTCTCAGGAGGGCAAGTCAGCCCAGCCCTACAGAGGGCCCCCCAGCAGCATCCAGGGCCAGCCAGGGCCACAGACCCTGAGACAGGATGACTGGGTTCAAATCCTGGCTCCACACTTACTTGCCATGTGACTTTAGCAAGTTACTAACCTAACCTCACCCTGCTTGAGTTTCCTCCACTCTCACACGAGGATAACAATTGGACCTACCGCAGGAGGGAACTGCAAGAATTAAATAATACACATAAAGCATTTACGACAGTGCCGTCACTATCCTCCTCCGGGTAGGTTCTTCTGACCTTCTTAATCATTCCACTTCATCGCTCTCCCATTTCGAGCGTGTTGTTCATGCTCCAGTTCTAAGAAATCAAGACCACTGAGCAGCACAGCCAACACCTTCTCTCCCAACCATCGTGAGTGTGATCAACATCATTAGCATGAGTAAAAGCATATTTATGGCATTGTGCTAAGTGCTACACTAACACACACACAGCGGTCCTCTAGAAATTCCCAGCTTATGATGGACGATAATGATAAATCCGGAAACAGAGCACATGCATTAGGAAAATGCGGAAATTAAATATGCTGAGCATTTTCAATATATGCAAGTAAATGTACTATTATATAAAAATGTGGGCAGGGCGTGGTGGCTCACGCCTGTAATCCCAGCAATTTGGGAGGCTGAGGCGGGCAGATCACCTGAGGTCGGAAGTTCGAGACCAGCCTGCCCAACATTGAGAAATCCCGTCTCTACTAAAAATAAAAAAATTAGCCGGGCGTGGTGGCACATGCCTGTAATCTCAGCTACTCGGGAGACTGAGGCAGGAGAATCGCTTGAACCCAGGAGGTGAAGGTTGCACTGAGCTGAGATCGCACCAATTGCACTGCAGCCTGGGCAACAAAGAGAGACTCTGTCTCAAAAAAAAAAAAAAAAAGTTTCCTCATGCACTCTCACCACCACTTACCCTACTCCATGCTCCACTCTGAACATAATGATTGCCTATAGTTTACAGATAATGGAACCAGGAAGCAAATAAACCAAAAGAGAAATTCCTGGTGCAGGCGATTCCTCTCCTGCTTCCCTCCCTACAGTTGTGTCTCAGCTTCGCAATAAGCAGCCCCACCAGCCATGAGGAAATGGCGGGTAAGCAACTCCATCCTCTTTGCCCCCATGGCAGGGCCCTGGAACTCACACACAAAAGAGCCAGCCTTAGAAGCCCAGCTGGAGAAGACGCCTACTAAGGAAGAGGAAGAGGCTCTGGCTCTGAGGCAGAGGCTGTGATTGGCTAGGGTGGAGCTGGAGACAGTTGCTTTCCATGATTTGATTTCTAAGCCACAAAGGTAAATTATGATGAAACAAACATATACATTTTTTTAATGCCGAAAAAAGCAAATGGCAAAAACATGGGCAGCAAGCAGCCCCGGTATGGTTATTGAAACCGCTGAAGCGAGGGAGGTGTCTGAGCAAGGCAGAGGCCATTGGAAACTCGGGGACGGTGGCCATCCCTGGGCGCCTGTCTGGTGGAGAGCTGCACAATGAACAGGCCCCATGCTGGGAAGGGGCGTGCTGTGGACCCGGGGCCCCTCCCACCCCGCTCATCCGCGCTTCCTCTCTGCCCACCAGAGCTCTGCGTTTGCTTCTCCTTATGCAGACTGCAAATGAGGAAGCAGGTGGAGAAAGAAAAATAAGCAGAGGCGACTGAGAAAGAGAGGTCAGAAGGTAGGGGGAGACCCTGGAAGAGCAGCAGCGAAGAAGTTGAGAAAAGAAAGTTCCAGAAGAGGGCAGTGCCCCACCTATGCAGTGCTGAGGGGCTTGGTAAGACATGGCCTAGTGGGTGGGGTGGGCAGGTTCACCCACGACCACATCGGGACGGCCTCATGGAGCAGTGAGCATGGAAGGCTGCCTTCAGAGGGGCCTGTGTGGCAGGGGTCACTGAGAGGATGAATGAGCATCTGGAGCATTATTTTCAGGGATTTAGTTGTGAGAAGTGAAAACGGGGTGGAAGTAGTGGCAGGTGAGCAGCTGAAGTAGGGAATTTTTTTTTCTTCTTTGAGACAGAGTCTCGCTCTGTTGCCCAGGCTGGAGTGCACTGGCGTGATCTGGGCTTACTGCAACCTCCAGCCTCCGGGTTCAAGTGATTATCCTGCCTCAGCTTCCTGAGTAGCTGCCATTATAGGCCCACTCATCATGCCCCGCTAATTTTTGTGGGGTTTTTTTTAGTAGAGATAGGGTTTCACCATGTTTGCCAGGCTGGTCTCAAACTCCTGACTTCGGGTGATCCACTTGCCTTACCCTCCCAAAGTGCTGGGATTACAGGCGTGAGCCACCGTGCCCGTCCATGTTTCATATTTTTAGTAGTGACAGCGTTTCACCGTGTTTGCCAGGCTGGTCTCAAACTCCTGACTTCGGGTGATCCACTCGCCTTACCCTCCCAAAGTGCTGGGATTACAGGCGTGAGCCACCGTGCCCGTCCATGAAGTAGGGAATTTAACAGAGGAGAGGGAAGTGGGAGCAGAGTGGAGGCTGCAGGAAGAGACATGGCAATGAGGCTCTATCCTCAGATTCTCCACCTGTCAATTCGAAGTCATGCTACATGCCAAGTAACTAGCATGCCTTCCTTTTCAATCTTTGTACCCAGTTTGCAAACATTATATTTTTTTAAAGATTAGGAACCAATCCTATGAATAAAAAGGAAAGCACTTTATATCCAGAAAGCTTGAAGGGCTTCAATAGGCAGTTTTGCACTTTTCACATTCAACTCTCCTATCTCTCACAGTTTAATTAATTTCAAAATATGAATACACCTGTTGTCAGTGTTTGAGATGGCATTTGGCTTGCAGGGCATCTTGGCGAGTAACAGAGAGGGAGCATCTGGAGACAGGCTGCCCGGTGTGAATCCAGCTCTGCCGCCTACTAACTGACCTTGGAAAGTCACTTCACTTCTCTGGGCCTCAGTTTTCATATTTTTAAAATGGAGACAATAAAGTTGTCCCCATTAAAAAAGTTAAGTTCACTATGTGTGTACATATTTGTTAAGTTGTATCTCACAAAGTGGTTATGACTCAGTATGTGTATACACATGTGGCGGGCAGGATTCTGAAGAGGTCTCCCTGGGGCTCCTCAGCTGCATGCTGCTGTGGAAGGGGCCCTGCAGATGCTCCTAAGGTCACTATTCAATGGATGGTAAGATGGGGACATCATCCTAGATCATCCAGGTAGGCCCAGGGTACTCACATCAGTCCTCAAAGGCAGAAGACAAAAGGACGTGGAGGGGTATTGGAAGAAGTGTGTTGGAGAGATGAGGCAGGAGGAGAGAGGCAGAGATTCTAAGATGGGGAAGACTCTCCCCACTGCTGCTGGAGTGAAGGGATCCACAAGCCAAGGAATGCAGGGGGCCTCTGGAAGTTGAGGTTAACCCCTGGCCGGCAGCTGGGAAGAAATGGGAACTTGTGTCCTCCAACCACGTGGAACTGAAATTTACTTAAAACCTCCATAAGCCTGGAAGTGGGCTCTCCCCCAGGGCCTCCAGAAAGGAAGGCAGCTCTGCTGATATCTTGACCTTAGCTTTGTGATGCCCTAAGCCCAGGGCCATCTGAGCCTTGCTGTTTGCAGACTTCTGATGCACAGAAACAGCGAGTCAATAAATGTGTGTTGTTTTAAGCTATTCATGTGGTGGTGACTTGTTACAATAGCAATAGAAAATGAATGCCACAAAAGTGCACCCGTGTGTGGATTTGCGTCAAGAGCCTGCAGGGCTTTGTACACTGAGGAATGGAAGCCTTGGAAGAGTAGGAAGCTCAGGGCAAATGGATCAGATTTTATCCATATCCATGTCCTTTGAAAATTACCCCAAAAATAGGATGGAGACAAGAAATTGAAAGCCAAGCTCCATGTTCTGTGACATTAGGAGGCATGTAGAACTGCCCTAAGCAATAACATATGAAAAGGGAAGGCACACAAAGACCTTTGGTTCTCAGAATCAGCACACTCGTGCTCTGAGGGGCCCTGCACTGCACGGCAGCCACAGCCTACCTATGACCGCTGAGCTCTCAGAAGTAGGGAAGATCTCCAAGGCCTTCCTGACTCTGCAAAAAAGAATTAGGGGCAGAAGCACAGCACTTACTGGTGGGCAAACCATAGGACAGGATTGCACTGACAGCTGATGCCAATGCATAGATACACCATGAGCTTAGATATTGAGCCCTGGGCCAGTTTTAAGGCAGAGTCGCTGACCATAGGCCTCCTGTGTAGAGATCAAGTGAGGCTGAAGGGGTCTAAGTTCTGCTGATCCCACAGATTTTGATAAGTAGATTCATTAGCATCCCTAATTTAGGCCTGTGGGATTTTCCACAGACAAAAAGCTAGCAATGAGCTCACAATCAAAGATCAACAAGCACCAAGGACGCAAAGCTAAGATTTATGAGAATCAGAAGAAACCAGAAACAAGAGATCAGGTCCTCCTGTTATAATTGTCTAATACAGAAATTGGAATAGCCATGCATAAATAGAATAAAATTATGAAAGTTACCACCACAAAGATGAGGAAGCAGCTGCAAGTGAAAACAGATGCAGGAATGATAAATTCCTTAATGAATTGAGGAAGGACAAAATGAAGTGCATGGAGTGCGGGGGTTAAGGAAAGAGGGTAAGGCTGACAGGCACATCAGTTCCCCCAGCAAGACCTAGAAAGCTTAGGGACTGAAAACAGGTCATGTACATGAAAGTCTGTTCAAGGAGTCTGAATCTAGATTTTCCTGTGCAGAAGATGGAAAGTATACACTGAAAAAAATTAAAACTGACAGGCCTTACACCCAGGGATACCAGAACAGTACAGAGATGGAATACCAACCTGAAGATAGGGTAAAAAATATGTGCACTGGACAAAGACTCCCGACCCCTTCTCTCACCCAGTTTAAGAATAACATGGCCAAGCTTGAGCTTTAATGCAGGAGATTAGAGGACCTTTATTTTGAAAAACATAAGGGCCCTAGAAAAAAAGACTTCGTGGTCACTGGGGGTCTCCAATACAAAACTGACTATCTACCCAATCACACTACAGTGTGGTAGCCCAGTGGTCAAAAGGCTCTACTCAGTCCAACAGAGCCTGCAGTCAGCTTAATAATTCACCCTTAAAGCCTTTAATATGAGAAACTCAAACAAAGAAATGAGAAACTCAAAAAAAAAAAAAAAAAGAGAGAGAGATGGAGAGAAATGATGCAGAGAACAGAGGCAGTACTGCTTAACGGTAGGGCATGGTATCTAAAGCCAGACTGGTTTGACACCTGGCCTTATCATGTTCTACCTGTGGGAGCCCGGGCAAGTCACTTAACTTCTCTGGGCCTCAGTTTTCCTATCAATAAAGTAAGAATGGTCAGTGGTACTGCTTCAAAGAGTTGCTACAAGGATCAAATGAGTTAATACATGTAAAATACTTAGAACAGTGCCTGCTCCTTTAGTATATAAATGCTAGCTATTATTTTTCAAAGAAACTATAATTTATATCATCAGAAAAATAAAGCAAGAACAGGACACTAAAAAAGAACAGAGAACAAGAAAGAGTTTTTGGTACTGAAAAATATTACAAATGAATTTTTAAATTCATTGAAACATTAGAAGATAAAGTTAAATAAACTTTCCATAAAGTGCAACAAAAAGATCAAGAGATGGACAATACAAAAGCTAAGAAAATTAAAGGATCAATATAAGACATCGGCTGGGTGTGGTGGGTCACACCTTTTATCCCAACACTTTGGAAGGCTGAGGTAGGAGGATCTGATCACTTGAGCCCAGGAGTTGAAGACCAGCCTGGGCAACATAGTGAGACCTTGTCTCTACAAAAAACATAAAATAAAAAATTACTCAAGCATGGTGACACATGCCTGTAGTCCCAACTACGCAGAAGGCTGAGGTGGGAGGATTGCTTGAGCCCAGAGGTTGAGGCAGCAATGAGCCATGATTGCACCACTGCACTCCAACCTGGGCAATAGAGTAAGACCCTGTCTCAAGAAAAAAATACAAGACATCAATATCCAAATAAAAGAGTTACAGATACAAAAGAAGTTCCAGATAGAGAGAACAGACAAACAATAATAATGGGGAGGAAATTATTGAAGGACATTTCCTAGAAATGAAAAACCCAGGTTTCCACATCAACAGGACTCACCACCACCCTGGTATTGACGCCCAACACGATGACTGATCATCATTTGAAAAAACAAAACTTCCAAAACACCAGCTATACAGAACATCTAAAAGCTTTGAAAGAGGCAAAGGAATGGTGGGGACAAGGTCAGGTTCAAATATTTAGCATATGGCACTGGACTTCTGAATAGAAAATATGGAAGCTAGAAGACAACGGAATCATTGCTTCAAAATTCTGATTGAGCATGATTTTCCATTCATATTTGTATACCCAGCTTGACAATCAATCAAGTGTAAGACTGAAATAAACATATTTTCAGATATTTAAAATCTCAAAAAGATATCACTTCCTTAAGATGTCACAGGGTGTTTTCCACCAAAAACAGGGAAGAAAATGATGAAGCTGAAGATCCGGGATGCAGGAACAGGAAGGATGTTCCTTGCCAAGGAGGATGCCCATCCAGAAGAGGGGCAAGGAAAACCCTCAGGATGATCATGACAGGAGACTCTGGAGTGACAGCAGTGTCCCAGGTCAGTCCAACTCAAGGGGAAAGAGGCTCGGATAGAGCTAAAATAGCAACAATGGGTGTAATCGGATGGACATATTTTTACAGAGCTGTTGGAAGATATGGAAAAGTCCAAATACAAAAACAAGTCAGGAGGCTGGGCACAGTGGCTCACACCCGAAATTCCAGCACTTTGGGAAGCCGAGGTGGGCGGATCACTTGAGGTCAGGAGTTGGAGACCAGTGTAGCCAACATGGCAAAACCCCTTCTCAACTAAAAATACAAAAATTAGCCGCGTGTGATGGTGTGCCTGTAATCCCAGCTACTTAGGAGGCTGAGACATGAGAATCACTTGAACCTGGAAGGCTGAGGTTGCAGTGAGCCAAGATCACACCACTGCACTCCAGCCTAAGCAGAGTGCAGAGTGAGACTCTGTCTAAAAAAAAAAAAAAGAGGCGGGAAATATAAAATGTTTTGTAAGGAAATATTCATAGTACAACCTGGCACAGGTGTGAACAATATTTACATGTGCAAAGTAATTTAAAAATCTGGATATGGATTTAATAAAAATTTATGATGTAGCCATTCTGAAGGGATTAGGAAGAAAGAGGAAGGGAGAGCATAAGAGAATAAAAAATACATAGATAATGTCTAACATGAATGAACCAAGAGAGAAATACACACATATTACTTAGAATACCAAAAACAGTTGAAACTGAGAGTCAGGGCAGGGTCACAGGAGATGGCTGGTTTTGGTTATAAATCTTTTAGCACAATTTGGCCTTCTAAACTATATGTTACTTTGATAAAAAAAAAAAATTTAAAAAAGACTCTACTGTCCTAGGTGCCACTTATCAATGGCCACATTCACTCTGAGTTGAAGTGATGTTTAGGATGTTTAGGATGTTTTATGCAAGCACAGCTGTATCCACTAGCTAATATCCTAAGGGGTTGTTTTTCTTTAGATATAGACAATAGCTCACATTAACATTCCCCCAGGGACCAATATGAAATATATCTATCGTCAGTATATGAAGGCTCACTAAGGTTAATGGGCTTTTTCACACATCACCTAAGTTGTATACCTAATATACAACAGCAGAAGCAAATTAATAAATGAACTCTGGAAGATTCTAGCTTCTCATTGCTAAGTTTATCATAATTTGCATAGTTCAGGGAGAGGACCTAGAATATACCTAAGGCAACAGGAAAATAACGTTCGAAGGGGATTAGGTAAATCCACATCATCTCACGCACAAATAACAGTGTGAGCAAGAAGTCAGCTAATATTAGCCTCATGCTGACCCAGGAGAGGGCTCCTTCCAACATCCAGCTCTTTGCAAATGGATTCCCAGAGTCAGAATATTGCATCTGAAAGAGACCTCAAAAATAGTCCAGTTTAACCCTTTCATTTCCCTAATGAGGAAACTGAGATAGGTTGACAAAAATAACAATTGTGTAATGTAGTCACTGCTGTCTGGACAGAGACTTCAACCCTGGACTCAGTCTGGGTTTTAGGTTGTGAATGACACATGGATGTTTCTAAAGAGGGATAATGAGATGGTGCCGAGTCACACAAATGACACCAGAAATAGAACTTACTATTTAACCATGAAGATTCCATTCCAGACTAAGTGTGGGAAAAGCCTTTAACCACCAAGCTACAGTGTTTTCCCACCGATGATCTGTGCCTAGAGAAGACTTTAATGAGAGGTACAAATTACCAAGCACAGGTGCTATCTACACTAGAGCTCATCTGCTGTATTTCTGAGTCAAACAGGCCCTGATCTCATTGACTGAGCTTCATTTGTTCAGTGTTTCAGCACCTGGGTGCACTCAGTTACATCTAACCAAGGAATTTTCTTGCCCTTCCAAATTATTCACTGAAAATGTGCTACTGGCAAATATCAACTCTAATCACTACAGAAACGAAATGCTTACACTTCTACACAGAGATGAAGACTCAATTTAATTCTTCATTTAAACAATTTTTTTTTTAACTTCTGATCCCTGCCTCCCTATCCATGAACAAATATTTCCCCAAGTCACAATGACGTCAAGGCTTTAATAACTCATGGTACAGCCTTTAATCAAAGACTTTGGCCTAAATAGATTATAGCCTCTGGTTCCCCCAACCACATGATGATTTGTTCCCTCATAAATTATTAATTCATTCAGCAGGCATGGTTTCCTCTTACTTTGCCACTCTACTGCACTCAGTCATATTTTCTTAAGAACTCAGGGAGCCTATACTTTAAAGATTATTATGTAGTATTTTATACGAATAGATAGAAAGTTATGAAACCCTCAAGTGAAACAACACTTCCAATCCTACCACCCAACTAAAGACTAGATCTCATTACCAATATCACTGGAGATAATTTTGTGCTCTTCCTGGATCTTACCTTCCAGACTACT